>NC_089849.1:95243217-95575474 GCF_035609145.1 Eleutherodactylus coqui
CCGAGGCTCCGCGGTCTCATTACTTCATATTAGATAACTCTACACAAGGTTCCTCTATGAGGCTGATTTAACATGGTGTCAGAAATAACTTAATGAATGATGAATCATCCGGCAGAGCAGCGAGACGTGTTTATTTTCTAGCTCGGTATTTATGTTTCCCCCACATGCATTTAAAATTTCCTTCTTGATGAATCTGCAACGTTCAATTAAATATTTAATATTCAGGACGCTCGCTTCTCCTACAATAGCCATGTTTTGTGTTCCCTGTAATTTGTGAGCCCCTTACAACTGCAGAAAACGTTCCATCGTACAGCAATGGAGTCATCTGGTACTTCACAACGCCACCTCAGTTGCCTCATGTATCAAAAGTGTGTAAAAGAACAACGGTCTTTGTTGCCCCTAACAACCAATCACAGCGAAGCTTTCATTTTACCAGAACAGTTTCAAAAATGAAAGCTGTGCTCTGATTGGGTGCTAGGGGCAACAAAGACCATTGTTCTTTCACACAGTTTTGATAAATGAGGTCCAACGTCTGTTACTCATAAAAATGAGTGGTGGAATGTAGTGCTGTGTCTATCACACATGATAGGCTTAGATACCCATGCCCAGCAAACTGTAGAAGGGCTCTTTCATGCGAGCGTAAAAATACGCAGTGTATTACGCAGTTATTTCTATTTTTTTCACACGTCTAGTACGCAGTGAATAGACCGTCACAACTTTTGGTCGTGTGAAAAAACAATGCAAAAAGGGAGGGCCGCAGCAAGGCCGCTTTAGGCGGAGACCCAGGTATGACGGGGTTAACAGGGAAATGGAATGTTAAGTTGATGTCAGAAGAAAAGGTGGAGCTGGGGCGAGAAGAAGAGGGAGTAATTGCAAAGGAAGGGGCGGAGCCAAACAAAAATCATAAGCTATGGATGTGAACACAATGATAAAGCACTTCCGTGACGACTTGGCTACAGAAGATGATCATATAAGCTCTGGGTTTGTCCGAAAATCCAATCGTTACACCGAGGGCCCGAGAGCGTTTATCAAGGAGAGCGCGCGCTCCAGCGCAGATAAGTCCTGAACATGTGCCAAGGGTTCGCCACTGCCTAGGGAGCCCTTCTTAGGACCCTTCAGGTCAGAGCTCTTTTGCACCACCTACTAGGGGAAGGTCTCGGCCTGGGAGGAATCCCATAAGGCCGCGGGGATCTGCGCTGGGATCTAGGCCCCACTCCAACAAAGGGGTGGATTGCGGCTGACACCACGGAGCAGAGGAAGCATGTGGGATGCTCGCTTGGCGATAAACTGGTCGGAGAGTGTGCCAGTCACAGTTGGTGATGAGGATGATGCCAGGAGTTCATGTCTGGAGGGGCCAGAAGGCCAGTCAGTGGCAGCAGGCGAACTGCGGTTGATCAGTTCAGTAACAGAGGAAAGATCTGTCTGCGGGAAGTTTGGGGTCAGCTTCCAGAGGTAGAGAGATGTCACAGGCCATCCAGAGACAGGCGATCCCACAAGGTGGTGCTGAGGAAGCCGAGGTGGTCTGGCGGGAGGCAGAATCTGTGGCTGGTGGGTTCATAACCGCTGCACAGCCGGGTGAGAGTACATCTATGTTGTGTCCATTTAATTTGGATAATGCATTGCTACAAAGGGGAAGCAGGATATATAGGGGCTTGGGCAGTTAGGTGATTGGGGCTAGCGAGCGACGTGCTGGTGAAGATGTGAGAGACATTTTTGGGTGCATGAGGAAAATTTTAGCTAGGTTTGAGAGGGGAGCTGGATTAGGGTTGCAGAATGACTCATCTCTGGTGGAGGCTTGGATGACATAGTCACTGCTAAATACCAGTGTGAGTACGCCAGGGGTAAGATCAATGGCGGGGACTGAGGGCTCACCAAAAGCTAGAGTGATAGTTGCCTTTCAAACTAAAATGGATGGTGAAGGGATCTGGTTGGATGATAGGGCAAAAGGGGAGGTGTATGTATGTTATGAGGGTCCACTGGGAGCGCATTTAAGGAAGGAGGTCAGGGAGAAAATATGGTGGGACGAGTATGTGGAGATATTGTCGCTCTTCCTATTGGAGAAATTTAACTTGGATAAAGGGAAGAGGACTGAATATAAAAAAGAGAAGGAGGAGTGGAGAAGATGGCGTCTCATTCCTCAGACTTTTTCCAACTGGCTGCTATTTTGGCTGGAGTGATCTGGGAAAAGGCACCGGAAACTTGTTCTGCACTTTTCTCTTACTTAGGTCCTATTGGGGAGGCATATAGAGTGCATGGAGGACAAACGTGGCTGCGATATGAAGAACAATTTAGGCAGAGAAAAGCAGTTCGGCCCAGTATAAGGTAGGACCATAAGGACATAGGCCTGTGGTTGAGGGTCATGGTACCTGCAAGGTTCGGGGAGCCTTTTCAGGGGGGCGCTGGGGGAGTGGGCACCAGTGGAATTTTGCTGTCTGAGAGCCAGCATGGGCAAACAGGGAGGAAAAAGTTTGGAGTCTGCTGGCAGTTTAACAAGGGCCAGTGCAAATTTGGGGGAAATTGCAGGTTTAAAAACACAGTGCAATGGTACATAGCACAGAGGCCCAGTGATTTAAGAGAGGTAAGGGAAAGGGATCAGCTAGTTCTGGAAAAAGGGAAGACGTCGGAAGAGATGGTGCTGTACCTAAATAGGTACCCGGATAGGGTTAAAGCGGAATTGTTAATGTTAGATTTCACCGACGGTTTTAAAATTCCTTCCCCGGTTCATTGTGTTCCATTTTCTAGAAAGGACCTGCAGTCCACAGGCTGTTATGCGGAAATGGTTACAGAGAAGTTACGGAAGGAGATGTTGCTGGGCCGCATGGCGGGGCCGTTTGAGGGACCACCTTGTATGGATTTTATGGCTTTACCGTTGGTAGTAGTGCCCAAAAAATAACCGAACACATTTTGGTTGATTCATCATTTATCGTACCTAAAAGGGGCGTCGGTCAATGATGGCATTGATCCCGATTTGTGTTTGATGGTTTATACATCTTTTGATGAGGCCGTGAGGTGGTGAGGAAGTATGGAAAAGTGGCATTGTTAGCAAAAATGGATATTGAATCTGCGTTTTGCCTTTTACCAGTACACCCTGAGAGCTGTCGCTTGTTGGGCTGCTACTGGAAAGGGAATTATTTTGCTGACAGGTCTTTGCCCATGGGATGTGCGATTTCATGTGTCTTTTTAGAATGGGTGATCAAGGATGTGGTGGGTATTGGTTTGGTGATCCATTACTTGGATGACTTTTTGTGTATTGGGCCAGCAATTTCAGCAATATGTTCAACGCTTCTTGCCATGGTGCAATGGGTGGCACAAAGTTTTGGTGTGCCGTTGGTGCCAGATAAGACAGAGGGTCTGGAAACATGTTTGAATTTTTGGGGCATCTCTATTGATACGGAGGCTATGGAGTGTAGGCTACTGGTGGAAAAAGTGCAGTCTCTGCAGCAGGAATTGGAGAACTAGGTGGGTAAGCAACGTTATGCTGAGGAAGTTGCAATCGCTGTTGGGTAAGCTTAATTTTGCTTGTCGGATTATGCCCATGGGAAGAGTTTTATGCAGAAGACTGGCATCTGCGAGATTAAAATCGGCTCATCATTTCATTCGGCTGGGGAGAGAGCATAAGGATGATTTGGAGGTTTGGTCGTCTTTTTTAGAGCACTATAATGGTAAAACAGTAATGATTGAGGAGGTGGTGAAAATTTTTGATTGTGAGCTGTATACAGATGCAGCAGGTAGTTTGGATGTTGGTGCTTATTTTCAAGGACAATGGTGTGTGGGAGGATTCTTTACTGATTTTTATGAGTGACACACATTGGGGCTCATTTATCAAAACTGTGTAAAATAAGAACAGTCTTTGTTGCGCAAATATGCTCATGTGCGGGAGCCCTAAAAGATGATAGGCTTAGATAGAGCACATCAGTATTAGATACATTTACTCAGCACACAGTATCACATATCAGGGCCAATGTAAGGTATTTTGGCGTGCTAGGCATTCAGGACCAGTTTCCCGTCCCCACCCCCAGTGCTCGTCACTGTCACACTGTGGTTTGCACTATTCACTTGATGTATATTTTGTGAACGCTCCCGCCAGCATCTACTTCAAATTTTGGCCTCCTGGCAAAGGCCAAGAGACTCTCCTACATAGTGGAGAGAGCATATCTATAAGACAACGTTTCTAATATGGCAACCAAGAGACAGTGGCATAGGTCAGCAAGCAGTAAAATGCCAGTTCTACACAGTGATTGTAATTGTACAGGTACCTTCAGTGATCACCGGTGATGTCTTCCCCTGATTTGCAACATTCTATTTCCCTTTTCTTCTATATCTGGGCCCAGACCGCCATGATGAATTTTTCCAGTCACAACTCATCTCTGTATACTCTCACCATCTTGCTGCTAACTTCAGTGCTACAAACAAAAAGAAACCAGCTGCAGCCTCATATAACCTTTTATCATTAAGTACAAGAATCCCACTCTGACCTGATGTCATGCCACATGAAAAAGCAAATAGGAAAGATGAAACAATACTTCTGCAGCATCAACTATCAGAAGGCAGCATTTCTGCGAGTCAATGTTAGACTCTTTATACAAGCCTTATAACAATGACTGGGAATTGATAACCAAGCCAGAATGTATACACAGACAGCTGTTTCGGGGGGTTTGCTCTTCATCAGTGTGCAGTAGGTTTCTGGCTCGGCTAGTGAGAGGCCTGTGATGTGGGTCAAGAAGGGTATTATTTTTCCTTAAGGAGAGCACCTAGAAGGTGTGTGAGGAGACTTATAAGGCCATCCATGCTCTTTTGGGAAATATGCAAATAGGGAAGATGGAACTATACCTCTGCAGTGCCACCTATTAGAAGACAGCATTCCTGCAAGTCAATGTCAGACCTTTAAGACAAGCCTTATAACAATGGCTAGGAATTATAAACCAAACCAGAATAACAAATAAAAAACCCTGAACCAAACCTGCTGATATGAACATTCCCTTAGCCTAAGGTCTCATTAAGATGGTCCTATGCAAGTTACATCAGACAGCACACGGACATGCCATGTGCTGTCCAATCTGCACGGGCAATGGACATTGCATGTCCTACTCTTGTCTATGATACAGACCAGAAGAAAAAAAATAAGAATGTGCTCCATTGTTGAAAACTGCATCAAATAAGGTGAAATAATGGAGTGGTACCTGGGACCATATAACAACGGCGGTATAGCAGAGTCCAACTGCTGCAACCTCCCTGGTCACCGGACAAGCTCCGGTATAGGCAATGTAGATGTTGATGTAGCGCTGACTCTCCACGATTTTCCCTTATCTATGATACAGACCAGAATAGGACGTGCAGCGATTTTTGTCACACTGACCATCGGTCCATGTGATAAAGCGCTCATGGGTAAAATTGCTTAATGCTCTGTCTGTGAAATATACAAAGAACACAGGGACAGAAAATACAGCTGCCTGAATGAGGGCTAATGGTCTCACCAGATTTTGGTAAAATTTTAACTCCCAGCATGCACTGAAGGTTTGCAACTCTCGAGCATACTGGAAGCTGTAGATTTTCTTAAACATTTTGATCAAACATTTTGGTATAACTACAAGTCCTGACATCTCATGACAGTTGTAGAGCAATGACATGCTGGGAGCTGTAGTGGAAAGAGCCTAACGTCACTAGCCTTAGAGTATGCTGATGACATTTTTTTATGTTAAAGTGCCAAAAAGAGCCCCAAACACACTTATCTTTCTTTTGCTCTCCCTCCCAGTCCCATTACTTTAACAGTGGTCTGGCTATATACAGCAGCCTGCAGTCAGTGGATCCGGATGCCTAGTGTGGACTGCAGGCCATGCCCAGAGAGAGGTGAGATGAAGTAAGTTGAGATTGACTGCAGACACTGATGAGCCACGGACCACGGTGGAGGAAGAGTTCCCACCAGCCTGCTTTAGGAGAAGCTGCAAGTGCCAAGTGGTGGGTCACACTGACTGTGATATCGTTGGGGATGCGGCCACAGGGTTTTGGGTGGTGTGGCCATATCTAGTGAAATAGGGAGGCAGATCTGGGAAATGGATAAACCACCTGGGACCAAAACGATTGAATTGGAAATAGCACCAAAGGTCCTCTTCTAGCATTACCATGGAATCTAGCAGTCCATCTCAATCAGGGGTGACCGACCCCAGTGTCAAAAGTCCACGAAGAATAAAAAGTAAGTATCTCCAATAGCAACTTTATTGGTCCCAAAACAGTTTACAAAGAATGCAACTTTTCTCAGAGCCTTTTTCAAGTGGGACATTGATTGACAATCAGGACTTTCCCGCTGGCTCCGGAACATTGGCCCCCCCTTTTTTTTAACTATTTGAACTCTGCGTTAGTGTCAGACATGAGAAGCTTAGATACAATGCATCAGTCAGAATATAATCAGGCGGACATCTTTGAGATAACATCACATATAAAAGGCTTAGATACACAGACTCATCAGCGGCACAATAGATTATTTACATAACTAAACATTGTACAGAAGTATTAAGTCACTTCTGCCTCATTCAGCATGTGAGTCGCAGCCAAGATTCTTGAGCACAACTTGCATCAGGTGAACATAGGCTTGAAAAAGGTGCATGTCGCACCGAAACGCGTTGCCTTCCTGTAAATTTGATTTTATTTAATTAAAACTGGACTAATCAACTTGGTTTTCGCGATTTCCATCGGCGACGGAGAGGACTTTGAGGAGTCGGCACACAGAGGAGGGGGCTTCTTGTTCCATACACCCCCCTCCTTCCGAGTAAGTGCCATTCTATTCTGTTTTACATGCTTTCCGTCTCTCACGGGATGGACAGTGTTTACATCTTGCTTGTCCCAATTGCTTCTTCCACGAGCGCATAACGTTTTTACTTAAAACCTACTGTTTGTTTTCTCTTTGGGGGCCCACTCTCCTGGCGAGAGTCCCCCCTTTATTGTCTTTGCAGCTCTCCTCCTTCACGGAGGATTGGAGAAAAGCACATTGGGGAGCCTGCTCAATATCCATTTGGCGCTGTCTGAACTATTGTGTGTTCATTTACATTATATAGGGAGAGCAGGGCAACGCCTAACACTAACCTAGTCAACAAGAGTTATGAGATCCAGCATTTCTAACTGCGATATAATATATAGCCGAAATGTAACACTTTTATGTCCTTGCTGAACATCTCATATCACACTAATTGCTGCTAGACCAGTCTTCAATTTTTTTGGAAGTTTCTCATAAGGCTGGTTTGGAACAATAAAAACTAGGTTGCTGTTGACGTTCCACTTCATCTCAGTTATGTCGGATGGGGTTGAGGTCACAGCTCTGTGCAGTCAAGTTTTTCCACATAAAGCTATGGTATATAAATCATTTTAGGCTCCTGTCCTGTTTTTGTTTTCCTACTTGCCATTTTGTTCGGCTCTTGTGTTTAGTTTTATAATATATACTAGCTGATATACCCGGCTTCGCCCGAGTTAATTTGGTACTGGTGTTTATCTGGTGTTCACACGGAAAATCTTATGAAGTCGTGCTTACTTTAGAGATACCGGAAAAACATATGTTCACCATTTTGCATAATTCTCTGCGTTACCCAGGAAACACCACGTGGAGGTAACCATGCGACGCTTCCTTTATATAAAATGACATCGGGAAGTAAGAGAATTAGATTACGTACGTAAAATTTGGACACTAATTCTTTTGCACATAGAATTGAATAATCAAGTTGAGACCCATTAACTTTTCCTATTTATGACATAATCAATGCTCGTGCCAAATTTCCCGTTTCTGACACCGGAAAGTGAAAAAATTACATTCCGCACGTAAAATTTGGACGCTAATTCTTTTGCGCTAGAATTGAATAATCGAGTTGGGACCTATGAACTTTTCCTATTTATGACATAATCAACGCCCGTGCCAAATTTCATGTTTCTATTACATTGGGAAGTGAGAGATTTAGATTATGTACGTAAAATTTGGACGCTAATTCTTTTGCGCATAGAATTGAATAATGGAGTTGGGACCCATTAGCTTTTCCTATTTATGACATAATCAATGCTCGTGCCAAATTTCCTGTTTCTATGACATCGGGAAGTGAGAAAATTAGATTCAGTACGTAAAATTTGGACGCTAATTCTTTTGCGCATAGAATTGAATAATGGAGTTGGGACCCATTAGCGTTTCCTATTTATGACATAATCAATGCTCCTGCCAAATTTCCCGTTTCTATGACACCGGAAAGTGAAAAAATTACATTCCGCACGTGAAATTTCGATGCCCATTCTTTTGCGCTAGAATTGAATAATCAAGTTGGGACCCATTCGCTTTTCCTATTTATGTCATAATCAATGCTCGTGCCAAATTTTAAGTTTCTAAGGCATTGGGAAGTGACAGATTTAGATTATGTACGTAACATTTCGACGCCAATTCTTTTGCGCTAGAATTGAATAATCGAGTTGGGACCCAATTACTTTTCCTATTTTCGAGATAATCTATGCGTGTGCCAAATTTCATGTTTCTACGACATCGGGAAGTTGGAGAACTTTTGGCGAGTCAGTCAGTCAGTGAGTGAGTGAGTGAGTGAGTCAGTGAGTGCTTTCGTCTTTATATATATAGATGTGGGTAGATGTCAAACTTCTAGTAGTTGTCACAGAAAGTGTTCTCTTCTTCTGATGTTTATGCTATGTATTTCCTATTAGTTAATGGTGGTCATGCAAGGAGGGCGCAGCTGCAGGTCTTGATAGAAGTACACATCAGTGCGTACGCAGATGCGAGAAGAGTGACAGATGGATACTGTCTCAGTCCTCTGTCCACAGAGCTGTACCCCGCTCTGGTATCTAGGTGGGATGGTGTCTTGTTACTGGAAGTCACATCTGAAGACCTGATACAAAGGAAATATTTTTTCACTCACTCGCGCAATCACACTTGCAATTAAATTGCGTGATTTTCGCGAGCAAGAGTGAGTGAAAATGTAGAATTATGAAACCAATGATTTTCAAAGACAGAAGAAAAGCACAGTTAGGGCTCTTGGAAGGGGAGGACAAAAATAACACACTGAGAATATAACTAAGTAGTTATTATCTTACACACAGCTCAGCAGTCCTGACAGAAGACACCAACCTACTACCCCCACAGAGATCCAGTGGGCTGAAGGACCAGTGGGCTGTGGTGATGTCACTGCTGTGGGGGGAGCCAAGCTGTGTGTGTGATGTGTGCGGTGTAGTAGAGCTGTGTGTGATGTATGGGGATCATAATGCATGTACCATGAAGCACAGCTTCAGAAACACTGGTACTGTAATGTCCTAATAATTACTAGTCAAACTACTAATGACGACCTGTCTGTCTGTGCGTGATTGAGTGGGTTTGCGAGTGACTCACATGCTCCGCCCCTGATCACATGACGTGTGACATTATCACAGGTCCTGTATGCACATGGCTACTGTCCGGCTAGGTGTTCATTAGTATTCCATAGCAACTGAGGCTGCAGAGGTTTGTAGTCCGCCTTTGATCTGCACAAGGCTGCAGGAGCTTGGATGACATCACCGCCATATGATCAGGGGCGGAGCATGTAAATCAATAACTCGGGATGAGCGTCACCGTCTTGTGATCAGGGGCGAAGCATGACTGTGACATCATCACAGGTCCCTTATCTCCAGTGCTCTGCTGCTTCTGATTCTTGTTGTATGGGATGAACAATATATGTAGCAGAGCTGTGAGTGTGACGTGCATGCAGCAGACCTACTAGTAGTACTAATTACTAGTACTTTATGAAGTACCTCTGCACTGGGCCTTAGAAGTTGCACTTAGTTCTTTGCTGACGCTCTCACTCTCTCTTCAATTGGGGCTCAATCCTCTTTCATCTCTGTAACATGTACTCTCAGGAAACCTCTCTTCTTCTTCCATTCTTCATTACATGGGAGTTGATGGTACCCCCATGTGGCTGTCACTCTCTGTCAGGAACCCCGAAGAAGTGGAAATCAGAACTGACTGACTAATTCTCCAACTCTCACACACTCAGATTTCACTCATACCATGTGACAGAACATAAATTGATACATTTACAGGCAATCACCAGGCTTTTGCAAACACTTAACCCATCACACGCTGCAGCTGTCCAATACATATAACAGAATGACTAGATAGACTTTCACAGAGCACCAACATAAGACAAGACATGTATGACATTATGGAGGGGGCCAGGAATATATGTACTGGGACACTACACTTTTTTTTTGCGGGGTGGTTTGCCATTGCCTTCCCCAGCCATCTTTACCCCCCAGCAAGCTGGATACTCATTTTACCGACCTCAGAAGGATGGAAGGCTGAGTCATCCATGAGCCGACTACCTGAACCAAGCAGGGATTGAAACTGCAACACGCTAAGTGGAAAGCCTTGACAACAAGAGACTATCAACTTTGTATCATTCTGTGTGCTAAATAATCTCAAACTCCGATGAGAGACAGAAGACTATGAAATGACTGTTACCCCTCATGTCCACTGGCGGGTCAAATCTGACCCTGTCCGTGGTCGAGGACCCTGCGTACCTGTCCGGGTCTTCTATTTTCTATTCTGCGGATGTGTGTGGAAGCGCCGTCCAGCGAGCTGGCGCACTTGCGCAGTACAGCTTTTTTTAAAACTCCCGCTTTCCCGCAGGCCATGCACAATGTCAATGTCAATTGTGGACGGGCCACAGGTCGGACAGCTTCCATTGACTACAATAGAAGCCATCCACATGGAATCCGCCCTAAAATGTAGCATGCGAAATTCGAAAAAACAAATCTGCATGTTTTAATTGAGGTGCGGACACCCATGCTTCCCTATGGGCAGCTTGAATTGCAGATCTTCCGCGCAAATTCTGCAAGTCAAATCTGCCCCTGGACATGAGGCCTTAAAGATGCTAGGAAACCTTCCTACCAGTGGCGTAACTATAAGGGTTCGCAGAAGTTGCAACTGTGACCCAACTCCTAACCCTGGCGCCCATCCATTGTCAGCGCTTCAATACAGGGAGCAGAAGCAGACAGCGCCGACTCCTGTGTAGTGGCCAGTGCTTGTAATTGCAGGAACAGCTCTCATTGATTTTAATTGTAGCTGCGCCTATATTTACCAGCGTCCACCATTACACAGGAGTCGAACCTGTCCAATTCTGCTCCATTCCCTCTATTGTGGGCGCTCGATCAGCTGGGTTTTAAGTGGCAGACCCTATCCTGAGGATGGCTCAACAATAGTATTTAGCTGGAAAATATAGTTTATTTATACTAAGAGTTACAAAATAAAAGTATTAGAAAAATATAAGAGATGTGTGCACAGAATCTATGGTCCGCGCAAATGCACCCTCGTCCCCAATGAAATGCGCTATTCAAGGTGCAATTTTGTGGTGTTAATCGATAACGCCAGGGACTAATTAGGCTGGTCCGCCTACTCATTAGAATGCCTTGCCTCCACCTACTCATTAGAATGCCCTGCCTGTTTAAGCATGGGGCGGGTGTCTCCTGCAACAATGTTAACAGGGTCGTCAGTGGGGCAAAGATCAGTAAGAAGCATGGATCCGAGGAAGGGATCTGGCTCCATTCAGAGCGCAATCACGTCCTCCTCTGGTGATTTCGTCTCATATGAAGGAGACTGAAACCAGGAAGCCAGAGCTGGACAGCCTGCATAAAATATGCAGCATATTTGCAGCCATACTCAAGTAAATACGTGACAATATGCAGTTCCTTATGCTGGGAAAACGTTGCGATTTTTCCACATCGGGTGGTGTGAGCCCGGCCTAAGGCAGATCTCTAGTCTGCTGCCATGATGAATTTATGCAATAATATTAGAAAGCGTTTGCACGGAATTGCACATACTGTACAGCACAAAATAAATCTATGAGGATTATCTTGTTTTTCCCCAGAGGCCTCGTCTCCACCAACCACTTTATCTTATCAGTGGCCTCTCACACAGAACATTGTACTCTGCATTCTGTTAAGCAATGCAAGGGAAATATAAAAACCGTGTTCAAAAACATAGATTATAATTCACAATATATGGGCAGTGGATATTGGCAGAAGCTGTTACAATTATTGGGTATTTACTTTATCAGCACGGTGAAGTTATGGAGGTTTGTAGGAAAAGCCAAGATCGATATGATGTTTGGTCAAGTGCCTGGATGTTTCAGGTTAAACTGATGCAAATAAGGAAGATGGAACAATACCTCTTATTTGCATAAATTACCCAGAGAAGCATGCATGGCCGTATAAAGGCCGTTTTACACACCACAATGAAAGCCATCTTTTGAGCGATATCGTTGTGTGTAAATGTGTGCCCATCATGCACTTACCATGTACTTTTCGTCCATCGCTGACTTCAGGTCAGCATGAAATCCTAATCCCTCAGGACGATAAGATAAGACAGACCGCACGATGTGTTCTCTGTGGGCAGCGCCAATAACATTATCTCTGCTGCTGTCCTGCTGGAGAACAATAGCGGTGTATTTGGAGAACAGACCACCGGCAGTTCCCTAAATACATGCAATGAAGTACTAAAGAACTGATTTAGCCTATTAGTATCTATGCAAAATGATCACTCGAAACTCAGTTTCTGACGAATTTTAAGCGATCATTTGTGTGTGTAAATGTAACCTTAAAGGGGTTGTCCCGCGCCGAAACGGGTTTTTTTTTTTTTTCAACCCCCCCCCGTTCGGCGCGAGACAACCCCGATGCAGGGACCTAAAGAAAAATCCGCACAGCGCTTACCTGAATCCCCGCGCTCCGGTGACTTCTTACTTACCGGCTGAAGATGGCCGCCGGGATCTTCTCCCTCAGTGGACCGCAGGGCTGCTGTGCGGTCCATTGCCGATTCCAGCCTCCTGATTGGCTGGAATCGGCACGTGATGGGGCGGAGCTACACGGAGCCGGCATCCTGCACGAGCGGCCCCATTGAGAAAAGAAGAAGACCCGGACTGCGCAAGCGCGTCTAATTTGGCCATTAGACGCCGAAAATTAGGCGGGCTCCATAGAAACGAGGACGCTAGCAACGGAGCAGGTAAGTGAAAAACTTCTTATAACTTCTGTATGGCTCATAATTAATGCACAATGTACATTACAAAGTGCATTAATATGGCCATACAGAAGTGTATAACCCCACTTGCTGCCGCGGGACAACCCCTTTAAGTCTCCTCACTCAACTCTCAGGTGTCTTCTCACACCCCTTCTGGGTTATGTACTTGGGGAGAGATGATGCCATCCCACGATTATCGCTCAAACGATAGCTTTTTAGCGAATTTTGAGCAATAATTGTTGCGTGTAAATAGGGCTTAACATTCTAAGAAAAAGTTCTGTGCCACAGTTTGCCCCTAAGTTATGTAAATTTGTATATCAGGGACATTCGAAACATGCACTGATAACCCATGGATAAGGTTTATAGTAGAGTTATTGATGATATGCTTATCATTTTGGATGGCTAGAACCCTCAATAATAACAATTGGGGTTTAGAACTTAAAAGTCTATAATTAGCATTGAAATCACTTTTTTGGACCTGCAGATTTTTATAGAAAATGGGAATATTGGAACAGAAACATTTTTCAAGAAGGTTGACTCAAACAGTATTTAGATTTCAATAGCTGTCACTTGAAATCTAGGAAGACAAATATTCCTTTTACCCTATCTGAGAGAGTACATAGAAACAGTACATCAGAAAGAAGCTTCTGTCCTAAAAAATGATTTTTAGAAAAAAAGCTACCCAAGGGAACTAATTCCATCAGCAATGGAAAGAGCTAACGCCCGAGATCAGACTCCATGTTAGCTGAAGATAAATAAGGAACCGCAGGATGATAGTTTTAAAACTGCTCTTATCCAGGCTTGGACTGACTGGCCCACATGTGAGCAGGTGGATTTCCCGATGGGCTCTGAGCCACAAATGGGCCCTCAGCTCTCTTCCTCCATGTGAGCAGCTGCACTACATACAAATTATCAGTATACAGCATTTCAGCCAGCCTATACATAGATATAATAAACTGGCTACTTTATATGTAGGCTAGCTGAGATGACATTTAAGTCCACTGGGAGTGTCTTGGCCTGGAGTTGGGGTGTCTTTAGGGTAGGTGTATGTCTGTCTCGCGTAAACTGTTTTGTGAATACATATCTTATGTGTGTGCTAACAACCTGTCACTCGTTCCACCTTCCCTTAACCTGTGGTTACTCTTGCAAGGAGGAAGTAGATGGGAGGAGTTAGAGAGGGAGAAAATTGTCCAGATGTAGTCGGTGGAGGAGAACGTGTCAGCATGAGGGTGAAGCTGACTTGGGCTTCTGCCCCCACAAAGCCGTGGGTTTGTCTCACACTCCGTGAGACATACTAGCAATAGGACTAGAACCATGGCCTGTAATGGTGCCAGCTGGGAAAAATAGCTGAATGCCAAAGGAAAGAGACAGGAGCGTTGGCGGAAACACTGTGTTAGGAGAGTACCCCCAGGGTTCGTCAAATCAGATAAATTGGACTGAAGACGTCTAGTAATGGGAAGGAAAAGTGCCTCTTAGAAGGACGTGTGTGAGTGTATATAAATGAGATGAATCAGAAAGAAGCCTGCTAGAAGTCTTGTCTCTGAACTGTTATCTTGCTGTATTCTTGGAAAATCAAGGTTGGATTCTGTGAGTAAAGGAAACTGAGTATCTCCGTTTATGAATGTTAACTTTGTGTGTGGACTCTATTATTTGCTGATGAGTAACTATCTATGGGAAAATAGGTACTGGCGTCACGTGACAACACGGTGGAGATTTATTGCCACCATCTTTTGCCTGTTCTGTTTTTGCCCTCATGTGCGACTAAGCTAGGCACTTGCCACCATTGCCAGGGGGAGATCATAGAGCCACCCATGACAATCATCTGAAGAACATCCCAGTGGTCCCCTTCGCAACCACATGCCTCAAGCTCGGACACCGCAGGAGTGTGGCCAGTAATCTCCCCTTTCAACGATGCTGTTGGAGGGCCCCATTGTAAAACACCTCGCAGCTTCTTGCTGCCTGGCTCACTAAATGGCTCACATTATGCCTGGCTCACTAAACTGAGAAGGCCACTAGTCCAAGGCAAGACTAGCTAGCAGACTATGGAGAGGCACAGCTTTCAAATTGTTAAAGTTGGTTCACCTGCAAAACTGCACAGGCATTGAAAATCAATTTGAAAGCTGGTGCTTTGAGATAAAACTGCATGCTGTGAACTTTTCAGCCATGCTGTGGCTGTCGTGTGTGATCTCGTCCTTTAGGGGATATGCAATAAATGCCACCTCTCTGAAAAGAGTCAGATTTCTATGTGGCATGCCACTTCATTGGGTGACAGCCCTGGATCACGGGAGCGGATGAGTATTTTCCGTACACTTCAATGACATGGGAGCTGCTTTTGCGTGCAGACTTCTCTCCACTGACGTGCGCAAATAGGTGGACTCTTTCTCACCTCATTCTCACGGATGAGGTGAGAAAGAGTCCATTTATTTGCACTTGCTGCATTTTTCGTACACATTAGTGGAGAGACGCCAGCCAACATTAAAATATAGGGAAAGTACTCAGTCGCTCCAGTGATCCAGCACTGTCACCCAATGAAGTGGCGCGCCACACAGAAATCTGACTCATTTCCCGTTCCCGCATTCTTCTATACAAGTCTATGGCCGGTGTCACACGAATGAGTCGGATTACGCATTCGGGAGCCCGCAATGAAATCCGTCTCTGACCCCGGCCGGTGAGACCACTCACCTTCTTTTCCTTTTCTGCGGATGCTCACTGTCGGTCATGTGGAATGCAGATTTAAAAAAAAAAATAAAAAAAACTTGTATTTTCCATGCCATTGATGCAGGTTCCCATGGCATATCCGCAATGTCAATTACAGATGGGTTGCAGTTTAGACGGCCTCCATTGATTTCATTGGAGGCCGTTCGCGCAGAGTCCGCAGCAAGATAGAGCATGGTGTGATTTTTCCTCCGCTTGTGGAAATCACAATTTGTTTCTGCGAGTGTGAAGGAAAAAGCGAAAGTACATACCTTTCAGTGCATGCCATTTACTGTGGATCCTCTGTGCAGACTCCGGCCGCGGATTCCATAATGGAAATCCGGTTGTGTGAGACCAGCCTATGAGTCGGATTTTCATGCCGCATGCCAATATCACTGGGTGACAGCACTGGATCACGGAAGCGGGTGAGTATAAAAAAATACATCACCTTGCTCCCTGTCAAATGGCCTAAACTCAGTTATGGTGCTAAGTAGAGATGAGCGAGTATACTCGCTAAGGCACATTACTCGAGTGAGTAGTGCCTTAGCCGAGTATCTCCCCGCTCGTCTCCAAAGATTCGGGGAGCGGCGAGGGGCGGGGAGCGGCGGGGGAGAGCAGGGAGGAACGGAGGGGAGATCTCTCTCTCCCTCTCTCTCCCCAGCAACTCACCTGTCACCCACGCCGGCCCCAGAATCTTTAGAGACGAGCGGGGAGATACTCGGCTAAGGCACTACTCGCTCCAGTAATGTGCCTTAGCGAGTATACTCGCTCATCTCTAGTACTAAGGGGAAATGACAGGTTCCTTTTAAGATACATTTAATTAGTACTTAATTAGATTTAGCTAATTCTGTTTAACCCATAAGATGCCTTGTATATAAAAGAAGAGTATTGGCTGATGGTTCGCATTGTTTTCTTTAATCTTATGAATTGGATATCATTTATGATATAAAAACGCAAGCTTGCTTCATGTTTTGCTCAGCCTGCTAAACTTCTATCATTTGTCATACTTACATGTCGGTGGAAAGAAAATAGTCTAATATCTTATGTTCTATATTTATGTACTAGAAGTGAGAAGCTGTTCAGGAAGATTCATTGACGTATGGATGTCTGTGATTCAACTAAAACAAAGGTACCAACAATAGACTGTGCTACCCAAGGGCTCTTTCACACTGGCACTGCGATTTTCGGCCGCCCGCATCATGGCCGAAAATGTCATGAACGAGAGGCAGCCGTGACCAAGTCGCGGCTGCATCTCCCATTTTCTCGCCCATTCGAATGTCGCCCAGGGAGAGAGAGTTCAGCTTTGCTAAACTCCCTCCCCCTCTCCACCCCTTGCCAGCTGCAGGCAAAGGGAGGGGGCAGGAGCTTAGCAGAGCTAGTGCGCTAAACTCCTCCCCCTCTACACCTCAGCCTATGGGAGCTGTACGCAAGGGGAGGGGAAGAAACTTTAACAACGCGAGCTGCTGCTAAACTCCCTCCCCCTTCCCTTTTCTTACAGCTTTCATAGGCTCCCATAGAAGTCTATTGGAACAGCTGGCATATTCCCACAAAAGACAGGACAAGTCCATAAATGCCGGAATGCACACCACATGCGCTATGTTTCATGGCCAACTGATTTTAAGCACCAGAGAATCGCCCATCTGAAAAGATGCAATGGAATCCAATGCTACAGATAGTCGCGACTTTCACACGGTTTTTTATTGCGGCAAAATAGCCACGATAAAACGCTTGTGTGAAACTAGCCTTACCCTGATTAGAATCCCACTAATTAAACTGACCTATATGCTGCTAAATATATATGTGAAGAATCTACTTACTGGAAAAATCCCAAAGTATGGAGTAGATTACTAATTCTCTCTTGCAAGACAGCGCCATAGAGGTCTCAGGTTTTTATGTAATGATAGAAATAGCTACTGCAAATGAAAGGCTAAGAGTGAGCTGACATTTGCGGTAATTAGTTGAATACCATACGGAGGTCTACTTCTAAAGTGAGAAATAGTAAAACTATTTGTTCAGTGGATCCTCCTATTTCTTGTCTCCTTCCTGTCTGCTTACCATTATCACCTGGCACTTACACAATCCCTATTGGTTAAATAATTCTGTCACCTGGTTTTTAAGCTATAAACAATGTATACTATTAAATGTGTAATGTGGAATGTATTGATACTTTTCTTTTTTCTCAGCATGTCTCCATGGTGCAGAGATCAGCCCTAAAGTTCAGCCCACACCATATGCAAATTAGCGATGGACCATCCGATGGGCGGACCACTGCTGTCTGTGGCCTGGGTTCTGTTCCTGTCCATTGTTTCAAAGCTACCCCGTCCATGAGTAGCAATGTCTCCTGCTCCACCCGCTAAAGATGTAATGCATTTTACAGTCACTCTAGTTGCCCCGTATTGACGAGGACGCATGCGCTGTGACATCTCAGCCCGGACTGACTGTGATACACATGACGTCTCCAGTGGACAGAACTAGCGACATCATTAAACATGGATGGGTTGGTTTTTGAAACAATGGGCAGGGACAGAACCCAGACTGCAGACAGCGGTGGACCACCATTGGGCAGTCCATCGCTAATTTGCATATAGCTTTGGCTGAACTTAAGGGCTCTTATCTAAACAGTGGGGACTTCTTTTAAGACTTTCCTTACACTGCAGGTCCGATTATAGCGTATATATTTTTAGAATACCCACATAAAACAAAATATGTTAGGAGAATAATTAAGGCAGGGCTCACATGACCATAATTCATAGAGCGTTGCCCACGAGAGGCACACGCGTGGCACACAGCAAGTATTGTCCGGACGTAAGAAACATCGCAAGCAGGGAATGACATCAGAAAGTAGTGCATAGCCCTGGCAACACCCTTGTATCGCTCAAGCGACATTTCCTTGTGCTGTCGTGGTGAGATGTTCTGAGAGCCTTCAAAACGGGATACTGCTTTCTTGGCTTGGTGGTTTTATACTACTTTTTTGGAAGTAGTATAAACCACTTAAAAAAAACAACTTATTGTTGTGCAGGAAGAACCCAGAAGAACAAATGGAGGTTGCAGGCAATCTGGATAGGGGTGTTGCTCCCCAGATTCTGTCCTGCATTATCTGCCCTGAAAGTCTGCTTTCTTTTTACTGTTTGTTATCTGGTCTCCTAGCAACTTGCATGTGAATCTGTGATCATAGGCAATGCTAATTGCATATCCACTGCGGATCGAATGCATCCATAGAGATCAATGGAGCTCATACGTGCAGAATACACAGTAAGGGTGCGGGCAGACGAGTGCATAAACGGCGCGTTTTTGCGACCAAACGTATATACGTGACCATCTGAGGCAATGGTTTCGAATGTATTCGTTCACATGGGCGATTTTATGGCGCGTAAAAACGGCAATTCGAAAAAAACCGGAACATATGCGACCGAAATACGCGCCAACGCATATTCGATCGCCGAAAAGACCGTTTGCAAAGTAGGAACAAACGAAAATACGCTTTCTAGCTCTGGTCGTGATCGGTGAAAAATTATCGCTTGGGCGATTATACGTTGCGCTCGTGCGAACGTAAATACGCCTACGCTCGTCTGCCCGCACCCTAAAATAGAGCATGCTGCGATATTTCTTCTGCTCATGGAATCCACAACCCCTACCCGTAAGTGTGAATGAACCAGCAAAAGTCCTTGCATTTCAATGCCTGTGCATTACCACGAATCATCCGAGTGGACAGTGATCGCAGAATCTGCAATTCAAATCGTGTGAGACCCCCTTGTATGCTTTTGTTCAAGCCCTATATTTCATATATGCAACTATATTTTTATTTACATCAAATAAAATAGAAGCGCCCATATGAGACAATTGGTGTGTATGCATACAAATTATGTTACAAATACTCCGAAGATAAAAAGGTGTATATTTATAGATTTCAGATATTTTTATCTATTTTTAAAATGAGAACCAGTTTTTTTTTAATGTGACTTTAAGATATCATTGGCTTATTATACATAAATTATTGTATCAGTATGGAGCCTCCCAGCTATAGGAAATCCCACTTCTGACCAGAACATTACCGGGTAGTGAACTTAAAGTTGTTTCCAGTCCCTCATTAGGTAAAATGAAAAAAGGGGGTTTGGTCCGGTGTTAGCCAGCAGAGCAAAGTGTGATTGTTCTCAGTAAG
Organism: Eleutherodactylus coqui; assembly: GCF_035609145.1. Classification (NCBI taxonomy): domain Eukaryota; kingdom Metazoa; phylum Chordata; class Amphibia; order Anura; family Eleutherodactylidae; genus Eleutherodactylus; species Eleutherodactylus coqui. The sequence goes on from NC_089849.1 coordinate 95,263,086, forward strand.
CCAAACCAAGTAATCCTGTAGATATAATACCTTTTATTGGGTAAAAAAAAATACACGATGTTACAGAGAGCTTTTGGGTCTTCTATTGACTCTTCATCAGGCTGAATGAAACTGGCTTGGACGGGGCACATATATAATATAAAAATGCAGAGAGTAGTACACCCTCTTTATCGACACCTCTGCGGTGTTACAACTCACAATATTCATCCTCACACAATTATTTCTCCTTTGGCAAAGACCTATTACTGCAACTTACCGGGACCGCCATGGCCAGTAAAATGGCGCTGCAATATGCCAATCTTTTCATGGCAAAACTGGAGAGTGACTTTCTGGCCTCCTGCCCCAACAAACCACTGGCCTACTTCCGCTACATTGCTGACATCATAATCGTCTGGACCAACACTGAACAAGAACTAAGAAAATTACATAAGAGATTCAATGCATTCCACCCCACCATAAAACTGACATTAAGCTACTCATATACAGAAATCAACTTTTTGGACACCAGCATAAAAATTTCAAACAACTCAATACAGACATCCCTATACCGAAAAAATGATTGATCGGCCCACATACCTCAGAGGGGACAGTTCCCATTCTAAACACATCAAAAAATCAATCGACTACATCAGATACAACCAGATCTGCTCAAAGCCAACAGACAGAGAGGAACATTTACACAATCTCAAAAATACATTGTTTAATCAGGGCTACCATTCCACCACAATAGATGACCAAATCACAAGAGCCACCAGGATACCCAGGAATCAACTACTCCAATACAAGGAGAAAGAAAAAAAAAGGGGACATATGCCTCTAGTAGTGACCTACAATTCACAACTAGAGGTACTAAGGAAGACTGCAAAGAAACTCCACCATACCCTACACAAGGATGACCGTCTGAAAACCATATTCCCGGACCCTCCCCTTCTGTGTTACAAGCAACCTCCTAATTTGAGGAACTTTATAATCGGTAGTGTATTGCCCTCCGACACACAAAAAGGAACTTATCCCTGTAAGGTAGGGAGCTGTAAGACCTGCTCACATGTATGGACTGCGGACAGGATACAGATCCCCAACACACAGCAGGACTATAAGATCCCGGGGACATTCACATGTTCCACCTCTGATGTTTTGTACCTGATCCGATGCAATGAATGTCCTGTTGTTTTTTTTTTTTTTCTTTAGCGGGAAAACAGGGCAAAAACTGAGGGCCAGGATGAGATCTCATCACCACTCAATTAGAAAGGGAAAGACGGTATTACCTGTGGCAAAACATTTTTTCGGTCACGGACACAGCATAAAGGAGATGAAAGTTATCATACTGAAGGGCTACTTCAAGTTGCAGCATCACAGAAGAATTTGGGAGCATAAATTTATGACCATGTTTGATACCCTTAAGAATGAAATGAACTTGGCCCGGGATTCTTGCATAAGTGGAGAATATGAAAAGTCTGAAGTAGGTCAAGAGGGATGTCCTCTTCCCAATCATTGTTCTTTTGTTTTGTTTTTGTTAAAAATGTCATAAAAATTCAGAAATTGATTTGTAAGAATGTTGCCATCCAATAGGTGGAGCTGCAGAGGTATTGTTCCATCTCCTTCTATGTGCAGGTTGAAGGAGAGATAACACACATCATAAAACTGTCACATTCCTGAGCTCAGTGGACTGATTAAGTATTTATCTCTCAACTCAGTTTGTCTGGTGTTTTAGGTTTTGAGTCTCAAAATTCTGTGTGAACATTTGTATTTCAATCAAGAAGGGTGTTATCTCTGCATTTGTATATTACATATGTGCCACATCCAAACCAGTTTCAATTAGCCTGATGAAGGGTCCATAGAAGACCCAAAAGCTTGCTGTAACATCATGTAATTTTGTTAGCCCTTAAAAGCTATCATATATACAAGATTACTTGGTTTCTCTCACTGAGAACAATCACACTTTCCAAACCCTAGAACGCATGCAATTCCGATTCTTTCCGATCATGGAATTGTCTATCCTCTGGCTGGATAGAACACACCATACATCCGGCTCGTGGGCCAGGGGTGGTGTCAGGACAGGGTCCGGGATAATGGAAGTCCCTGAGATAACCCACAACCCCTGTCCCTGCCTACTTGCCCCCCCTGGGCTAACCCCCAGGGCGACAACTGGGCGGCGATCTCTACACTCACTAGGGAAGCGGAACACGGGAAAGACAAACAGACACTGGAGACAAAAAAAACAGTAGAATGGTCAGACTATCCGGGTCGCAATAGGAGGGTATGCGGTACAGAGGGGTCAGGCAAAAACAAAGTCAAGTCCAAAAAACAGAAAGTCAGAAAGCCGGGGTCACAACAGTAGTCAAACAATACGCAGGTGCAGCTGGAAGACCAAACTAACACTGGCATTGCTGGAAGGAAACAGACACATTTAAATGCTGTCAGAACTCCCGCCCCAGCAGCTGATTGGGGCGGGGAGCCTGACAGTAGCAGGGCCCAATCAAAGAGACTCTGGGAACACCACCCCCAGCCTTGCTGAACAGACAGATACCAAGGAAGCACGCCTGGTAGTTATGGAAATGGGGACGCGGCGTGATGCAGCACCCACTGCATCCCTAGCAACCCGGTGGCGACCAGATCTACAGCCGCCCGGGGAGATCACTAGAACCGGAGCTCCCCTGCGCCGCACTCCTGCAACCCGGGTGGTAGGACCCGCAGTGTGGGCACAGAGGCCCCGAGAGTCACCAGTTCTGACAGGTGGTTTTTGGCACTCGGAACACACGCAATTTCCCACTGGGTGAAGTACACTTCCATTTTGTAGAGCGCAGATGGTTTCCTGTATCCGGAACAAAAGCTTTTCCCTATACTTCACACCTGCCCGCAGACAACCATTATTGTACTACTCTTCACCATGCTTCACTGTTACCTGCAGACACTTATTATTATACTGCTCTCCATCATGCTTCACTGCTGCCTGCAGACACTCATTATTGTACCACTATCCACCACACTTCACTGCTGTCTGCAGACACTTATTATTGTACTGCTCTCCACCATGCCTCACTGCTGCCTGCAGACACTCATTATTGTACCACTCTCCATCATGTTTCACTGCTACCTGCAGACACTCATTATTGTACTGCTCTCCATCATGCTTCACTGTTGCCTGCAGACACTCATTATTGTACTGCTCTCCATCATGCTTCACTGCTGCCTGCAGACACTCATTATTGTACCACTCTCCATCATGCTTTACTGCTGCCTGCAGACACTCATTATTGTACTGCTCTCAACCATGCTCCACTGTTACCTGCAGACATTCCTTATTGTACCGCTCTCCACCATGCTTCACTGCTGCCTGCAGACATATCTTATTGTACTGCTCTCCATCATGCTTCATTGCTGCCTGCAGACACTCATTATTGTACTGCTTCCCACCATGCTTCACTGCTGCCTGCAGACACTCATTATTGTACCGCACTGCATCATGCTTCACTGCTGCCTGCAGACACTCATTATTGTACCATTCTCCAGCCCTTTGGTGAACTGCCTTCTGTTAGAGTCAAATATTTTACATTCTCACTCCTTAGTTCACAGCATTTTCTGCCGTCTTTCTGCACCCCAGTTCCTATGATTGTGTGCATAGTTGAGTTGCTTGGCCTTTTTTCTACGTTGAAAGTATGGCTTTTTGGCAGCAATTCTTCCATGAGGACCTCTTCTGGCCAATCCTGACCATAGCATCTACGGGGTAATTATTGTTTCTGTACTTCCATTGGTCTGTCTACTTCACTGAGTCAACGTACATCGGGACTGCTGGTGTGAGTAGGAGATGAATACAGTCATGATCAGCCATTACTGGTAGCAAATTATCCGGATATTTACTCCCCTGTAACTTTCCGTCCGTTGGGTCTGCTCCTCATAAAATGGTCTAGCAATCGCTATCTTGGCTATAAGCAATGCATTTGGGACTCTACATAATTAATCTTGAGTCAGACCGGAGTCGGCTTGCATACATTGCATTCAATAGTCCTTCATCATAGTAGGGGATTTTCCTTTATATCACATCCCTGTTCAGGGGGGACTTTTGGGACACAATCATCAGAAGGGTTAATATTTCCCACCTTATAAAGGAGAAAGGACATTACTTGGGTACAAAATATTGTGTAAGGAACTCGTTTCTCTGTCACTGGAGAATCAGAGATGTGTGAGCACCGGTAGATGTCAGAGCACTGGTTATCGGGGCAATAGTCATTTTGATGGACTCAATAAATAACTGTCATTACTACTAAAGGTGCTTTTAGATGATCATCGTTTAAACGAGCGAAAGTGAATAATTGTTTGGTCTAAACGTGAGCCAACAGCTGGACGACGAAGGAGAATAGTTCACTTTTTGCTCATCGTTCACTTCATGCAGCATAAGAATCATCGTGGGCTCGCTTACTTATCGTTCGGTTCAAACAGCGATTATTTAGTCGTTCTCAGTCACTTATCAGCGAATGTGAAAGACTGAGTGATTCTTGTTTGAACGAGCCAACGATGTATCTGCTGTATTAGCAGGCTGCACGAGAGCCCATGGGGTTAACGGCAACGTCATTCAATTATCTGCTTGTTCAAATGAGAATTGGCTCATCTAAAAAGACCCTGAGCTGCGTGAAGCATATGCACACCTGGCGCTATATTTCACACCTGTTACACCTTGCCTAGGGCAGGGTCTAAAATACTAATAGCCACGGCAGAATACACTGCAATACAGTAGTAATACTAGTGCAGCATACTGTAGAAGCAGTCAACAGATCGCATGTTCAAGTCCCACTAGGAGATTACAAAAAAATGTAAAGAAAATAAAAAATTCAATCTCCCCTTTTTCCCACTTTTTACATAAAAAACTCAATAATATAAGTCAAAATTAATATAATATAATTAGAGATGAGCGAGCATACTCGATAAGGCAAACTACTCGAGCGAGTAGTGCCTTATTTGAGTACCTGCCCACTCATCTTTAAAGATTCGGGCTGCCTGCGCGGGTGAGAGGTGAGTTGTGGCGGTGAGCAGGGAGGAGGGGGGGGGGGGGGGGGGGAGAGGGAGAGAGAGATCTCCCCTCCATTCCTCCTCGCTCTCCCCCGCTGCTCCCCACCCCCTGCCGACACCCGAATCTTTAGAGACGAGCGGGCAGGTACTCGAATAAGGCACTACTCGATCGAGTAGTTTGCCTTATCGAGTATGCTCGCTCATCTCTAAATATAATGCTATTCATCCCGCATGGTGAAAAACATAAAAATAAATATATACAATGCCAGAATTTCAATTTTTCTTACCTCCGCTCCAAAAAAAAATAATAATCAAAAAGTTGTTTGTAGGACTCGGCTATCTCTACCAGTCCCATGGTGTTGAATGGAGTGGTAGCATGCATACTAGTCCACCACTCCCTTTAAGCTCCTCCTCACTGGGGAGGGTACAGTGAGGAGGAGTGGTGGACACAAGGTCCCCATTCACCTGATAGCAGGGGTCCCAGTGGTTGGACTACCACTCTCTTTTTATCACCTATTATGTGGGTATATGAAAATGGTGTTTCAAATAGTTACATTTTCCAAGATCTCTGCTTGCTGTCAGTAATTGTGAGATTCTTAATGCAATATCCATTGACATGTATCACAGTTCTCTCTGCTGTGCCCTTTAGTCAGCAGGATATGAAATGGAACATGTTTTCAGCAGCTGAATGTAGACAAGAATATTTCCACTCATTGATAGCCAGTCAGAGAACTTGAAAATGGTGAGAAATTGGGAAATGTAATAAAACATTCCAGAACTTTTCATTATACGGTAATTTATATAGGAGTGAATGATCCCTTTAAATTTCTCACTATGTAATTAGAACTGGACGAGAATGGGAAAGGTTCACTGAGCTGGAAGATCTAAAAACACAACAATTGACAGATTGCATGTGTCATGTTGTTATGTACTTTTCCCTCATTTTATTATAAATCAGCCTAATTAAATTTCAGCATTTTTTTTTTTGTAAATACGCTACATAGTCGACTGCAAAAACTATATGGGGATGCAAAGTAATAATTCACAATAGATGGAAATTTGGCTGCACAAATATTAAATACAATCAATCAGAATGTTCATTACTATGAAAACGTTATATTCTCAACTTTAGAAGGAAATATTCTATATAAAGAAAACCCTGGTGCATCGTAAGAAGACCACTCCCAATGTCTTGTAAGCCACTCCCTTTTGCCATATGGGTTGGTAGAGGGTCAGAACCTCAAGAAGGCTGAGAATTGAGTTCAAATGATGAGGAAATGATAATGGAATGGTCATGTAATTGGCCAGAATGTATGTTGGGGGTGGATTTGTGTAAGCCTAGTATATCTTATGTACTCGAGTATAAGCCTAGATTTTTAGCACATTTTTTTGTGCTGAAAAAGACCCCCTCGGCTTATACTCGAGTCAGGCAAGGCTTAAAAAAACCCCTCCATACTCACCTCCCAGCCGGCGTCTATGAATCCCGCGGTGGTGCGGCAGGCTGCGTGAATTCTCTCCGCTGTCATCCCCCGCCATTCTCTTTGCTCGGCTCTGTAATTCCCCGCCCTCAGCGTGGTGTAAGTAAGAGCTGTGATTGGATCGAGCATCACCCAATCATAGCCGGCGCTCAATCATTCAAGCTGCTTTAGAATTCTCCCCACTGTCATCTCCCTGCTCAGAATTCAAAACCCCTGCCATCAGTGCTGTGTAAGTAAGCGCTGTGATTGGATCGAGCGCCAGCTGTGATTGGCTGACGCTCAATCCAATCACAGCGCTTACTTACACAGCACTGACAGAGCCAAGCAGAGACAGAGTCAAGCTTGTCACACAGACACAGATGCCGGCTGGGAGGTGAGTATGGAGGGTTTTTTTTGCCTAGTATATACTCGAGTATAGCTCGGCTTATACTCGAGTCAATACGTTTTCCCAGTTTTTTGTGGCGAACTTATTGTCTCAGCTTATACTCCGGTCGGGTAATACCCGAGTATATACGGTATCTTATATACTATATATTCATATCTTAGATTTATTGTATTCATATAGCACATACTTATTCCATAGCAAGGTACACGGTATCTTGAGTCGACTTATTAATGTTTTGGAGTTTTAGGGAAACTCATACGAACACAGATACACTGAACATACAAACTCTATGTGCTTGATGGGATTTGAACCTAGAACTCCAGTACTACGAGGTAACAGTGCTAAAAACAGTGCAACTGTACTGCCATTTAGGTCATGCTCACAAGATATGCCAGAAAAGTCTGAAAGGTGCGGGTCTCACTGCTCCCAAACATTGAGTGCAGGGGTGCTCCCATCTCAGCAATGTTTTGGTTAAGATGTGAACGCCCCTTTAAGAAAGAATGTACAGGTAAATCTAGGATAAAATACCTTCATAAAGGAATTGTGTATTTTTGAGTTAGTTTTTATATGTTGTGAATCTCAGAACTGTGTGACCCAAAAAATATTTTTTAAATATGATGGGTGTGATGTTAGATGGTGTTGATACTGACAGGTTACCCAATAACAGTGACAGCAACAGCATCTCCATAATAGTGACACTTCGTAGCTACCCTATAATAGTAAATGCAACAGCGCCCCCATAACAATGGCAGCTACATTGCTCTCTGTTAAAATAATGTGTTTTTAGGCAAATATATTTCTTTCTCATTCTACCAATACTTGTATTCTGTAACTGTGTGTCATTCTGATCAAATACTCTGTTCTTGAAATAGCAATATATTTTAAGTCTACTGGAATAGAATTGGATGACCTAGAACAACTCTAGCTTCTGGATTTCTCAGAAGTTCATAAGGAGCATCTGCTGGGACACTTTGTGGGATTCATGTGATCTATATTTAATTAATACACAATTGTCAAAAATCCAAGCCACAGATAAGAATACAACTGTCCAATAAACTGTGAGAATGGTACCTTCTCAGAATACATAACTATTAATAAGCAAGTAAAAAGACAGGTGTATTTGCAATTATTCATATACTCCCTACTTTTTGAGTTTTGTACTACCAATGTGTATTTCACTATTCAACCCTGACAGTACACCCAGAAAGACATATCTGATGTTTTGACAGATTTATGTAAATTGTGATGTAGGTCCACAAAGCTATTTTGGAAAATACAGGTGGCATGTAGTTAGGAATAAACAATGACAGCTGTGATCACATGGTATGGGAAATTCCAATGTTACGTGATCCTCACATTCTCTGCGCAAAGTCAGTAGGCCGTTTACTGATAATGAAGACTATAAATTATGCTGCTTGTTACATTGAGATCTGGAGTACTTCGATCACACCATGTCTCTGAGCCCTTTTAGACGTGACGATTTATTGTGTGAATGAACAAATGAAGTCATTGTTAGCTCGTTCACCTGTGTACCCTGTTTAGACAGGCAGATACACTGCTGGCCCACTCAAATGAGAAATAGCTCAGAAGTGTCCAACCTTACACATTAGCTGTATAAGTGACTGAGAACGACTGAACGAGTTTAAACCAAATGATAAGTAACGAGCCAGCAATGATTTTTATGCCTGCATAGTATGAACGACAAGTGAAAAGCGAACAATTCTTGTTTATCGTTCGATCATCGGCTGGCGCTTAGACCAAACCATTACCAGTCACTTTCACTTGTTTGAACAACTTTTTGAATGACAATCATTCCATCTAAAAGCACCCCCCCATACAGATTATTGACACCTTGCTTTACAGCTGCTGACTGTATGCAGAATGACCTCATACGGATGATCAGTCTTAGTGGGCAGTGATTTATCACACTACCTCCACATCAATGATGGCCACGACTACAAATTCTCAACAGTAAGGGCTCCTTCACACCGGCGAGAAAATCGTGCAAGATTTGTGCATTGAACAAGAGAGAACATATCTCCCTCGTTCATCACAGCTATACTCCATGCTGCCGAGCGTAGTTGCGCCTATGGCAATGTGCTTTCAGCCAATGTGTTGGCTACCACTCCTGCCTACCTCTTGTCCCAGTCCTCGTGGACACATTAGAGACACTTGGTCTGGCACCCATAATGGGACTTGACTGACCTTAGTGATGACCACAATGCTTCGAGTGTAAGTGTGGTTAGCTGGCTTCCACCTGTGTTGTGGGGGCACTCTGCAGTGCTATCTAGCCTCACACCCTCACAATAACCCTGACTTTCTATATGCTTATGACTTTTCAACAAAGTCGCAGTGCAATAAACTGTTACTTTTAGGCCTCATATCCACTGGCTAATTCTATTTACAAAATACGCGTGGGTGTCCCGCACGCATGATCCGCACCCGTAGAGATATATTGGACACCCGCAGGATGTCATTTTTCCCTGCCGTACGGATCACACGTGCGGGAAATGGTCCATTTTTCCCGTACGGACGGCTCCCGCAGGCTTCCATTGAAGTTTATGGAAGCCGTCCGTATCCTCGGCACACCAGCAACTTTATTTCTGCTCTGCTGCCGGGCCACAGGAAAGCAGGGATTGAAAAAAAAGGAGCGCATGGCGCATGGAAGCAGCACGCTGTGGACGTGCCGAGCACATCCACCGGGCAGAAGGAAAGAAGATCCGGCCGCGACAGATGGGAACCCGCAGGGTCCGGACAGGTGAGTATAATCAATTTATAGGCCTCATGTCTCATGAAAGGAGGGACCTGCTGCGGGATTCTGCATGGAGAATCCATTCGGGCCCGAATTTCCTAGTTGACATGAGGCCTTAAACCCATATTCTTAGGGTACATTCACAAGTTGTGGAAAGGGTGCCGATTTTGCACTATGGAAAATCAGCACCAAAAAAGCCATGCAAGTTTTGCATTAGAATCCCTGTCAAAGTCCTCATTGGTGTAAATTTTGACTTGGATTTTGATGCAGATCTGCAACAGACTTGACACCTCCTATTGAGAGGGTGAAATCGGCTGTGGCTCTGCATCAAAATCCTTGTCAAAATCTGCCCCAATGGTGTAGATATTCAACACAATTTTTGATATGGAGTTTGGTGCGTATTTTCTGCTGTGGAAAATCCACACAATTTGCGCTATATGTGAATGTACCTTTAAAGGGTTTTTTTTCCTTACACCAAAACCCCGTCCACCTACTCTGCCCGGCCTAAAATAAAAAAAATAGGGCATACTCTCCTGTCCTGGATCCCCAAGATGCAGCTGAGAGCCGCCGCCGGTATTTGCGACGGCCCGGCGGAAGACAAGTGTGTTCTACTGCCAATCAGAGGCCGCAGCATCACCATACATGTTCACTAGGAGCATGTACAGTGATGTATGTACAGTTACACCGTGGCCTCTGATTGGCAGCAGACAACACCTGACTTGCGCCAGGCAATCAACCTGAAAGTTGACGCCCATACTGGTGGTGTCCCTCAGCTGCATCCCAGGTCTCCAGGACAGGAGAGTATGCCCTCTTGGGGTTTTTTTGGGCCCGGCCGAGCAGGTGGACGGGGTTTTGTTGTAATGACAAAACCCCCATAAGCTTGAGGCAGTAGTAGCTCACCTCTCCTTGCACCTTCTGCTGATTCAATGTGCTGCATCTGTGCAACAAGTTTTTGCTGTGCAAGCATGTCTACCATGTGCTGTAGACTAGTCTAGAGCCTTCTGGCTCAGCCAGTGTGTAATCGTGCCTATACTTTGTAATTGTGTAATTTGCAATCATGCCTATACTTTATGCTAATTGAATCCATTCTTCCACTGCCTTTCAGACACCAAGACAAAATTATCAAAGAAGCCTGTGTGAATGATTTATCTGCCTCTAATCTCCTGCCTTACACTACACAATGTGGCTGGAGAGCTGTCCTCTGCATTAATGTATTCCGCAGACGGGTCCTGGGCGGCACTGACCTCTCTCGGGCAACTATGAGAAAAAGGTAAGAAAAAAACCCACTGAATGTCTGACCTTTAGTGCAAATTCAATTACGTGCAGCATCCTGCTTCAATTACCTGTGTGCGGATTACATATGGGAAACCTTTTTCAATTTAGTTAAATACACATTAAGATGGAGCCCTTTTATAGAAAGGGTAATACAGCCAAGGCTTTTAAGGGTAATAGGCGGCCAGTGATTGAATTGGACTTTCAATGCTTGGATGGAACAAGCAGTGACGCAACACGGAACATGGAATTGGAAACCTTCCTGGTGGAGAAAGTGCAGCCAGCTCTCCTGGAACCGTTATTAAGGGATAAAGTTATCAAAAGTAGTTTTACCCTGCCCCTTCTGGTGGCCATTCTGGAAATACGGTCTTTGATTTTGTAGTTTAAGTAGCAGACTGGACATGAAGTGCCCGAGTTGGTACTGGAGAGCCAAGGTAGAACCCAATGGGGATGTTCAGTTCAGTTTATTATCACACCTGTTTTCGTGGTTCAATGGCTTGAGTGGAAACTCAACAGTTAAACCCTTCTACCTTATGTATTGTCCACACCATTATAATTGGGCTATAGGCCGGCTGCACACGACTCGGTCAGATTCTGCATGCAGAAGCGGGCAGTGGAATCCGGCCCTGTTCTCGGCTGGCAACCGAATGCACCTGTCTTTGCTTCTTCTTTTCTGTACTGCAGATGGTCCGCATGGCGAGCCGTCGGACATGCGCAGTACAGGTTTTTTTTCTTAAATCCCTGCTTTTCCTGTGCTGTCACTAGGCGATGATGCGGGAACCTGCTACCTTTCTGCAATGTCATTGTGGAAGGGCCGAGGGTTGGACAGCTTGCATTGACTTCAATGGATGCCGTTCACGCGAAATCCACTTAACAGTAGAGCATGCTGCGATTTATTTTCCTTCATGAGCGGAAAATCGCAATTGATTTCCGCTCGTGTGCAGGAAAAAGAATTTTTCCATAGCATGCTATGGGTAGACGCCCACTCCAGATTCCACAATGCAAATTTGCCCATGTGCAGCCGCCCCTAACCTCAACCGTGGACAATTATAAAGGTGTGGGCAATACAGTGGTACGTTTGCTATACTGATTGTACCTTCTTCCGTGTTGTGTGCATCAATTTGAAGCATCAGGACCTGCCAATCTCAATTTTGTAGTGAAACCATTTAATGTCTTGTATAATGTATTGGAAAATTTTTTAAGTATGGGCAAATGGGCAAATAACATACTTTTGCCATGGGTGGGTGTTTTTATGGCATTCATGGTGTGGTAAAATTGACATGTCTTTATGCTTTGGGTCAGTGCGATTATGGAGTTTCCAAATTTATGTACATTTTTAATGCTGCACTACCTAAAAAAAATAAAATACCTTTAAAAAAATTATTTTGTCATCTTTTGACCCCTAAAACTTTTTTCATTTCCTGTTCAGAGGCCAATGTGAGGGAATCGTGAGCTAATACAACTTTTTGATCATTTTTATTTAGATTTACTCCTGGAGACGGGGGAACAAAAATCACGCTTCTGGCATTTCATTTTTTTTCCAACAGTGTTCACTGAGTTGAATAAAAAATCTGATGTTTTAAGAAAGCGGACTTTTATAGATGCGACGATACCGATTTTTAAATTTATTTTTGATGCAACAACTTGGAAAAGGAGAGCTATTTAAGTTTTAACAGGGTTTTCTGGGACTTAAGGGTAGGACATCAATAGTTTATCGGCGAGGGTCCACTGAAGTATCACATTGTACTGTACATATGATCAGACAATCACTAGTGCAAGTCCTCTAAGGATAATTTAGTAGTTGATTGGTGGAGTTCTGCCACTTGGGATTCCTGCCAATTAGCTGTTTGTCGGGCTCACTGTCATTGTGGACAGAGCCGGAAGTTGACATAGTAACATAGTATGTAAGGCCGAATGAAGACATTGTCCATCTAGTCCAGCCTGTCTATCCTACTGTGTTGATCCAGAGGAAGGCAAAAAATCCCAAGGCCAGAAGTCAATTAGCCCTTTTGGGGGAAAAATTCCTTCCCGACTCCCTAATGGCAATCAGACTGTTCCCTGGATCAACCCCTAATAGTTCCTACCTGCCTATATACCAGAATTGACACTTAACCTAATATTTATATCCTGTAATATCCTTCTCCAGAAAGACATCAAGTCCCCTTTTAAACTCCTCTATGGATTTTGCCATCACCACTTCCTCCGGTAGAGAGTTCCACAGTCTAACTGCTCTTACAGTAAAGAACCCCTTTCTGTGTTGGTGATGAAACCTACTTTCCTCTAATCGTAGCGGATGTCCTCTTGTTACCGTCGTGGTCCTGGGTGTAAACAGATCGCGGGAGAGATCCATGTGTTGTCCCCTCATGTACTTATACATGGTTATTTGGTCGCCTCTTAACCTTCTTTTTTCTAGAGTAAATAGTCCCAATTTGGATAGCCTCTCTGGGTATTCCAGTCCCGTCATTCCATGTATTAGTTTAGTTGCCCTTCTTTGAACCCCCTCCAGCACTGTAACATCTTTCCTGAGCACCGGTGTCCAGAATTGTACGCAGTATTCCATGTGAGGTCTGACAAGTGCCTTATATAATGGAAGGATAATGTTCTCATCCTTCGCCCCTATACCTCTTTTGATGCACCCCAAGACTTTATTTGCCTTTGCAGCGGCTGACTGGCATTGGTTACTCCAGTTTAGTCTATTATCCACTAATACCCCCAGATCCTTTTCCATATCACTTTTCCCTAGTGGTACCCCATTAAGTGAGTATTTGTGACATCCGTTTCTCCTGCCCATGTGCATAGTCTTACATTTTTCAACATTGAACTTCATTTGCCATTTTTCTGCCCAAGCCCCTAGCTTATCCAGGTCCGTTTGTAGCCGCACATTGTCTTCCGTTGCATTAATTATATTGTATAATTTTGTGTCATCTGCAAATATTGATATTTTGCTGTGCAGCCCCTCTATCAGGTCATTAATAAATATGTTGAACAGAGTGGGGCCTAATACTGAACCCTGTGGCAATCCCGCTAGCGACTGTGGTCCAATCAGAGTACGAACCATTTATTACCACCCTCTGCTTTCTATCGTTGAGCCAATTTTTTACCCACTTACACACGTTTTCGCCCAGTCCGAGCTGCCTCATTTTGTATATTAGCCTATTATGTGGCACGGTGTCAAAGGCTTTAGAGAAGTCCAGATATACAAGATCAATAGATTCTCCCTGGTCCAGCTTAGAGCTTACTTCATCGTAGAAACTGATCAGATTTGTCTGACATGAGCAACCCTTCATGAATCCATGCTGGTGAGGAGTTATTCCCTTAATCTCCTTGAGGTACTCATCGATGGCGTCTCTCAGAATCCCCTCGAAAATTTTTCCCGTTACTGAAGTGAGACTTACTGGCCTGTAGTTACCAGGCTCACTTTTGCTCCCTTTTTTGTAAATTGGAACCACGTTGACAATGCGCCAGTCCAATGGTACTACTCCGGTCTTGATAGTGTCTAGAAATATTAGGTATAGCGGCCTAGCTATCTCGTCACTTAGTTCCTTTAGTATCCTTGGGTGTAATCCATCTGGGCCCGGTGATTTATCAATTTTAGTTTTCTTTAGATGCTTCCGCACCTCCTCCTGCGTTAGGTATGAGATATTTTGTGAGGGGTTCGTTTTATTCCCCTGCATCTCGTGTGGCATTTCCTTTTCTTTGGTGAACACACTTGAGAAGAAACTGTTTAGTAGATTTGCTTTCCCTTCGTCATCATCAATGATTTCTCCTGCATTGTTTTTTAAAGGGCCAGCGCTCTCCCTGCAAATCCTTTTGCTGTTTATGTAGTTGAAAAATAGCTTCGGGTTGTTTCTGCTCTCTTTTGCGATCCGTCTTTCTGCTTCCTCCTTGGCAGTTTTAATCGTATCTTTGCATATTTTGTTTTTTTCCCTGTATGATTTCAGCTCTTCTTCGCTGCCTTGTTGCTTTAGTAGTTTGAACGCTTTCTTCTTTTCGTTTATTGCCCCTCGTACCGTCTTGTCGAGCCACATTGGTTTCCTTTTAGCTGAGTTTCTTTTATTTTTAAAGGGAATGAACTGCTCACATGAGGCGATTAGGATCCTTTTGAACATTTCCCATTTTTCCTCCGTACTGATATTTTTGAGGATGTTGTCCCAATTAATGTTACAGATAGTAGTTCTGAGCTGATCAAATTTTGCTTTACTAAAGTTTAGTTTCTTTGTCGCTCCCTGATAAGGCTTCCTATTGATTGACAGCTGGAAGTTGATTATATTGTGGTCGCTGTTCCCCAAGTGCCCCTCAACCTGTACCCCCTTTATACGTTCCGGTTTGTTAGTTAGCACTAGGTCCAGAATGGCTCTCCCTCTTGTTGGTTCCTGCACAAGTTGGTTCAGGTAATTGTCTTTAATTACTCTCAAGAACTTATCACCCCTGTGAGATTTGCAGGTTTCGTTCTCCCATATTATATCTGGGTAATTAAAGTCCCCCATGATAATTACTTCGTATCATTTTGACACCTCTTCTATCTGCCTTAGTAGTAAGTCTTCAGTTTCTTCTGTTGCTTTTGGTGGTCGATAGAAGACCCCTATCAGGATTTTGTTATTTTTTCCTCCCTGTATTTCTACCCACAGAGATTCCACCTGTTCGTCTCCTACCCCTATGACAGCTCTGTCCACATTGCAGCAGTCCAGGTTGGTAATGGTAGGCACAGCCTGCTTTGAATCTAGTTGCAGCTTGTTCTGCAATATCAACCCAGGCCTCTACAATGCTGGCTGAGCTGTCAGCTTCTGGCTCCATCCACAATGACATTGAGTCCAACGAACAGCTGATCGGTAGGGATCCCAAGTGGCAGAACTCCACCAATCAACTTGTAATGCTTGAACTAGTGATTGTCTGATCAAATGTACAGTATACTGTAATACTTCAGTATTGCAGTACATTGTAAATTTGCAGTCATCAGGAAGGACTTAAGAAGATATCTATGGCAGACCTAAGGGCCTTCAAAAGGTCCCAGGTTTGCCATGCTAACCAAGTGGCATTATACAGTCTTGTCATGGGGGTGCCATTTGGGTGACAGAGATAGAACTCCCTCTCTTTGTTGAGCCATTTACATGTCACTGTCTATACTGTACTCTGATCCTGTCTGTTAACACTTATCTACCCCGCGGTTGTGGTTAGATATCAGCTGTCAAAAACAGCAGACAGCTTCTCCATACTAATGGCACTTGACTTGCTCTGTGCATATACGATGCTTGTTGGTATGGAGTTAAAGAACAGTTTTGTGTCTCAGACAACCAAATTAAATTGAATAAGTGGTAGAAAGTGCTGTGAGCTCCCTGCCCCTCACACATCTCAAGAGCTTAGAACCTCCAGTAATATTCACATTCTTAAGTCCCATTCACACGGGACCAGCTGGCAGGCGAACGATGTCCAGCTGCGCATCCCAGTGAAGCTCCTCCTGCGCTGTTACACAGGAACGAGTATTACTGGATCGCTCACAGCGCAGCCGGCATGGAGGTGGAGCGGCCGGGAGCGTTCTCCTCCCACCGCCTCCATTTATAGTAAGGAGACAGTTGTTCAGAACTGAAGGACTGCTGTTTACACTGAATGCCACATCATTCCGTTTTCTGCATGCATTTACACGGGCGACTATTGTTCTAATTCCTGTGGGAGTGCGGAAACTTCAACAAATCTGAATGATAATTGTCCCGTTACTGCTATCAGCTCTCCTTCCCATAATGCTCCTGTTCTATTATAAATTGCCAGTTTAGGGTTACTCTATTAACTCTTGCTTTTAATAAATAAAAATAAATAATAAATTTTGGCATTTGTATAGCGCCAACTTATTCCGCAGCGCTTTCAGGTAATTTATTTATTACGCCCCAACAAGCTGGGTGCTCATTTTACTGACCTCGGAAGGATGGAGGGCTGAGTCAACCTTGGGCCGTGTACCTGAACCATGCAGGGATTGAACCAGCAACCTTCAGGTCGTGAGTGAGAGCTTAAGACTGCATTTCTGCTGCCTTAAGAGGTTAAATGCTTGATAATATTGCCAACAGAATCCTTATCAATTTCTACCTGTGGTGACCTATGTTTTTGCCCTCCCGTTCTGTATGAGAATGACAAGGAAGGGGTCAAACTAAAGAAAATGCCCACAAAACCCGAAAAAGGGGTCAGTGCCTAAGATGCTGGCACACAGAGAGATAGACAAAAAATATGAGCGTGCGCAGTGAGTGTGAGAGTGTGGAGCAACGATGACAAATAAAATACTAGGAGACTCAAGAAAAACTGGTAATGAATCCCATGGTTAAGTCTCTGGTGAATACCGGGTTAAAAAGGCCATTGAGACGATTCCTATCCAACATCAGGGAAAAAAATATTTAATAGAAATTGGACCCAATAACACCCATAATAGAAAAAAAGGTTTTAACAGAAGTCATTTGCAGTGAGAGGCTTTAGTCTATTGTGGAGGGATTGATAATCTGTAGACATCGGGAATGACTGTCAAGACAAGAGCTGAATGAGTGTATTTAGTCTTCCAGCATTCCTGGGGCACAAAGTACATAGAAAATAGAGCGGAAGATGAATGGATTCTGATTAGAAATGAGCGAGCACGCTCGGATAAAGCAGTTACTTGAGCGAGCATCGTTCCTCTCGAGTAACTGCTTACCTGTCCGAGCAGGCTCGGGGGGTGGGGTTGGGGGGCAGCGGAGGTGAGCGGGGGGCGGCGGGTGTTAACAGGGGGTAGAGAGAGAGAGATCACTCTCCCCCCCGCTACCCCAAGCCGCCCCCACTCACCCTCACCCCCTGGCACTCCCCCGAGCATGCTCGGACCAGTAAGCAGTTACTCGAAAAGAGCGATGCTCGTTCAAGTAACTGCTTTATCTGAGCATGCTCGCTCATTTCTAATTCTGATATTTTAAAGAACCAAGGCTACTGATGGAATATTACTGAAAGTCCAGTTTCAGCACCAAGGACAGCAACACTTTCTCATAGCGTTCATGAGAATATTTTGAGCTAAAGGGTTTGTTGGGTTTATTAAAGGGAAGGAGGGGTTCTTGTCCTGCATTACATCATTGATTTAAATGGGCACTGTCTAATTCTGAATTTCCTTCTGTGGTGGCATTAAAGTAAAGACATACAACCAGGTCTCCCCACAAATTATATATGATTACTGGTGATCCCAGCAGGCTGACACCAGGGGCACTCCTATCATGAGTCAACCTGAGCCTGATGCTTCAAGGACCTCAGATAGACTGCGTTGGGTAGCCATAACTGCAATAATCAGAGTGTGACCCCTGACCTCTCCCCCCAATGTCTGTGTTCTTGCATGCAGTACAGACTACTGAAGGAGTGGTCAGGGGTCACAGACTGGTTATAGACTGATTAAATGCTTGTGAGGTTTCTGTCCTACTGAAGGTTCACTAAGAGGTACTAATACTACTGGGGCAACTATGGGAGTCACTATTACTATGGGGGACACTATTGCTACTGGTGCAACTATAGAGGTCACTATTACTACTGGTGCACTATCACAGAACTATTACTGCTGGGACCACTAACAGGGTTACTGTTACTACTGGGACAACTAACCATGTCATTATTACTACTGGGACCATTAACCGGGTCATTATTACTACTGGGACCACTAACGGGGTCACTATTACTACTGGGGCCACCAATGGGGGTCATATCACTACTGGGACCACTAACTGGGTCACTATTACTACTGGAACCACTAACAGGGTCATTATTATTACTAGAACCACTAACAGGGTCATTATTACTACTGAGACCACTGACAGGATCATTATTATTACTGGGACCACTAACTGGGTCATTATAACTACTTGGACCACTAACTGGGGCACTATTACTACTGGAACCACTAACAAGGTCACTGTTACTACTGGAGCTATTAACACGGTGATTATTACTCTGTCACTTCAAGGAAGTCTCAATAGTTCAAATATGTGTTGGGTATCTTGTGTATTGGAACTTTCAATGTGGTTATTTTTTGCTGGGATGAAGGGGGCGCCAATTCACACATTGCCTCAAGCAGCATAAGGACTTGGAGTACCCCTCCTGACACTTTGTAATTTCCCTAATCTGAAAGAACGCTTCTAACAACTTTAGGCTGCATTCCCACGAATGTATATCGGCTCGGTTTTCACGCCGAGCCGATATACGTCGTCCTCATCTGTGGGGGGGGGGGGGGGGATGGAAGAGCCAGGAACAGGAACTGAGCTCCCGCCCCCTCTCTGCCTCCTCTCCGACCCTCTGCACTATTTGCAATGGGGAGAGGCGGGATGGGGGCAGGGCTAGTCCCGCCCCTGTCAGTCTCCTTTCATTGCAAATAGTGCAGAGGGGCGGAGAGGAGGCAGAGAGAGGGCGGGAGCTCAGTTCCTGCTCCTGGCTCTTCCATCCTCCCCCCCCCTGCAGATGAGGACGACGTAGATCGGCTCGGCGTGAAAACCGAGCCGATATACGTTTGTGTGAATGCAGCCTTAGGGTGACTACCCACTAGCGTTTTTTTTCTGCTGCGAATTTGCTGCTATTTTTTCTTCCAATTGTCAATGGGACTTTCTAATGTTAAAAAGGTAAAGTTGCGTTGCGTCACGTTGCGGTTTTAACATTAGGAAGTCCCATTGACAATTGGAAGAAAAAATAGCAGCAAATTTGCAGCAGAAAAAAAAACTCTAGTGGGTAGTCACCCTTATCCAAGGCAGTACACCCCTTTAACATTACATTTCATTAAAGTTCACCACAAGTGAGGCAGGATGTATTTCTGGTTAAGTGGGGTGTTCAAGCTGATTGTATCATTCCTTAATCCCATTGTACAAGAAAATAACTGCTGGGTCATTACCATGAGAGCTCAGCTATCACTCATGGCCGGACTCCTGCAATGATCACACGGGCACAGTTTCCATGCCCATGTAATCACCTTTATATACCTATATGGCATTTGGCACGAACTCCTATCTGCTCATGATGAAGTGGTAATAATGCCTTGGTCCAAGGAGAGCTATATCAATGTGGCTGGGGGAGCAAGTGACACATGATTTTAATTGGAAGCCATATTCCCATATAGACCCTTACACTACATGATTATACAGGACGACACATCTTGTATATCTTGACATCCATCTCAAATGGTCCAAAGATTACCACCTTTAGGCCCAATGTCCATGGGCAGGCTTGATTTGCGGAAACCACGTGGGGCACCCGCACGGACGATTTGCAAATCAAGCAGCCCATAGGGCAATTCAGCCCATTGAAGTCAAATGAAGCCGTTCGATCCAGGGACCGCACCCACAATTCAATTGCAGACAGGCCACAGATACTGTGGGTGAGCAGGAGTTTAAAAAAGAAGTACTGTGCAGGCACGCTCGCACGCATCCGCTTTGCAGAAAGAAGAAGATCTGGACAGGTAAAAAAAAAATGTCCTCTGCCACAGACATGGTCAGATCCCGCTGCGGGCTCCATCGGGTGGAAATCGACTCACCCGTGGACATGAGGCCTTAGGCCTGAGGAGTAAGAACTTGTGAACTGGTGCACAAATCTAATGTTTGTACGCCTGTTCAGATGGCATGGGCCCCAGGGCATATATGCCGAGGCCTCCATGCTGTGCCCCTTCCCTCCCCATTAGAGGGGTGAGAAGGAGGCGGGGCTAAGCTCCTGCCCCCACCCCGCCCCTTGTCTGCAGCTAGCAATGCTAGTAGGCAGGATGGGGCGGCACTTAGCTCCACCCCCTCCCTACCCCCTCCCATTGCAATCAGCTGGAGGGGAGGAGAGAAGGAGGAGGGAGTTTAGCACTCACGTTGCTAAACTCCCTCCCACCTGCCTTCTCCGTCCGTCGTCATTGGCTCCCATAGGAGCCCATGCAGTGGCTGACGTATTCCAGCCTGAAAAATAGTTCAATTTTTTGGGCCCGACATAAAAGCTCCCAGCACTATATTGGCCCGGCTGGACGCTTTTACATCAGGGTAATATGGCCATGTGGTCTGATGCATTGGAATCCAATGCATCAGATCAAAGTGTATATCAATGGACCGTGAAAACAAAGGGCAGATATACGCATGCGTGAAAGATCCCTCCCTTTTTTGAGCTCTCATAGGAATCTATGGGAGCCACCAGTGTTTTTTATTAAAAGATAGGTCAAGACCTATCTTTTGACCTTGTGAGACAAATCGGCGACTGCAAATGGTAATCGATTTGACGATTTTCACGCGCCCGAAAATCGCCCATGTGAATGAATGCATTGCAATCCAGTGATTCACATAGTAGCAATTCTCGGGCGACGTTTTATTGCGGTAAAATAGACGCAATAAAACGCCCATGTGAAAGAGGCCTAAAGTTGGATCTTGTGCCCCTCCGCATCCCAGTTTACTTTGAGCTGTACGGAAAGTTTCCTATAATGACATGTATAAATGTGGTGACAAAATGCCCATCTGCCAGAACAGGTGCGGACCATTCTAGAAGCCGTATAGTAATAATTATATTTTATCCTTATTAAATGGCTTTTAAATGCCATCAAACAACTAATAGCGATTAATTATCCTGTAATATATGACACGGCGCCGGGTAAACAACGCACAACTCATTCATTAATTCTCAATAAGAAACACTTATTATCACAATTAAATGTTCTGCGTTACTCAAAGTTCAGCATCAAATCCCAGAAAAAATGAATTTAATAGCAAGAAAAAATCCATTAAAAAGATGCAGCAACCAACTGTCAGTAGGACAGAGGCGAATGTAGATGCAGAGACATCAGCCAATGGCCTCTAAGGCCGGCTTCAGACGGGCGCAAAGCTATTTTACGAGCGCATAGGCGTATTTCACTGCAGTTTTTGAGCTCGCCAGCCAAGCTTATTTGTGCGCCGCTTGAAAACAGCAGAATTGCGCAGTGTTTTTGCGCATCTTCTTGTGTATTGTGCATGTTTCCCCCCCTTCCCCCGCCATTGACCTCTATAGGGATCTTTGGTGCGTTATACACAGAAAAGTTGGGCATGCACTTTTTTTTGCACAACTAAAATGTGCACACAAAACATGGAACTATGAACGAACGCAAAAGTGGTAAAAGAACACATCTGGAACTCATTAGCCATTTCAATTGGTTCGTCTTTGTGTGCCGTCTTTGTATGCCGGCCTTGGACAGCTTATGGCAAGAGACGCCTAAAGGCCCTTTTACACACAATGATAATCGCTCATAGTTCGCTCAAAAGCCATCGTTTGAGCGATAATCTTTGGGTATAAATGTGTGCCCATCATGTACTTACCGTTAATTGAATTCAATGAATGGCTGAGCGCTGCCTCTGATTGGCAGAGCGGTGTAACAAATCACAGGCAGCTCTCAGCTGTCATTCAATGAATGGCTGAGCACTGCCTGTGATTTGCTGAGTGCTCAGCTAATCAGATTCAGCCCTTTCAAAGACACAAATTTTTAAATCCCCGGCCAGGAGAGAATGCTTCAGAAGAGTGCCGGGGAGCCAGGGGGAAGACATGCCGAGCCCGACAGTGCCAGAGACGGCATATTTTTTTTAGGAAAGGACTTATAGGAGCAGTTTTATCGTACTTATATTCTTGTACATAGGGAGCAGTATTATAGCAGTTATATTCTTGTACATAGGAGGCAGTATTATAGTAGTTATATTCTTGTACATAGGGAGCAGTATTATAGCAGTTATATTCTTGTACATAGGGGGCAGTATTATAGTAGTTATATTCTTGCACATAGGAGCAGTATTATAGGAATTATATTCTTGTACATAGGAGGCAGTATTATAGTAGTTATATTCTTGTACATAGGGGGCAGTATTATAGTAGTTATATTCTCGTACATAGGAGGCAGTATTATAGTAATTATATTCTTGTACATAGGAGGGAGTATTATAGTAGTTATATTCTTGTACATAGGAGCAGTATTATAGTAGTTATATTCTTGTACATAGGAGCAGTATTATAGTAGTTATATTCTTGTACATAGGGGGCAGTATTATAGTAGTTATATTCTTGTACATAGGAGGCAGTATTATAGTAGTTATATTCTTGTACATAGGAGGCAGTATTATAGTAGTTATATTCTTGTACACAGGAGGCAGTATTATAGTAGTTATATTCTTGTACATAGGCAGTAGTATTATAGTAGTTATCTTCTTGTACATAGAGGCAGTATTATAGTAGTTATATTCTTGTACATAGAGGGCGTTATTATAGTAGTTATATTCTTGTACAAAGGAGTAGTATTATAGTAGTTATATTCTTGTACATAAAGAAGGGTAATATAGTAGTTATAATCTTGTACATAGTGGGCAGTATTATAGTAGTTATATTCTTGCACATAGGGATGTAGTGTTATAGTAGTTATATTCTTGTACATAGGGGGCAGTATTATAGTAGTTATATTCTTATATATAGGGGCAGTATTATAGTAGTTATATTCTTGCACATAGATGGCAATATTATAGTAGTTATATTCTTGTACATAAACAGCAGTAATATAGTAGTTATATTCTTGTACATAGGGGGCAGTATTATAGTAGTTATATTCTTGTACATAGGGAGCAGTATTATAGTAGCTATATTCTTGTACATAAGAAGTAGTATTATAGTAGTTATATTCTTGTACATAGGAGCAGTATTATAGTAGTTATATTCTTGTACATTGGGGGCAATATTATAGTAGTTATATTCTTGTACATAGGGATGTAGTATTATAGTAGTTATATTCTTGTACATAAGAAGTAGTATTATAGTAGTTATATTCTTGTACATAGGGGGCAGTATTATAGTAGTTATATTCTTGTACATAGTGGCAGTATTATAGTAGTTATATTCTTGTACATAGGGGCAGTATTATAGTAGTTATATTCTTGTACATAGGGGGCAGTATTATAGTAGTTATATTCTTGTACATAGGAGCAGTACTATAGTAGTTATATTCCTATACATAGGGAGCAGTATTATAGTAGTTATATTCTTGTACATAGGACGCAGTATTATAGTAGTTATATTCTTGTACATAGGGGGCAGTATTATAGTAGTTATATTTTTGTACATAAGGGGCAGTATTATGGTAGTTATATTCTTGTACATAGGAGGCAGTGTTATAGTAGTTATATTCTTGTACATAGGGGCAGTATTATAGTGGTTATATTCTTGTACATAGGGCAGTATTATAGGAGTTATATTCTTGTACATAGAAGGCAGTATTATAGTAGTTATATTCTTGTACATAGGAGCAGTATTATAGTAGTTATATTCTTGTACATAGAAGGCAGTATTATAGTAGTTATATTCTTGCACATAGGGGGCAGTATTATAGTATTTATATTCTTGTACATAAGGGGCAGTATTATAGCAGTTATATTCTTGTATATAGGAGCAGTATTATAGTAGTTATATTCTTGTACATAGGGACCAGTATTATAGTAGTTATATTCTTGTACATAGGGGGCAGTATTATAGTAGTTATATTCTTGTACATAGGGAGCAGTATTATAGTAGCTATATTCTTGTACATAAGAAGTATTATTATAGTAGTTATATTCTTGTACATTGGAGCAGTATTATAGTAGTTATATTCTTGTATATAGGAGCAGTATTATAGTAGTTATATTCTTGTACATAGGGGGCAGTGTTATAGTAGTTATATTCTTGTACATAGGGATGTAGTATTATAGTAGTTATATTCTTGTACATAGGGGGCAGTATTATAGTAGTTATATTCTTGTACATAGTAGCAGTACTACAGTAGCTATATTCTTGTACATAGGGGGCAGTATTATAGTAGTTATATTCTTGTACATAAGGGGCAGTGTTATAGTAGTTATATTCTTGTACATAGGGGACAGTATTATAGTAGTTATATTCTTGTACATAGGAGGCACTATTATAATAGTTATATTCTTGTACATAGGGCATAGTATTATAGTAGTTATATTCTTGTACATAGGGGGCAGTATTATAGTAGTTATATTCTTGTACATAGGAGGCAGTGTTATAGTAGTTATATTCTTGTACATAGGGGCAGTATTATAGTGGTTATATTCTTGTACATAGGGCAGTATTATAGGAGTTATATTCTTGTACATAGAAGGCAGTATTATAGTAGTTATATTCTTGTACATAGGAGCAGTATTATAGTAGTTATATTCTTGTACATAGAAGGCAGTATTATAGTAGTTATATTCTTGCACATAGGGGGCAGTATTATAGTATTTATATTCTTGTACATAAGGGGCAGTATTATAGCAGTTATATTCTTGTATATAGGAGCAGTATTATAGTAGTTATATTCTTGTACATAGGGACCAGTATTATAGTAGTTATATTCTTGTACATAGGGGGCAGTATTATAGTAGTTATATTCTTGTACATAGGGAGCAGTATTATAGTAGCTATATTCTTGTACATAAGAAGTATTATTATAGTAGTTATATTCTTGTACATTGGAGCAGTATTATAGTAGTTATATTCTTGTATATAGGAGCAGTATTATAGTAGTTATATTCTTGTACATAGGGGGCAGTGTTATAGTAGTTATATTCTTGTACATAGGGATGTAGTATTATAGTAGTTATATTCTTGTACATAGGGGGCAGTATTATAGTAGTTATATTCTTGTACATAGTAGCAGTACTACAGTAGCTATATTCTTGTACATAGGGGGCAGTATTATAGTAGTTATATTCTTGTACATAAGGGGCAGTGTTATAGTAGTTATATTCTTGTACATAGGGGACAGTATTATAGTAGTTATATTCTTGTACATAGGAGGCACTATTATAATAGTTATATTCTTGTACATAGGGCATAGTATTATAGTAGTTATATTCTTGTACATAGGGGGCAGTATTATAGTAGTTATATTCTTGCACATAGGGGGCAGTATTATAGTAGTTATATTCTTGTACATAGGAGCAGTACTATAGTAGTTATATTCCTATACATAGGGAGCAGTATTAAAGTAGTTATATTCTTTTACATAGGAGGCAGTATTATAGTAGTTATATTCTTGTACATAGGGGGCAGTATTATAGTGGTTATATTCTTGTACATAGGGCAGTATTATAGTAGTTATATTCTGGTACATAGGGGCAGTATTATAGTAGTTATATTCTTGTACATAAGGGGCAGTATTATAGTAGTTATATTCTTGTACATAGGGGGCAGTATTATAGTAGTTATATTCTTGTACATGGGGGTAGTATTATAGTAATTATATTCTTGTACATAGGGGGCAGTATTATAGTAGTTATATTCTTGTACATAGTGGCAGTATTATAGCAGTTATATTCTTGTACATAGGAGGCACTATTATAGTAGTTATATTCTTGTACAAAGGAAGCAGTATTATAGTAGTTATATTCTTGTACGTATGGGGCAGTATTATGGTAGTTATATTCTTGTACATAGGGGGCAATATTATAGTAGTTATATTCTTGTACATAGGAGTCAGTATTATAGTAGTTATATTCTTGTACATAGGGGGCAGTATTATAGCAGTTATATTCTTGTACATAGGAGGCAGTGTTATAGTAGTTATATTCTTGTACATAGGAGGCAGTGTTATAGTAGTTATATTCTTGTACATAGGGGGCAGTATTATAGTGGTTATATTCTTGAACATAGGGCAGTATTATAGTAGTTATATTCTTGTACATAAGGGGCAATATTATAGTAGTTTTGTATATAGAGTAGTTAGAAAAGAACAAAATATTGCATTTTAATTGCAATTTTGTAGCACATTCTTTCCTTTCCATGTTGATTCCAACAGTGTTGCTGCAGTAGTCAATGTTTTTCATATCTTAAAGATGTGGAAAAAAGTTACTGAAGAGAAAGAGGGCTGGATTGCTAATGCCCGCTCTCTGTGGTTCTGTAAACTGACTGTTACTTTTGCAATTGGTTCCTGAGAACCAGATGAGTTCAACCCCTGGATATTTCCATGGTCTGTTCTTCTGTGTGTCTGCTAAATGAACACATACGAGACGTTGGGTGCTAAACAGTCCACAATGTCATATTAACTTGTTCAATGACACTGACAGACTTTTATAGCCTATTGTGTTGGAGATGATTTTATTCTGTTCTAGAACTGCTCCGTCTGCGTCATTCCACAGAATCTTGGCCAGAAAAGGCCAAGTCAGTGGGTGGAAGATGTCATCTGAGTGTGTGGAAGGTGAGGGAGATTAGCATTTTATTGCAGGGAGCAGTGTGTCTTATTAATTATTACAGGGGGCAGTACAGTTTATTAATCTGGAGGACAGCATGGCTTATTAAGTATTTCGGGCACAAGCGCAGCATTTTATTGTGGGGGAAAAGTGCAACTAATTAATTATTGGGGTTGATAGTGTGGCTTATTAATTATTGTGGAGCGAGTACAGCTTATTTATTATGGGCTCAATGCAGCTTATTAATTATTACAGAGGGCACAGTGCAGCTTTATCAATTATTGTAGGAGACAGTCTGGGTTAGTAATTATTACAAGGGGCTTTTTAATTATTGTGGTGGTCCAGTGTGGATGGTTAAACACTCAGGGAACACGGTGTGACTTACTAATTATTCCCTGTGATAGTGTAGCTTATTATTCAAAGGGCACGATCTGGCTACCTTTATATTCAGGGGGACAATGTGGCTTGTTAAATATATTCACGGGCTACTATGTGGTACCACTAATAGTTTGCTTAATTTAGGGGATAATAGTATGAAAAATCAAACAAAAACATGACTTGTAAAGTGCTGCAGAATATGTTGGCACTATATATATTAAGATCATTATCTATGTGACAAAATCTGAAGAGACAAGTTGCATCTGTGAGAAGTTGCCACGGTGGTCTGGACTGGATGAAGGAGAAAATGATAAGGAATCCAATCATAGATGGTATAAGGGAGTCACTAAATGTCATTGCTTATTCTACCACTAACTGCATCTGTTCAGTCTTGTAGTCACTGTATGGTCTGCAGAGTGATGATGGGTAGTAGCATTCTTGTATATAAAGCATTTATGTACGATTGCTCAGGTCATACTGGTGGATGTACTGTAGTTTCACATGGTTAGGGGCTAACCCGACTTTGCAATTTATCCCTTTATTGATCTATAGTATGTACTTGGCTTTGGTTCTGTATTTATGTTATGACTCGCAGAAAATGAAGCCAGATACAAGATATATACTGCAGGGAAAGCTGACTGTTGACATATGATTCATCATGACAACTCTATTTACATCATTGGGACAATTGTGTCAAGTTACCATAAGCAGCTAAATGACAAGTTAATGTTTGCTACATTGTATGGTCTTATTTGGATGCTGTATTTATGATACAAGCTTGGTTTTAGTGCTGTGTTGATATTATGAGCAAGGTTCTGGTACTGTTTTTCTGTACTGAGCTTAGTGCCTCTGCTGTATTTCATTTATGCACTAGGTTCTGGCACTATTTTTATATATTGTGCTTGGTTCTGGTTCTGTGTCTATGTACTGTATGTGCTGAGCTTGGTTCTGGTGCCGCAGTTATGTTATAAGCTAGGTTCTGGTACTGTATTTTTGCACTGAGATTGTGTCGGGTACTGTATTTTTGTACTGAGCTTAGTTCTTGGGCTGTATTTATGTTATGAGCTTGGTTCTGCGGTTGGATTTATGTACTAAGCTCAAGGCTGGGTTCCCACTGGGTGTAATTGCCGTGAAATTTCCTTGCAGACTTTCTGCAGAGAAATTCACCCGCAGCTTTTTATCCTGGGATAAAGCAGCAAAGTGGACGAGATTTGCAAAAATCTCGTCCATATGCTGCGGCCGACCCGTAGCCGACAGGCCACATTGAAATTGACATGCACAGAGTTCAGAGCCGCGGCATGTCAATTCTTTCCCTACTTCCATGGTGGCTGCTCTCCTCTCTATGGGGAGAGACGGCCGCAGTGGAATGCAGGTGGCAAAGCTGTGTGTCTTGAAGCTGCATTTCTGCCACCGAAATCTTGCGGTATTTCTGTGTGGTCATTCAGTGAGATATCCATGGGATTTTGGTCCCATGTGACCCCAACCTAAAAGGCCCCCTGTCCATGGCAGTGATTTTGCCAGTGGTAAAACGCTGGCGAATCACGCTATCTAAAGCTTTCCATATTGCGAATCTCCGCTCGCAGCCGGCAATTTGCAGCATGCTGCGAATTGCCCCGATTCTTTGCGGTCAGCCTATCTGTCAGATAAGGCTGACAACAAAGATCCGTCTGCGGCTCCTGCTCCCGGGCGGCAGCTCCTGCGTCAGAGCTCCGCCGCGGGATACCGCAGCGCCCGTGGACAGGGGACCTAAGTCTGAATTTATGTTACGAGGTTGTTTTTGAGGCTGTATTTATGTTATGAACTTGGTTCCAGTATTTATTTATACTGGAACCAAGTATTTATGTATTTATTTACTGAGCTTGGTTCTTGTATTGTACATATGTTATGAGTTTGTTTCTGGTGCTGTATTTATGTCATGAGCTTGGCTCTGCTTCTGAATTTATGTACACTACCTGGCCATCTTCTATCAATGACACTAGGTGGCCATTTTATATCAGTGGCAATAAGAGAGCCATACACAATCTTGGTCTTGTTCACTGGAAAGCCGATGAATTCCCCAGTTTTACTGGGATACTCTTGCTTCTTGTACTGCAGTTGTGCCACATTTTGCACAAAATCGGTGCCTTTTTACCTCTATTTTGTGCAAAGCAAGGCCAAATTACAACTAAGGAAGCTGCTTCAAGATTTTCTGTGACATCATAAGGTCTTGGAGAGCAGAGGAGAGACAAACACATGGGGGGATTTTGCTGTAAACTGAACATTACAGGGGTTGTACTACAAATGACTTTTATCACCTATCCATAGGATAAGTAATGAAAGGCTGATCAGTGGGGATCTCAGTGCTGAGACCCCCACCGATCCCAGGGGTTCTGTGACGTTCTCTATTCCTTACTGTGGTCTCTCTGTACCCTCCACCCCAACCCACACACACACAGTGCTGAGAAGATTGAATGGAGTGGCAGTCGTGCATGCATGGCGCTGCTCCATTCATTTATAATTGGATTGCCAAATATAGCCAAGTGCTTGTACTTGACTATTTCTGTCAGCCCCATTGAAATTAATGGAACAAGAGCGTGTGCGTTTACCTGCTGCCCAATTCAGTCTGACATCACTGTAGGTAAGTGCAATCATCCTGCAGTGATGAGCAAAGGGGGACATGGGACTCTTATTTTTGGGATCCGTGGGGACCTCAGTAGTGCGATCCCCACCAATAGGACTGTTATCTTCTATCCTATGGATAGGTGCTAAATATCTGTTGTGGTAATAGAATGTAATGGGAGAAATCCTGAGTCACAGTCTGAAAGGGGCTCTCAGGAGCAGTTTGAGAGGAGCCCAGAAGAGCTTGATTTTGGTGCTTTAGTAATATAACGGGCTTGATTCTGGTGCCATAGATATGTAACAAGCTTAGTGCACATAACAAAAATATGTAATAAGGTAATGAGGTTGGTTCTGGTGCTGTAGTTATGGAAGAAACTTGGTTCTAGTACAGTATATATAACAAGCTTGGTTCCGGTGCTGCATTTATGTGCTGAGCTTGGTTCTGGTCGTGTAGATATGCAATGAGCTATAGATATGTAACAATGCTGGTTCTGGTGCTGTAGATATGTAACAAAGTTGGTTTTGGTGCAGTAGATCTATTATGAACTTGGATCTGGTGCTTTATTTATGTACTGAGCTTGTTTCTGGTGTTGTACATATGAAATGAGCTTGGTTCCCATGCATTAAAGGGTTATTCCCTTCTCAGACAATTATGGCTAGATGGGAGTACTCTTCTGAATGCGGCAGATGGTTTGGCTGTTTCCATCCAATGTGAAAGCCATCCATGCTATGATCACGGAGGACTGCCGAATATCAGCCAAGTATTGCTACATATCTGGGGATATCATGGGAGAGAGTTGGTGCCGTTATCCACAACGACTTGTGAATAAGAAAGTTTACAGCCAAGTGGATCCCCAAACGTTTGACAACGAACAGAAGAGGAGACATCGGTGGGGGTTTTGGAGAATCTTGCAAGAAAGGAGTCAAATTTCCTGAACAAACTGGTGATGAGACATGGATCTACTGTTATGATCCAGAGACAAAGGAACAGTCTAAGGAATGGAGGCACAGTGGTTTCCCAAGGCCAAAGAAGTTCCGTGCACAAAGGTCAGCACAGAAGCAAATGGTGACCATGTTTTGGCATTAGAATGGAGTTCTGCTCGTGGATTAACCTCCCAAAGGGTTCAACCATCAATGCAGCATATTACTGTCCGTTATTAACAAAGTGAGGCCAAATATTAAGGAAAAATATTGAGGAAAACTCTCCAAAGGTGTCATCCTGTTGCTTGAAAATGCCCGTTACACACTGCAGGTGCCAGTATTGTAAAGATGACCTCCTTAGGCTTTCAACTGATGCCCCATCGACCCTATTAGCCCGGCCTGACTTTGTCTGACTACCATCTGTTCCTCAATCTCAAAAAACACCTAAAGGGACAACAGTTTGGGATTGTTTTGGAGGCAGCTAATGCTGCAAATGAGTGGTTTGACCAGCAGTCGGAAGAATTCTATTTGCAGGGACTCGAAAAGCTGCAGGAGAGATGTCACAAGTGCATTGCCATCCTGGGGGAATGTGTAGAATAGTGTGGCAGTTTTAGCTTCCCAGCTCAATTTTTTCTGGGTAAGGCTCACTACCTATCAGCACCCCCTCGTATATCCACAAACTGGAGCAAGTTCTGAGAAGAGCTACCAAGGGTACTGGTATATCTTGTCTCCCCCACAAGTATGGGTGGAGACTAGAGATGAGCGAGCATGCTCGCTAAGACAAACTACTCGAGCGAGTAGTGCCTTATGCGAGTACCTGCCCGCTCGTCTCAAAAGATTCGGGTGCCGGCAGGGGGCGGGGAGCGGCGGGGGAGAGCGGGGAGGAACGGGGGGGATCTGTCTCTCACTTCCTCCCCCCTGCTTCCTCCTGCTCACTCCCGCAACTTACCGCTCTCCCATGCCGGCACCTGAATCTTTTGAAACGAGCGGGCAGGTACTCGCATAAGGCACTACTCGCTTGAGTAGTTTGCCTTAGCGAGTACGCTTTCTTATCTCTAGTGGAGACCTTTGTGATGGGCTGTATCCACCCAGTGTACGCCCAGCAGCTATTGATTGGCTGCCTGCATCAAGATCCTAGCAGCATGGTGATGGAGTTTTGGCTGGGATGGAGGGTTAGGGTTAGTTTTAGTGTTAGGCTTACATTATTAGCTGTAAATACTTCCATGTGAGAGCAGGGCCACATTAACATGAAAGCATTTTACAATGTAAGCCTAACACTGAAACTAACCTAACCCTCCATCCCAGCCACAAAACTCAGTGCACATACCTGCGCTGGTGAGCCCAATGTAACTTGCCCTGCTGCTCATCTCTCCTGCCACACTTTTCCTTGTGTCCCCGGCAGTCTTCCTTCTCCCCTCAGGATGCCAGAGCTGTTACTGTGCGATGCGGTACTATTCCTCCGTCCCCCTATCGCATCTCCGCTGCTGTAATGTGCCTTCCTGTCACCTGTCAGCGGCGCTTTGCCTTCTGGGTTCCCTGCTGCGACACTGTGCTTTCCCCCCTCTTAGTGCTCCAGGCAGCCTGCCAGCAGTGCTTCAATCTCTCCTTATGTCTGCTGGCTGGGCTGAGTGCTGATGGTTACACGACAACAGTGACAGTGCCGTGGCCATTCGGTTGTCTCAGTTGTCAGTGGCTGAGGCATCGGTAGCCAGGTCGCAGCCAGGGTACATGTTAGACATCGCACAGTCTCTGGTGCCAGGTGTCATCGACTACACTCACAGCCTCCAGCAACCAATCAGCAGTAGTGGGCGTTACCTGCCTGTCAAGCCTCCTAACCCTTGTCTCCACCTACCACATCCGGTGTCGACAAGATACAACAGTACCGCTACCAAGATGGTGAGCGGTCTGCAAATCATGTCCTAAGAGGAACGGTTAAAGGATCTGGGAATGTTTAGCTTGCAAAGAAGAGAAGGCAGAGAGGAGACTTAATAACTGCCTACAAATATCTGAAGGGCTGTCACAGTGCAGAGGGATCAGCCCTATTCTCAGTTGTACAAGGAAAGACTAGAAGCAATGGGATGAAACTGAAAGGGAGGAGACACAGATTAGATATTAGACAGTGAGGGGGAACAATGAGTGGAACAGGTTGCCAAAGGAGGTGGTGAGTTCTCCTTCAATGGAAGTCTTCAAACAAAGGCTGGACAAATATCTGTCTGGGATGATTCAGTGAAGCAGAGGGTTGGACCCGATGACCCTGGAGGTCCCTTTCAACTCTACTATTCTATGAATTTTTACCTGTGTTACTGCATCTGCAAATGTGTAAATGTATAAATAAACTGTGTTACCATTCTTACATTACCCGGCTATGCATGCATGTACCTGAACTAAAGTTCTATAGGATCATTTGGTCAGACTGTGCAAGTGCTGGCTCTTTCCAACACAGTACTGATTGTCAAAAATGCGCAAGCACTGTTCAGCACATGCGTGTACTCTTTTAAGGGATGGGGTGGGCCAGTGACGTCACTATTGACGCCTAGATGGCATTCTAGTTGCACAGTAATTCTGTATTTCTATTGGTAGGTCTATCTGTCTTTCTTACAGGGAACATCTTATTGGTTAATTGGAGCAAGTCACCCTTTGGTGACATCATGCCCAAGCCTTTAAACTATCGTCATTTGGTGACAGTTGTCAATTAGCCCTTTCCCTCTGATGAAGCCAGTCACAGAAACATGTTAC
Organism: Eleutherodactylus coqui; assembly: GCF_035609145.1. Classification (NCBI taxonomy): domain Eukaryota; kingdom Metazoa; phylum Chordata; class Amphibia; order Anura; family Eleutherodactylidae; genus Eleutherodactylus; species Eleutherodactylus coqui. The sequence continues at coordinate 95,296,779 of NC_089849.1, forward strand.
GGGAGACTTCATTTATCCTTTTAATAGCAAACTATGCCTATCAGTACTTCATAACACTGGTCCATTGACAGCATTGAAGCCTCTGCTAAGCAAGGCTACCTGTATATTACTACTCTCCATCTATCCATCTGTCTGTCTCGCTCTGTCTCTTCATCTATCTGTCTATGTGACTCTCTCTACCTCTTTCCATCTATCCGTCTGTCTGTCTCTCTTCAGCTATCTGTCTGTCTTTCTCTCTCTGTCGCTCTCCATCTATCCATTTATCTGTCTCTCTTCATCTCACCGTTTTTCAATGGTACTATTTAGTGTATCATCTAATGTACTGAAAAACTTTTAAAAAATTCTAAGTAGAGTGAAATGGAAAATAAAAGCAGGAGAGTCCCATTTTCACTAGATACTGTGACAATGCTGTCACAGTGTGCAGTGACAATGGTACTCTCCGCAGAGATTCAGCAATCCTCTGCCACAGCTGTCACAGCTGTAGCAGAGGATCACAATGTTCTCTTTATGTCAGTGGGGCTGCTGCAGCTGCCGCCGGCCCCACTGACCACAGGTGAAACCCCTGTATGTGACAGCATCCAGGGGCTTCACATCCAAGGAATCCCCTGCTGCAGCTCTCATAAACGCAGCAAGGGATAGCGGGCAGATGTCTTTTCGAGCAGATAAACGCTGCTAGCAGCGTTTTTTCTGCCCTGAAGCCCGCTTCGGTCACGCGAATTTTTGAAAGCATAACTGATGCATTCAAAAATTTGTTTGGCAAAACGCCCGTGTAACTGAGTCCTAAAGGGGGGTTTGAGGGCTTGTTTTTGCAGGACGATCTGTAGTTTCTACTGGTACCATTTTAGAGTACATACAACCTTTTGATTGCCATTTATTAAATTTGGAGATGGAGTGACCAAAAAAAGCACAATTCAGACGTTGTTTATTTTTTTTCTGATGGCGTTCATCGTGTGGGATAAACAATGCATTGCTTTGATAGATCAGACTTTTACGAACGCAGTGATATCAAATATACTTTTTTTTAATAAATATGGGAAAAGGTGTTTTTTTTAACTTTATTACCTTTTTTTCTTTTAGTCCCACAGGGTACTCGAACTTGCGATCATTTGATTGCTCCTGCAATATAATGTAATACCATAGTATTACATTGTACCGCAATCTGACAGGCAGTTCATTTTATCAAGCCTCGCCACATGCATAGCTTGATAGGCAATCCGCAATGGCAGTTCTGGGGACTTTCAGAAAGCCGCAAGGTACCAGGCAACCAAACAGCACCCTGCAATCTCAATGTGGGGGCCATTGAGGACCCCCACATTCCGATCAAGGCATTTAAGTGTCGCTGTCAGAATTGAAGTGTTAATGCCGCAATCAGCGTGAGCGCTAATGAGCGTGTATATGTACTAATAACGATTGTTCATAATATTCGTAGTTATGGCACATCTCTTGTTCGTTGGTCTTTTTGAGTTAAAATGCCCTAGTTTTCCACAGCATTTTAAACAAAAACGCCATGGTCAATAGTGTAGTGGCCCAGAACATCTATTGTTGGCCCCTCCATAAATATCATACATATAACGTCTTGTGTAGATGCCCTGTGCAGAAATTGTCTTGTCATTTGTTATGTGTATTGCACAGTTGCAGTGGATGAAGAGTTAATGTCTATGAATGCATCCACCTCATGTCATGTGGTATGTTTGGAGTCTATAAATATGAGTGATTGGGTGTGATAAGGAGTAGTTCTTCTTCAGAGTTTGGTCATCAGGAGTTCTTCTGAGTGCCAGCCACATGGGGATACCTTCAACCCTCATGTGGTGAAGAGAATGGAAGAGGAAGAAAGGTATCTTCAGGACATCAATGTGAAGAGCCAGTAGCGAGTGAGGAGAGGGTGCGAGAGAGAGAGAGAGTGTGAGTACAAAGGCGAGTCCAGACCACCATGGAGAGGTACTGTGTCCAGAGATTATCTGTGGAGAGTCTACCCCTTCCCTTCTTCGAGGAGCAGTCCTGGACAGATAACTAGGACTGTCGGGCTGGTGTCATCCTGAGTATACCCCTTCCTGGAGTGGTTCCATACAAGTCCTAAGGATTGTAGGACTAGCATCATCCTGAGTTGGTCCCAGATCTTCTTCCACCGTGTTGCCTGTATTGGTGTATCATCACTTTGTAAAGTGTTCCAGTTATTGCAGTAAAGTTCTCCCAGGTGTTGACCGTTCCCAGGGACTGAGGTACGAAAAAGTTCAAAGTGTGTGGACTCTGCTTATTACCGCCGACGTCCTATACTGGTGGGAAAAGGAATGGTGGCATCACCCATGACAACCTGAAAATCTCCGTAAATGTTAATTGGCCATCCCTATCCTAGGGGTGTCCAAAAGCGGCCTAGTGGCACTTGGGCCGAGGTTGCGTGTAGCCCTCCAGGAAGGAGACTGGTGAGTGCCACCGTGACCCGTGACTGTTTTACCCTCTTCACGTGCACCTCGTGTCCCGAGTAGACCCTCAGGGTCACCACATTGGGAAATATTAAATACACTACACACCTGGCTTTGTTTGTGGCATTTTTCTCTCTCTAGTCTTGAATTTTTTTGGTCTATGGTGTTTTTTCCCATGCAGTATGCTCTAGTGTTGGTACTTTTTTAGGCATTTTACCTTTAAATTCTTTGCTGGAAAAAAAAAACACCAGAATTTTTTTTATAATACTTTTATTAGGACGGTTTCACACTGGCAAATGTGCAATTGTGTGCGACTTAGTGAAAGGTATTTGCGCTATGAATAAGTTTTTTCTGCATGCGTAACTTTTGGGCACGGGACACTACCACACCCCAATTTAAATGGCTTTTTAGCCTAATAAGCCAAATGTGTTCTTTTTCTATCCTTGCGCATTGCTCGTGCCCCCCGCATAGACGTCTATGGGGACCATTGGCGAGCAAATGCACACAAAAGTAGTGTGGAGGAGCCCTTATAGATATATATGCCCCTCCTTGGAACAGTATATCTTTATAAAATTTGACAAACGCACTGGACCTGTGCATCAAAGAAACTATATAGGGGATACCTGGGGGGGGGTGCAGGTATAAAATTTGTCACGGGGTCCATAGGAAACCAGTACAATTCTAAATGATGCTTTGGATGGGGCTGCAGTATAAGACGTGATGTAACCCAATCGCCGCTGCTGAGGCTGAAGAAGCAGCTGTGCCCACGCTAGGCAAGTGAGGAATGAACCTGTCTGTCTGTGCCAGCAGCAGACAATGACTCCTGCCCATTGTTGTAGCGCTGGTGGTAAATCCCAGACAAGGAGGAATGAAGCAGCAATTACATCAGCTGCGTGTGAACATCAAATCTCATTAAGTGGAGGGATTATTTTTCTGGCTTGTGCCTGGTCTGTTCAGGTCTCTATTATTAGTGGAGATGTAATCCTTCATAAGAACATTCACAGGGAAAGTGCCACCGCATTGACGGCCCCAACTGTGTTAACACTTTGTGGAGACTTCTCACTTGTATCAACTAGAAAAACGGGTGCTTAATACTCAACAAGTTTGGAACAGTTGCTTAGTGTAATAAGATAGAGAAGGCTGTGACTGGCATGGTTGGATACATAAAACTTGAGCCTTGTAAATCAGTGGGGTTGCCACCCAGCCGGTAAGCCGCCGGCCCGATAGGTAATTTGTCATGGAGTTTTGTGCCGGACTGCCGGTATTTATTTTTTAATGGCGATATTAATGGCTGGTAAAAAAAATAAATGCTCCTTTGGAGCTCCTCTAGTCGGCTGACAACCAGCGCTTTCACTTAATTTCTATTTCAGATGCTGCCACTGGACTCCCAAAGGACCCTGGACTCCTTCCCTTGGCGTTTGCACTACGTACAGCATACAGGATCCTCTGCAAGTCAAGCGGTGTTGGCCAAAGCGGAAGTTAAGTGAAAGATGCTGGCTGCCCCAGTTGCCCCCTGGAGAGAGCGTACTAGTTTGGGCCACTGAAGTAGGGGTTGGGTGCCACTATTACCATTGAGGCCACTAGGGGGGTCCATTATTAATATTGAGTAACTGTAACTATTATGCTTGCTACGGGGATCCACTTTTCCTATTGGTGCCTCTGAGAGTGGATACTGTTACTGAATATTCTTAATTGGAGGCAAAATACATTTTTAGGGGCCACAGAGGAAGCACTATGGTGTGATTGTGGAGAGGTTCGTTAAACGGTAGCAACAAAACTGAGAGGTACAAGTCATGGCTGCAAGAAGTCTTCATGGCGGTCTGGGCCATAAAAACTGAAAGTAGACATCTCCTGAGGAGACATCACCTGTGAGTGCTGGAGGTAACTGCACTGTAATCACTGTGTAGAGCTAATATCTGACTCTTATATAGTGACTGCATTATTTATAGGTATACTAGAGCTGAGTTTCCGTATTTAAGTCTGCTCCATCTAAGACCATTATGTTATAAAGCCTGCCTTATAGAGTATATGTATGAATTTTCTCTGAGTTTTGCTCTTCGCCCCCTGACTTCTGTGTATGCCACTAACAATAGTGCTTGGTTAGTGGCCCCCAAACCACCCACTCATGTTTGTGAAGCAGTCAGCAGCTAGTACCCCAATATGGAGGGTTTCTGTATCTGGCGCCCCATTACAGGGCCATCACCAGCTGGCGTATAATAAAGGAGGCTAAATAATAGTGCTCATACGGCAGGTTACCTGGAGTCTGCAGTGGTATTTCTTATACTTACCTGGCTTCCTGATCCACCGCGGTCACCCCCAAATGTCAGTGCGGATCAGGCATCTGGACTGCTCATTGCAATCATTGGGAGTGCGCATGCACAGCATGGAGCCAGCGGTCCAGCTGCAGGTTCATGCTGACTTTTAGGGGTAACAGTGCTGAGAGTAGGGAAGGGTTACTACAGTTAGGGAGAAGAGAGTTAGGGTGCCTTTATGTGGGACACATCACCTGAATAATCGATGGAAATAGCGAATTTGGGGTTATAGCCATGCCGTGTACATGCGGCCACCGGCACAGCACTTCGGAAGAAATCACTCACTTGTTGGAGTCACTCGGTTTTTAGCTTACCTAAATGGAGGAAGCAAAGAGATCTCCGGCTTCTCAGCCTCCATTCTCTGGACGACTACTACTCCTGTCTAACAATACAGGCGAGCTCGACAGTCGTCCCTGTAAAGGTACCTTTAATAGAGTACTTGGCAGAGGGAATGCTTGTTCTTGAGGGGGAAGGAGGTTACTCAGCCAGGTGAGCATGTGGTCCAGGGGTGATTTCGATGAGCAGACCTTCCGATTGTCGGGTGTCAGTCAGCCCTAATGTGGGGAATTTTAAACTTTTTTTCACGCAGCTCTTTTGGGTTGGCACAGCGATATATCATCCCCCAGCTGACCCATGAGTGCAGGAAACAGGCGGCTTATATCAAGGCTGCCTGCAATCAAAAAGGGAAAACTCCCTGCGGTCTATGGGCCTGGAGGGTGAAAAGACATGCTGCATTCCCTCACCTGTGAAAACAAAACGGGACATCTGGTTTATTACCAGTTCTCTTATTCCTGCAAATCTATGTTAGTCCCAAGGCAGTTTGCTCATATGGGCATGCATATTCATGTTTTTAATGTGTGTACCGTGACCTGATATTTCATGGACATGGGCATATTGAAGATAGATTTAGATAGATAGATAGATAGATAGATAGATAGATAGATAGATAGATAGATAGATAGATAGATAGATAGATAGACAGATAGATTGATATGAGAGAGACAGAAAGATGAATAGACGGACAAAGAGATATTAGATAGATAAATAGATACATAGATACAGACAAACAAAGAGATAGATAGATAGATAGATAGATAGATAGATAGATAGATAGATAGATAGATAGATAGATAGATAGATAGATGAAGAGAGACAGAGAGATAGACGGATAAATGGAGAGAGACAGACAAATGGATGAAGAGAGACAGACAGATGGATAGATGGAGAAAGAGATAGATAGATAGATAGATAGATAGATAGATAGATAGATAGATAGATAGATAGATAGATAGATAGATAGATAGATAGATAGATATGTGCAGCATTTAAGGAGCAGGGCCACAGCCTAGGAGACAGCGGGATAGAGTTTGAGACTTGTCATGGGGCTCTACCATCTCCCACCCTGAGGGTACCTAAGGACCTGTCTCTAACGGTCGGCACTCACATTTGGTAGGTACTCCACTCTGCATGGCGGATCCACGCTCTCTCCTTTAGTGGCTCTGGGCACTACTGGCATCTCCTGGGTAAAGCAGGCCCAGGGAAGGCTGAGATCACCTTTCAGCTGCTTCCATTCCTAGCCTCACAATCACATGACTAACAAAAAGATACATTTCTCAGACATCTCACATACCAGACAATTAACTCATTCAGTGCTGCAGCTATGCAATACACACCGTGTTCACTCAACATAAAAGACACTGACAATACATAGGCACAAGACAAATGCATTCATACATTATGAAGGAGCCCCATTAACTCTGGGTCACTTCAGTCTCTCGTACTTGAAACAAGCCGACTCCGGCGCCTTTTCAAAACAGAGTATCTGTCCGGCATGGGCCAGTCTTAGTGCACTAACCAAAAATCATTTAGCGATCTCACTGTTCAATCATGGAGGGTGCAAGGCGTAACCTTAACACTTACTCCCCCTCTGGTTACTCCTCAGAGCTTACCCATCCCAGTGTTCTCAGACAAACTAAGACGTCACTTTCTTTGTAAAGCATTATTTATGACAGTGTCTTTGTGAAGTGGTATGGCCATAACCACTGGAGTTGATTGCTAGGTTAGACAGAATTTAAGATGCACTAGCATTGCTATGGGGCACTTACATAACTCTTCTTCCCAAAGACTAAAGAAGATTGAAAAATGAATACATCACTGGAGCTATACAACAAATAGAAGAGGGTGACTGACAGGTTTAAAGAACACAGGACAAGTAGATTGATAATCACTTTCCCAAAAAAAACTATGTGAAGGGCGGTAGCTAAAAGTCAATACCCCCAACTGAGTTGAGAAAAAAATGATAATGAGGCTGTATCCCCTTTAACAGAAGAGATTACAGTCAGGCACTGACTCACACTTAAGGTGGATTAGATGGAGACATGCAGACAAGACCTTCTAGCACATTTGCATACAATGCACTCAGAGACAGACATACTTTGCAATGCAAGTAACTTTACTTTCCACACTTTTGTTACCCTCCTGCACATTTCTTAAACATATGAACATTACTGTAACATTTTTGCAGACAATAATGCAGTTGAAACAGCATTTGCAAAACACATATTGTCCTATGAAAAAGGGAACATTAACTTTTCTGTCATTTTGGGGGCTAAAAGGAGAAAAACAAAGCAAGAGTCTCTTAATAAGAGTCCAAACAAATAAGAGTCTTTTTCTCTTAGCACCAAGTGACTTTACAATACGGGTGGCCCCATCGGCTCCTCAACTTCTGAGTCCGTACTATAACCCGTAGGAGTCGACATGCTGCTCCAAGAGCTAACTCCTATGGAGGCAGTGTGTGATGGGCTATTGGGATCTCTCACCCTTACTTCAAAGTCCTCAACAGTGTCAACATGCAGCATCTGATGAAATGGCTTTGAGCAACTCGAGTCCAGTTGCCGCCGTGTAATAGGAGAGTCCTGAACAGTGTTTGGTTGCGATGGACCAGCCAGCCCCTGCAATGTTGAGGGTTCTCTCCAAGGCCAAGGACATATCTTGTATGGAGCTGGTGTAGCATGCACTATTGGAGGTTGGCTCGCTGGGCGATGAGCAGGCTCCCATACAAAGGTGAAAGCAAAGTTCTGGTCACTGTACACCTTAACAAACAGTAACAAATAGGTTGATAACAATTCTCTGACTTCCCGGTTGAGGTAGTGAATTAGAATCCACGGAGGGTAGTGACTCTCCATTATGCCTGCCTCAGACCGGTATTGTTGCAGCCTCCGCGGTCATAACTCTGGCAGAGAATAATAAGTGGAAGACAGACGCTCCCACTCACCAGAGTTCGCTGTAGTAGGTTCCCTCAGCCTTTCCTCTGGAGGAGGTGAAATAGGTGACTGAGGGGGAAGACAGGCCAGCATCTCTTGCTGATCACGCAGACAAGGTTGTGGTTCTGGCCATGGTCCAAGAGGGAACCTTACTCTGTTCTTTAATGTACCTAAAATTGTTCCAATGGACATGCCCTCACTGGAATATTCAGGTCAGTCTGCAAAGACAAGTCTAGCGGTACACTCACCAAGCAGCATGACTCCTCCCCTGGGCTGTCCTCAGCTTGCTGTAATTGGATTGGATATTTACTTTGCTCCATGGTAGGGTTGACCCCCTTACTTTTCTTACAGCCTTGGTGGGAACAGCAAGGTGGGAAATTTTCTTGGGCTTGGGTTTAGGTGAAGAAGAACAGGAAGGCTGGGCGCCATCTTGCACCAGCACAGAGTCTAAGTCCATAGTCACACTTGGTTGTTCAGTATGAAGCGAGGGCAATTCCACTCAGTCTAACACAGTCCCTTTTCAACTTGTAGCACATCTTTGCCACGTATAACTGAGACTGCATTTTTGGCAGATGACTCAGTTTTCTCACTCAGAGGATCTGTGATCGCATTTACTTTAACTCCTGGAGGCTCCGAAGAAACACAACCATGTCCCGCTACACTTTTTGCTACAGGCTCAGAGAGTTAGAGGGATCTTGTCCTCAACTTTAGAGATTTCAGAGGTCTTAGAACCGGAAATTACTCTATTTAGCTTGGACACAGGCAATGAATTTCTTCAGTGACCAGAAAATGGCGGAGGCGGTTTCTTCTCCGTTTTCTTGAACAGGCACGCAGGAATCATCCTGTACTATTTTGGATAACAAAATATAGCTTTGGAGGTTTTTTAAGACCTGAGACTACTGGACTGATTGGATCCCCGGTGCTGCCGATCCCCCCTTCTATCTTGGAGTTCTTGTTTGGGTCCTAGGTGTCCGGTCCTGGATTGAGGAGTGCACAGTAGGTATTGATATACCGAATTTATATAAGGACTGTGTGGTGCTGCTGTTCCCTTGCAATACTGAGAAATCATCCTGTTCATCATGCCATAAAACCCCGCCCTGCAGCGTCTGAAGAGCAGGCCTACAGCATAGGAGACAGCGGGGTAGAGTTTGGACCTTGTAACGGGGCCCTACCCTCTCCCACCCTGAGGGTAGCATGGGACCTGTCCCAGTTGTCGCTGGAGGGGAATTGCACAAGGGTAACCCAATACGTGGTTTACCATAACAGTCTTTTGTCACGGGTGACACCACAGTTCCTTCCTCTGCGGTGAATCTGGATGATAGAATAAATGGTCCACACACAGGGAACTTTAAATAGCAAAGCTGAGAATGGTCGGCAGTGCTTGTTTACTTGAAAGAAACTATTTACAGTCCAAAGGTACAAATTCACGCCAGCAGGAATAATGGTGCAGAAATCATGAAGTGGTGCGACAGGGAGGAGAATCACAGGATGGCAGAATAAACTACAGTCCTAGTTATCTGTAGGGTTGGGGTCCCGGTACAAACTCCTTTACACTTGCCAGCTTTCTACCAGTCGGCACTTACATTTGGCAGGCACTCCACTCTGCATGGCGGATCCACTCTCTCTCCTTTAGTGGCTCTGGGCACCAATGGCATCTCCTGGGTAAAGCAGGCGCAGGGAAGGCTGAGGTCACCTTTCAGCCACTTCCATTCCTATCCACACAGAACTGATGGTGTCTGCATGACCCACTTGCATCTCAGACTGGAATGGACTGACTTGCAGACCCCTTGCATTCACATATATAAAGCACGATCACATGACTAACAACAAGATACATTTCTCAGACATCTCACATACCAGACAATTAACTAATTCGGTGCTGCAGCTATGCAATGCACATCATGTTCACTCAACATAAAAGACACTGACAATACATAGGCACAAGACAAATGCATTCATACATAATGGAGGGGCCCCATAAAAAGTAGATAGATAGATAGATAGATAGACAGATATGAACATAACACTTTCCTCTACAACTGGGCAGGGTCGCTTATACTCTATATACTGTAATATAATGGTTTGGGTCCTGTCTAGAGATGAGCTAACATATTCGCTAAGGGCAATTGCTCGATTGAGAATTGCCCTTAGCGAGTACCTGCCCGCTCGGAAGAAAAGGTTCGGCTGCCGACGCGGGTGAGGGGTGAGTTGCGGCAGTGAGCAGGGGGGAGCTGGGGGGGGGTGGGGGGGTGGGGAGAGGGAGAGAGAGATCTCCCCTCCGTTCCTCCCCGCTCTCCCCCGCCGCTACCTGCCTGCCGCCGGCAGCCGAATTTTTTCTTCCGAGCGGGCAGGTACTCGCTAAGGGCAATGCTCGATCGAGCAATTGCTCTTAGTGAGTATGCTCGCTCATCTCTAGTCCTGTTTCTAAGAATTTTCTGCCTTGAATGAATGGAATGTTTTCATAGGCCGGACTCCAAATTTATATTGTATTTGATTAATGTGAAGAGCAAAAGCTCTCACTGTGAACTTCCTCCTGGCTACTAATTGCACCATCCTACAACTTGTCATCCCATTAGATGAAGCAGATGCTATAGCCTGCGACTCAAGTGATTAAACCCATTTTTCAGCTTCTATCTGGAGCCTGACCTTCCACTGTGCTGCAGAGAATTCGGCTGCCTACAAGAGACCCCTCTAATTTGAAAGGAAAAATTAGCAACATGGAAATTAAATAAGTTGCCATTATGCAAATGTGATGTGATCAGATGAAGCGAGGAGGCACTTTCATTAAGTTTATGACTATGAGTAGGCCTTTCTTCAGCTGCATGGCATCACAATTCAGAGTTGCTGTAGAAACAAATGTTTTTAACTTTCAAATAATCATTTCCTCAAATAATCATTTCCACAACAGATCTGCCTTGACGAGAACGACAAAAGTTAATTAATTTGTATTTGTCTTTAAAGACTGAGATTTACAGTGGAAATGTAAAATATTTGCTGAAAAGCAAAACAATCATTATGAAAAATGGAATCATTATGAAGAGTGAAAACATTACCGGCATGCAGAGAAGACACAATCTTTTTCTTTTTTTCTTTCTTTCTTTCTTTCTTTCTTTCTTTCTTTCTTTCTTTCTTTCTTTCTTTCGTTTTTTTTTCTCTTTCTTTCTTTTGTTTTTCCTCTTTTTCTTTCTTTCGTTTTTCCTCTCTTTCTTTCTTTCGGATTTTGACACATTTGGTGGGTACTGATTTTCCACTGAGGAAATTCCGTAATGCGTGAAGTACTCTTAGGGAATATTAGCATGGTGTATTACGAGTAGAGCAGAAACAGAACGCTGTAATTAAATGTGCTGCTTATTGGCCTGTGGTTGGAGGCTGACTTCGCGTACGTAACGCACTGCAGAGGCAGGCAACAATTATGCGCAAGGCTGGGTATTAATTCAACAACTACTACTCCCAGCAGAGACGCAGTAAACTGAAGGCAGTGACAGGCAGGCCTAATATTGTATTTTTTGGAACTTTTTGGGAAAAAGCCCATTGCCTGGGATATGCACTGTATTTCGATTGCCCTGTTGGAGGCTGACTTCGCGTACGTAACGCACTGCAAAGGCAGGCAACAATTATTCACAAGGCTGGGTATTAATTCAACAACTACTACCCCCAGCAGAGACGCAGTAAACTGAAGGCAGTGACAGGCAGGCCTAATATTGTATTTTTTGGAACTTTTTGGGAAAAAGCCCACTGCCTGTGATATGCACTGTATTTCGATTGCCCGGTTGGAGGCTGACTTCGCGTACGTAACGCACTGCAGAGGCAGGCAACAATTATGCGCAAGGCTGGGTATTAATTCAACAACTACTACCCACAGCAGAGACGCAGTAAACTGAAGGCAGTGACAGGCAGGCCTAATATTGTATTTTTTGGAACTTTTTGGGAAAAAGCCCACTGCCTATATAGCCAGTATACCTCTTTCCCTGTACCACTGTCCCTGCCTCACCAGTACTGGCCCTATACTCTGTACAATGACTGCAGACTGAGGACGCAATGGTCTGCACGCCCGATATACAAAAAAAAAAATTGTGCAACACTGCTAAAAGCAGCCCCAACAGTACTGCATACGGTCAGATGTGGCCCTGAGAAGGACCGTTGGGGCTCTTGAAGACTAAAATAACACCTAACACTCTCCCTATAGCAGCAGCAGCATCAGCCGCACTGTCTCTGATCTCTGTCACCATGCATCTGTGGCGAGCCACGGGAGGGGCAGATTTAAATACTGGGGTGTTATCTGATCTCCCCAGCCACTCACTGCAGAGGGTGGTATAGGGCTGGAACATCACAGGAGGAAGTTGTAATGCCTTCCCTGTCTTTCTATTGGCCAGAAAAGCGCGCAAATTTCTCAGAGTTGAAAGTGAAAGTAACTCGAACATCGCGTGGTGCTCGTCACGAGTAATGAGCATCTCGAACACGCTAATACTCGAACGAGCATCAAGCTCGGATGAGTATGCTCGCTCATCCCTATTTATTATTGTTTTGACATAGTTTGTGTGTTTATGTGTGAGTTCTGTGGGTTGCGGTTCCAGCTTGTCCTGGGTGGACGTGACAGGGAGGAGAACAGGGGCACAGAGGGACCACCGTGACTTGGGGAGGGCTACAGGAACACAGAGAAACCACCGTGACTTGCATTTTTTCCTCCACTGATTTTAGTGGATTTTAAGGAGAAAACAGAAAGGTTTTCGAATGCTTCCTTTCTGTTATGTTTTTCCTTTGTTAGTGATTAGAAATATTGGACCAACACCAAAGGATTTTTGGTGCTTCAATAAGTACCAGTCCACCCTCAGTTTATAGGTAAATAGAAATTTCATTACATTAGATATCTTCTTTACACTTCTTAGGAAAAAATCCCTGTCCATGTGTCCAAAAGGACATACAGACATCATAGAGGAGGGTTTCATCTATAAGCCAAAATGGGGAGCCACTGTGTCACAACAGCTCCTTCTGTGGTGGAAACAGCCCATCCATAGATTACATGGAAGTCCATTCAATTGAAAGGCTGTCATTTAATTCAACTTTTCCCTGTCTCCTGGAAATGTCTATCAGAAGCAATTTTCCTGGTGACAGCATCTTATTTTTGCAAGTTAGAGAAGCAACAACCACAACAATCAGCTGGTTGTCTTCATGAGACAGCCCTTATATAGGTTCAAATGCAGCAGAAATCATGTGGATTTTCCACTTTGGAGAATATGCATCATTTTCACATCAAAACTACGCCAAAATCCACACCATTCGTACAGATTTTGATGTGGTTTTTGACATCGATCCACAGCAGACTTCACTCCTTCAATTCAAAAAGTGCAAATTTTGGTGCAGATTTTCCGCAATTTGCACTATGTATGAATTACCCTGAAAATAGATTTACATTTAAAGGGGTTGTCCAATTTAGAGAATCCATTTTCATATAAACTCGTAAGGGTATGTTCACACGGCGGATTAAGACGCAGAATCTTTCGCATGGAATTGGTCTGTAAAACCAAGGCAGAACTCTGTGGCTATTCTGACATGTCACTTTTTGACAGGGATCTGCACAGAGTCACATTGTAAATTCTACACACGGAATATTGTCCATTGAGTTAAATCCTCAGAATCGCACCACAAACTAAGGTAATATAGCTGCAGATTTCTGCTGTGGTTTCACAGGGGAATTCTGCACTTAAAATTTTGTGGCGGTATCTGTTGTGTGAACGTGGCATTGTCCAAAGCAGAGAAGCCCTTTAAGAAGATTTTGAAAATGTAGCCACCAGGATGGACTATTACTGCTAGAAAACCCAAAATGGTGACCAAACTTAATAAAAAATGTACAGATATCACATTTATATTATTGCAGCTGACCTTAAGCAATGACAATCACTATCTGAGCAACTTCCTTTAGCTGTAGATCTTCTGTTGGCACAAGAGAAACATCAAACTATTCATCATGATTAATTTCACTGAAGATGGACGTCTAGATCTGTAATCTTCTCTGCTTGACCTCCTTTCAATGCCTTCCCCATTGTTCAAAATAATTTATTTTTGTTTTTAGATATCTAATTTCCTCAGCTTGGCAGCATCCAGGATAATTTTTATTGTGAAATAGAGGCATTCAAGAGTTGTTCGGTCAATCTTTCCTTGGGTTCAATCCATTAAAGCCATTACTTTCTTGGTTAGAATTCAAGTAGCTGAAGTTCAAGTAGTTGAATTTTATACATTAATAAAAAAAGCTATTGAAAGTTGCTTTCTCTACGTAAACATAGTCTAAAATTAGGTCTATTGCTCTTGGCTATCCAATAAAATGGTCTACAACATAATGTATATAAAACATGTTATAAATTAGGTCCTTGTCCTCCCAGAGCCGGAGGTTGTGATGACATCTGCAAACTCTTTAACTAAGATAGGAGTGCCGTTTCCTAAAAAGTTACCAAAATGATTGAATATGTAATAGAAAAAATGAAGTTGTTACATAGGAATGTAATTTTCTGTAGGGGGTGATGGACTTCAGCCCATTGATGGTGGAGACATGTCTACGAATAATATTTAATAAGAATGTCTCTGAGTAATGTCTACAAGGGATACACTAAAACTGTCCACATCTATGAGGAAAATCTCTATATATAAAGACGAAAGCCCTCACTGACTGACTGACTGACTGACTGACTGACTGACTCACTGACTCACTGACTCACTGACTGACTGACTGACTGACTGACTCACTGATTCACTGACTCACTGACTGAGTCACTGACTGACTCGCCACTAATTCTCCAACTTCCCGATGTCGAAGAAACATGAAATTTGGCACAAGCATAGATTATGTCCAAAATAGGAAAAGTTAATGGGTCCCAACTCGGTTATTCAATTCTAGCGCAAAAGAATTAGTATCCAAATTTTACGTACGGAATCTAATTCTCTCACTTCCTGATGTCATAGAAACTTGAAATTTGGCACGAGCATTGATTATGTCATAAATAGGAAAAGTTAATGGGTCCCAACTCGATTATTCAATTCTAAGCGCAAAAGAATTAGTGTCCAAATTTTACATACGGAATCTAATTCTCTCACTTTCTGATGTCATAGAAACTTGAAATTTGGCACGAGAATTGATTATTATGTCATAAATAGGAAAAGCTAATGGGTCCCAACTCGATTATTCAATTCTAAGCGCAAAAGAATTAGCTCCAAATTTTACGTACGTAATCTAATTCTCTCACTTCCTGATGTCATTTTATATAAAGGAAACGTCGCATGGTTACCCCCACGTGGTGTTTCCAGGGTAACGCAAAGAACCATGCAAAATGGTGAACATATGTTTTTCCTCGGTATTTCTAAAGTAACCACGACTTCATAAGATTTTTCTGCGTGAACACCAGATAAACACCAGGACCAAATTAACTCGGGCGAAGCTGGATATATGAGCTAGTATGTAATAAAGGGAGTAACTTCCATGTACATGGATGGTGGTGCTGACATGCCTACTGTATGGATGATATTTATTGAGCAAAATATCTGATAATGCAAGAAAGTCCATGGATTGTTGAGGGAGACATTTATCTATATATGCATGAAATATAATAAAAATGTCCATGGGTCATGTCCCATAAAGGGAGAAGGCAGGGAACATCTATGAATGATATCTAAGGAGGTACTGTAAATGAAATGTGCAGCTATGGAATTGACTAAGAAGTAAGGCAATCCAGTTATGTCAAAAGACCTGCCAGTGGAAGGTGGTCAGAGGCACCAGAAAGTGAGATGGAACCCATTAGGAAATTGCTTGTGGAGCAGATTGTATTCAACAGATTTTATACTTTTTCGCACCAGTGTCTCTCACTAAGTGATGTCACAGCATCAGGAATGATGATATCACCAGTCTGTGTTCACTCCTATGAAGTTCATACTATTACCTTACCTATCAGGTATTGGTATTCTTTCCTTTTTTGAGATATGTATAAATAGATGCAATCTGTACGTAAATACTGTATTTTTGAATACTTTTCTAACGCATCACTCCTAAAAGTTGTTACCATGACCCTGGGATTCAAGACTATACTCGATTGTGTATGGAAATAATTCCCAACCTATTTACCATGGGAAAGCCGTGCACAACCTGCTGTTCTATGCAACAGGATAAATGCTTGCATAATGCAGTGCATCAGTAATACCCAGAGGCCCCCTTAAAAGGTATTTTCCAACTGATGCATTTATGCCATACCGATAGGACATGTCATAAATGTCTAACAATGAACCTCTCCGTATCTCCTCATATTACTATTACTCCCCTTCCCAGTGCCTCCACAATGTAATATTGACCCCTGTATGTCCTCCACAAAGTAATAGTGCTCTCTCTGTGGCCCCCACTTACTAATAGTGCCTCCTGCATGGCCTAACTTGTTAATAGTGCACTTTCTGTACTTAATAGCAATCCCCCCTGTGGTCCTTCTTAGTTATAGTGCTCCCTCCTGTAGATGCACTTAGTAACAGTGCTCCTCTGTGGCCTCACTCAGTAATAGTGCCCCTTGCATGGCCGAACTTAGAACAGTGCCCCTCTGAGGTGCCCCACTTAATAATAATGCTCCTTCTGTGGTCTTACTTAGTAATAGTGCCCCTCTGTGGCCCCAGTTAGTAATAGTGTCTCCTCTGTGGTCCCATTTAGTAATAGTGCCCCTTCAGTAGCTTAACTTACCAATAGAGTGCCTACTGTTGCCCCAATTAGTAATAGTGCCCCTTCTGTGATCCCACATAGTAATAGTTTCTCCTCTGTGGCCCCACTTAGTAATAGTGTCTCCTCTGTGACCCACTTAGTACTAGCGCTTTCTCTGTGGACCTACTTAGTAATAATGTCCTCTCTGTACCCAAGCAGTCTACAGCTCCCACTTTCAAACCTCCAGCAGCAGTATCAGAACTATATTTGATACTTACACAGTTTTGTCTGATGCCATGCACTCTATGTACAGAGCACAACCTGACTGCTCCCCCCATCTTCAGCACATATTGTACTGAGAACTGGAAACACTGAGGAGTTTGGTGGAATATGCTAGTGGGTAACTATAGGGGATGCAGGGGATGCGGTTGCACCCAGGCCCAAGAGACTTAGGGGGCCATAAGGCCTCTCTTCTTCATATAGTAAGCCTAGTACTATGAATAAAGTATTATAGTTGGGGGCCTACTTACAGGTTTTGCATTGGGGCCCAGGAGCTTCAAGTTACGCCTCTGGTATATGCTGTTGGTATGTCAAAGATGATAATTAGAGATGAGCGAGCACCAAAATGCTCGGGTGCTCGTTACTCGGGACGAAATTTTCGCAATGCTCGAGGGTTCGTTTCGAATAACGAACCCCATTGAAGTCAATGGGCGACCCGAGCATTTTTGTATTTCGCCGATGCTCGCTAAGGTTTCCATGTGTGAAAATCTGGGCAATTCAAGAAAGTGATGGGAACGACACAGCAACGGATAGGGCAGGCGAGGGGCTACATGTTGGGCTGCATCTCAAGTTCACAGGTCCCACTATTAAGCCACAATACCGGCAAGAGTGCCCCCCCCCTCCCAACAACTTTTACTTCTGAAAAGCCCTCATTAGCAATGCATACCTTAGCTAAGCACCACACTACCTACAACAAAGCACAATCACTGCCTGCATGACACTCTGCTGCCACTTCTCCTGGGTTACATGCTGCCCAACCCCCCTCCCCCCTGCACGACGCAGTGTCCACAGCGCACACCAAACTGTCCCTGCGCAGCCTTCAGCTGCCCTCATGCCACACCACCCTCATGTCTATTTATAAGTGCATCTGCCATGAGGAGGAACTGCAGGCACACACTGCAGAGGGTTGGCACGGCTAGGCAGCGACCCTCTTTAAAAGGGGCGGGGCAATAGCCCACAATGCTGTACAGAAGCAATGAGAAATATAATCCTGTGCCACCGCCATCAGGAGCTGCACACGTGGGCATAGCAATGGGGAACCTATGTGCCACACACTATTCATTCTGTCAAGGTGTCTGCATGCCCCAGTCAGACTGGTAATATGTACCTTAACAGTAACCGCGTTGGTGGTAATGTGGTGGTGACTGCGGACCTAGTAGCGCGGTTTTATTTTGTTGGTTTTCGGAATGTGGCCAGGATTAAGTGGGCCGTGGCGGGGGGATGGTGGGGGGGCTCTCTTGTTGTGTCGGTAAAGGTGAAATTCTTGGACTGCCACCAGACGAACCAATGCAAAGGCATTTGCCAAGAATGTTTTCATTGTTGGAGGAGGAGGGGGATGTTTTTGAGGCACTATGTGTCCTCTCCACGTGTCCGTGGTTATATGCACCTTAACAGTAACCGCGTTGGTGGTAATGTGGTGGTGACTGCGGACCTAGTAGAGCGGTTTTATTTTGTTGGTTTTCGAAATGTGGCCAGGATTAAGTGGGCCGTGGCGGGGGATGTTTTTGAGGCACTACGTGTCCTCTCCACGTGTCCGTGGTTATATGCACCTTAACAGTAACCGCGTTGGTGGGAAATGGCCTCGCCGCCATCATGTCTTTGGGAAGCCTCTGTTTCCACACCCCAGAGACATACCATTAGCAGCGGTATAGGCAGAGCCCATAATTCGTAACATTTCAGCCGTAGCATTAGGACAGGCCCCCCTAACATATCACTAGCAGCATTATAAGGGGAGCACAGTATTAGTTCCATTTCAGTAATAGTAGCACTCAAGACAGGCCCCAGTAACAATTCCGAAGCAGCAGTATAGTGGGAGCGCAGTCTTCGTTCCATTTCAGTAATAGTAGCACTCAAGACAGGCCCCAGTAACAATTCCGAAGCAGCAGTATAGGAGGAGCATAGTCTAAGTTCCATTTAAGTAATAGTAGCAGCCTACACAGGCCCCAGGAACAATTCCGAAGCAGCAGTATAGTGGGAGCGCAGTCTTAGTTCCATTTCAGTAGCTGCAGTATAGCCAAGGCCCAAGTTACATTTATGTAGCTAAAGTGTAGGCCAACCCCACACACCTTTCTGTACCATGAGTGCAGGCGAAGAACATAGAAATTGCTATGATTACACTGTAGGTGAGGGCCCAAAAAAATTGGTGTACCAACAGTACTAATGTACCTCAGTAAAAATAGGCCATGCCCAACCAAGATGGCAGGTGAAACCCATTAATCGCTTTGGTTAATGTGGCTTAAGTGGTAACTAGGCCTGGAGGCAGCCCAGTTTAACGAAAAATTGTTTCAAGTTAAAGTTCCAACGCTTTTAAGACCATTGAAACGTATAAAAAATTTTTAGAAAAATTATATGAGTGAGCCTTGTGGCCCTAAGAAAAATTGCCCGTTCAGCGTGATTACGTGAGGTTTCAGGAGGAGGAGGAGGAGGAATATTATACACAGATTGATGAAGCAGAAATGTCCCCGTTTTGGATGGTGAGAGAGAACGATGCTTCCATCTGCGGGTGCAGCCTACGTATTGCTTAGGTATCGCTGCTGTCCGCTGGTGGAGAAGAGAAGTCTGGGGAAATCCAGGCTTTGTTCATCTTGATGAGTGTTAGCCTGTCGGCACTGTCGGTTGACAGGCGGGTACGCTTATCTGTGATGATTCCCCCAGCCGCACTAAACACCCTCTCCGACAAGACGCTAGCCGCAGGACAAGCAAGCACCTCCAGGGCATACAGCGCTAGTTCAGGCCACGTGTCCAGCTTCGACACCCAGTAGTTGTAGGTGGCAGAGGCGTCACGGAGGACGGTCGTGCGATCGGCTACGTACTCCCTCACCATCCTTTTACAGTGCTCCCGCCGACTCAGCCTTGACTGGGGAGCGGTGACACAGTCTTGGTGGGGAGCCATAAAGCTGTCCAGGCCCTTAAAGACTGTTGCACTGCCTGGGCTGTACATGCTGCTCGATCTCCGCTCCTCCCCTGCTACCTGGCCCTCGGAACTGCGCCTTCTGCCACTAGCGCTGTCGGATGGGAATTTTACCATCAGCTTGTCCGCCAGGGTCCTGTGGTATAGCAACACTCTCAAACCCCTTTCCTCTTCGGGAATGAGAGTAGGAAGGTTCTCCTTATAGCGTGGGTCGAGCAGTGTGTACACCCAGTAATCCGTAGTGGCCAGAATGCGTGTAACGCGAGGGTCACGAGAAAGGCATCCTAACATGAAGTCAGCCATGTGTGCCAGGGTACCTGTACGCAACACATGGCTGTCTTCACTAGGAAGATCACTTTCAGGATCCTCCTCCTCCTCCTCCTCCTCCTCCTCCTCAGGCCATACACGCTGAAAGGATGACAGGCAAGCAGCAGGGGCACCGTCAGCAGTGGGCCAAGCTGTCTCTTCCCCCTCCTCCTCATCCTCCTCATGCTCCTCCTCCTCCTCCTGAATGCGCTGAGATATAGACAGGAGGGTGCTCTGACTATCCAGCGACATACTGTCTTCCCCCGCCTCCGTTTCCGAGCGCAAAGCATCTGCCTTTATGCTTTGCAGGGAACTTCTCAAGATGCATAGCAGAGGAATGGTGACGCTAATGATTGCAGCATCGCCGCTCACCACCTGGGTAGACTGCTCAAAGTTTCCAAGGACCTGGCAGATGTCTGCCAACCAGGCCCACTCTTCAGAAAATAATTGAGGAGGCTGACTCCCACTGCGCCGCCCATGTTGGAGTTGGTATTCCACTATAGCTCTACGCTGCTCATAGAGCCTGGCCAACATGTGGAGCGTAGAGTTCCACCGTGTGGGCACGTCGCACAGCAGTCGGTGCACTGGCAGATTAAACCGATGTTGCAGGGTGCGCAGGGTGGCAGCGTCCGTGTGGGACTTGCGGAAATGTGCGCAGAGTCGGCGCACCTTTACGAGCAGGTCTGACAAGCATGGGTAGCTTTTCAGAAAGCGCTGAACCACCAAATTAAAGACGTGGGCCAGGCATGGCACGTGCGTGAGGCTGCCGAGCTGCAGAGCCGCCACCAGGTTACGGCCGTTGTCACACACGACCATGCCCGGTTGGAGGCTCAGCGGCGCAAGCCAGCGGTCGGTCTGCTCTGTCAGACCCTGCAGCAGTTCGTGGGCCGTGTGCCTCTTATCTCCTAAGCTGAGTAGTTGCAGCACGGCCTGCTGACGCTTGCCCACCGCTGTGCTGCCACGCCGCGCGACACCGACTGCTGGCGACGTGCTGCTGCTGACACATCTTGATTGCGAGACAGAGGTTGCGGAGGAGGAGGAGGAGGGTGCTTTAGTGGAGGAAGCATACACCGCCGCAGATACCAGCACCGAGCTGGGGCCCGCAATTCTGGGGGTGGGTAGGACGTGAGCGGTCCCAGGCTCTGACTCTGTCCCAGCCTCCACTAAATTCACCCAATGTGCCGTCAGGGAGATGTAGTGGCCCTGGCCGCCTGTGCTTGTCCACGTGTCCGTTGTTAAGTGGACCTTGGCAGTAACCGCGTTGGTGAGGGCGCGTACAATGTGGCGGGAGACGTGGTCGTGCAGGGCTGGGACGGCACATCGGGAAAAGTAGTGGCGACTGGGAACTGAGTAGCGCGGGGCCGCCGCCTCCATCATACTTTTGAAGGACTCCGTTTCCACAACCCTATACGGCAGCATCTCAAGGCTGATAAATTTGGCTATGTGGACGGTTAACGCTTGAGCGTGCGGGTGCGTGGCGGCGTACTTGCGCTTGCGCTCCAACAGTTGCGCTAGCGACGGCTGGACGGTGCGCTGACAGACACTGGTGGATGGGGCCGAGGACAGCGGAGGTGAGGGTGTGGGTGCAGGCCATGAGACGGTAGTGCCTGTGTCCTGAGAGGGGGGTGTATCTCAGTGGCAGGTTGGGGCACAGGGGGAGAGGCAGCGGTGCAACCCGGAGGCGGTGAACGGCCTTCGTCCCACCTTGTGGGGTGCTTGGCCATCATATGTCTGCGCATGCTGGTGGTGGTGAGGCTGTTGGTGGTGGCTCCCCGGCTGATCTTGGCGCGACAAAGGTTGCACACCACTGTTCGTCGGTCGTCAGGCGTCTCTGTGAAAAACTGCCAGACCTTAGAGCACCTTGGCCTCTGCAGGGTGGCATGGCGCGAGGGGGCGCTTTTGGAAACAGTTGGTGGATTATTCGGTCTGGCCCTGCCTCTACCCCTGGCCACCGCACTGCCTCTTGCAACCTGCCCTGCTGCTGCCCTTGCCTCCCCCTCTGAAGACCTGTCCTGAGTAGGCGTTGCAAACCAGGTGGGGTCAGTCACCTCATCGTCCTGCTGCTCTTCCTCCGAATCCTCTGTGCGCTCCTCCCTCGGACTTACTGCCCTCACTACTACCTGACTGCAAGACAACTGTGTCTCATCATCATCGTCCTCCTCACCCACAGAAAGGTCTTGAGACAGTTGGCGGAAGTCCCCAGCCTCATCCCCCGGACCCCGGGAACTTTGCAATGGTTGGGCATCAGTGACGATAAACTCCTCTGGTGGGAGAGGAACCACTGCTGCCCAATCTGAGCAGGGGCCAGAGAACAGTTCCTGGGAGTCGTCCCGCTGCTGAGCATGTGTCATTGGAGTGGAGTGAGGAGGCTGGGAGGAAGGAGGAGCAGCAGACAGAGGATTCGGATTTGCAGCAGTGGACGGCGCAGAACTGTGGGTGGACGATAGGTTGCTCGAAGCACTTTCTGCCATCCACGACAGGACCTGCTCACACTGCTCATTTTCTAATAAAGGTCTCCCGCGTGGACCCATGAATTGTGCGATGAATGTGGGGACGCCAGAAACGTGCCTCTCTCCTAATCGCGCAGCAGTCGGCTGCGATACACCTGAATCAGGAGCTCGGCCTGTGCCCAAACCCGGACTTGGGCCTCCGCGTCCTCGGCCGCGTCCACGTCCTCTAGGCCTACCCCTACCCCTCAGCATGCTGTATTACCAGTGATTTGATTTCCCAGGCAGGAAATAAATTGGCGCAAGCCTGCAGGCCAAATATACTTTTTTCCCTTTTTTTTAAAAGGAAAGGCCCACTGCGTCTATTCAATGAATAATAAGTTTAATAACTGTGTTGTGCCCCTGCAAATGTGTCACAGAACTTTAGTGTTGCAGAGTTATTAACTAGAGCAGAGCAAGGAATTTCACAGGCAGGATAGAAAGTGGCGCAAGCCTGCTGTAAAACGTAGCTGGCTGCGTCTGATTTTTTTACGTTCTCCGCGCAGCACACACGTACCCAGAGCCCTGAGGAGTGTCAGAGGCAGGCCGAATATACTTTTTTCCCTTTTTTTTAAAAGGAAAGGCCCACTGCATCTATTCAATGAATAATAACTGTGTTGTGCCCCTGCAAATGTGTCACAGAACTTTAGTGTTGCAGAGTTATTAACTATGGCAGAGCAGGTATTTCCTAGGCAGGAAAGAAATTGGCGCAAGCCTGCAGGCCAAATATACTTTTTTCCCTTTTTTTTAAAAGGAAAGGCCCACTGCGTCTATTCAATGAATAATAAGTTTAATAACTGTGTTGTGCCCCTGCAAATGTGTCACAGAACTTTAGTGTTGCAGAGTTATTAACTAGAGCAGAGCAAGGAATTTCACAGGCAGGAAAGAAAGTGGCGCAAGCCTGCTGTAAAACGTAGCTGGCTGCGTCTGATTTTTTTACGTTCTCCGAGCAGCACACACGTACCCAGAGCCCTGAGGAGTGTCAGAGGCAGGCCAAATATACTTTTTTCCCTTTTTTTTAAAAGGAAAGGCCCACTGCGTCTATTCAATGAATAATAACTGTGTTGTGCCCCTGCAAATGTGTCACAGAACTTTAGTGTTGCAGAGTTATTAACTATGACAGAGCAGGTATTTCCCAGGCAGGAAAGAAATTGGCGCAAGCCTGCAGGCCAAATATACTTTTTTCCCTTTTTTTTAAAAGGAAAGGCCCACTGCGTCTATTCAATGAATAATAAGTTTAATAACTGTGTTGTGCCCCTGCAAATGTGTCAAAGAACTTTAGTGTTGCAGAGTTATTAACTAGAGCAGAGCAAGGAATTTCACAGGCAGGAAAGAAAGTGGCGCAAGCCTGTTGTAAAACGTAGCTGGCTGCGTCTGATATTTTTACGTTCTCCGCACAGCACACACGTACCGAGAGCCCTGAGGAGTGTCAGAGGCAGGCCGAATATACTTTTTTCCCTTTTTTTTTAAAAGGAAAGGCCCACTGCGTCTATTCAATGAATAATAACTGTGTTGTGCCCCTGCAAATGTGTCACAGAACTTTAGTGTTGCAGAGTTATTAACTATGGCAGAGCAGGTATTTCCCAGGCAGGAAAGAAATTGGCGCAAGCCTGCAGGCCAAATATACTTTTTTCCCTTTTTTTTAAAAGGAAAGGCCCACTGCGTCTATTCAATGAATAATAAGTTTAATAACTGTGTTGTGCCCCTGCAAATGTGTCACAGAACTTTAGTGTTGCAGAGTTATTAACTAGAGCAGAGCAAGGAATTTCACAGGCAGGAAAGAAAGTGGTGCAAGCCTGCTGTAAAGCGTAGCTGGCTGCGTCTGATTTTTTTACGTTCTCCACGCAGCACATACGTACCCAGAGCCCTTAGGAGTGTCAGAGGCAGGCCAAATATACTTTTTTCCCTTTTTTTTAAAAGGAAAGGCCCACTGCATCTATTCAATGAATAATAACTGTGTTGTGGCCCTGCCTACACAATTCTGTCCCTGTAGTATCAATGCAGGGTGCAATGCTCTGCACAGCCGATTTTGAGAAAAAAAAAAATGCAACACAGCTAACAGCAGCCTGCACAGTACTCCACACAGTTAAATGTGGCCCTAGAAAGGACCGTTGGGGTTTTTGAAGCCTACACTCACTCCTAACACTCTCCCTGCCTAACCACCACTTCTGTCCCTAATGCAGGGTGCAATGCTCTGCACAGCCGATTTTGAGAAAAAAAAAAATATATCCACTGCTAACAGCAGCCTGCACACAGGTAGATGTGGCCCTAAGAAGGACCGTTGGGGTTCTTGAAGCCTACACTCACTACAAACACTCTCCCTACAGCAACTCCAATACAACTGGACTTTCCCTCAGCTAACTCACAAGGCATCTGAGGCGAGCCGCGGGAGGGGCCGATTTTTATACTCGGGTGACATCTGATCTCCCCAGCCACTCACAGCAGGGGGGTGGTATAGGGCTTGAACGTCACAGGGGGAAGTTGTAATGCCTTCCCTGTCTTTCAATTGGCCAGAAAAGCGCGCTAACGTCTCAGAGATGAAAGTGAAAGTAACCCGAACATCGCGTGGTACTCGTTAAGAGTACCGAGCATCCCGAACACGCTAATATTCGTCCGAGCTTGTACGTTCGCTCATCTCTAATGATAATACTTCTTTAAATTTCGTTGTGGCCTTTGGGAGTGATACAACCTTACAATGTGGTCCTTGGACGTGAAAAAGTTGTTGCCAAAGAGTAAGTCATTAAAAAATGTTCTCCTTCAAGGAAACTCCTTCAGCTCCTAATGTAATTGTGGCAAAAGATGCTGGTGTTGTCTTCTGAGAAACCCATCAGCAAGTTCCAAGGATCCCAAGCATAAGGAAGCAATAGTGTATAGAGTGGCCTTCACATCTCTGCTAGTTTCAGTGGGTCTAAGCTCGAAGAACTATTGCACATCTTTCCAAAACACAAACAAATTTGAAGTGGAAGTGGCCACCACAGTATTGCTAGACAGGTCAATTTTTTACCTTTGTAGTTCTTGCTTTACCCCATCTATTGTAAGTGATAAGACCAAACACGATCTTACTAATGTTCAAGGATGCTAGTAAGGGCAGTGGAGGTCCTACAAGTGACTTTTATGAGAACTAGAGTGTCTGTCACACTGAATAGGAGAAGCTGTACACATACCGTAGTCGGTGCAGTACTGCACATTAAGTATTTGCCTGGCCTCAGAGATTTACAGGTGCCCAAACAAGCATATTCATTGTAGCAACAGTATATAATTACGACTTGTTTCATTGTCATACTCGGAATAGGCTCTGTATTGTAGAAGGGCAGTTCATTGCAATGCTGCTTAGATGAATAATTTATTAAAAGTGTCTGTTCAGTAAATGAGACCCAAGGGGTGAAATCACTTGAGCCACAGATAAAAGTCTCCAACAGCACAATATGATGCAAATATCACATTAATACAGAGACAATGGAGTAGCTAAAAAATATTAATTATAATTAGACGATCTGTTGGACAGGAGGCATCATGAAGAAATGTCAACTCAAACTGTGAAACTCAGTCCACAGTACAATATCTGCATGAACGGAAGATCAGGAGAAATGGAGGGAGCCCTAGTTATTAAATGAGGGCATGATAACGGGCCATAAGTGGTTTACTAAATGGACAAAAAATAAGTAATTATTAGAGATGAGCGAACGTACTCGTCCGAGCTTGATGCTCGGGCGAATATTAGCGTGTTCGGGATGCTCGTTACTCGTAACAAGTACCACGCGATGTTCCGGTTACTTTCAGTTTCCTCTCTGAGACGTTAGCGCGCTTTTCTGGCCAATTGAAAGACAGGGAATGCATTACAACTTCCCCCTGTGACATTCAAGCCCTATACCACCCCCCTGCTGTGAGTGGCTGGGGAGATCAGATGTCACCCGAGTATAAAAGTCGGCCCCTCCCGCGGCTCGCCTCAGATGCCTTGTGACTGAGTTAGCTGAGGGAAAGTGCTGCTGCTGGTGCTGCTGTAGGGAGAGTGTTAGGAGTGAGTGTAGGCTTCAAGAACCCCAACGGTCCTTCTCAGGGCCACATCTATCCGTGTGCAGTACTGTGGAGGGTGCTGTTAGCAGTGTTGCACAATTTTTTTTTTTCAAAATCGGCTGTCTGCAGAGCATTGCGCCCTGCAGTAATAGTCCAGGGACAGAAGTGGTGGTTAGGCAGGGAGAGTGTTAGGAGTGAGTGTAGGCTTCAAGAACCCCAACGGTCCTTCTTAGGGCCACATTTAACCGTGTGCAGTACTGTGCAGGCTGCTGTTAGCAGTGTTGCATTTTTTTTTTTTTCAAAATCGGCTGTGCAGAGCATTGTGCCCTGCAGTAATACTACAGGGACAGAATTGTGTAGGCAGGGCCAGAAGACATATATTATTGATTGAATATACGCAGTGGGCCTTTTCTTTTAAAAAAAAAGGAAAAATTCTATGTGCCCTGCCTCTGTCAGTCCTCAGCGTTCTGTGTACGTGTGTGGTGGGTGGAGATAGTAAAAAATTCATACGCAGCCAGCTACGTTTAACAGCAGGCTTGCGCCAATTTATTTCCTGCCTTCCTGGGAAAAATCACCGCTCTGCTGCACTTCATATAACTGCATTTCTGTGGAACAGATTTCTTATCTGATTGAATATAGTCAGTGGGCCTTTTCTTTTTAAAAAAAGGGAAAAATTCTATGTGGCCTGCCTCTGTTAGTCCTCAGCGTTCTGGGTACGTGTGTGCTGCGTGGAGAACGTAAAAAAATCAGACGCAACCAGCTACGTTTTACAGCAGGCTTGCGCCACTTTCTTTCCTGCCTGTGAAATTCCTTGCTCAGCTGTAGTTAATAACTCTGCAACACTAAAGTTCTGTGACACATTTGCAGGGGCACAACACAGTTATTAAACTTATTATTCATTGAATAGATGCAGTGGGCCTTTCATTTTAAAAAAAAGGGAAAAAAGTATATTTGGCCTGCCTCTGACAGTCCTCGGGGCTCTGGGTACGTGTGTGCTGCGTGGAGAACGTAAAAAAATCAGACGCAACCAGCTACGTTTTACAGCAGGCTTGCGCCACTTTCTTTCCTGCCTGTGAAATTCCTTGCTCAGCTGTAGTTAATAACTCTGCAACACTAAAGTTCTGTGACACATTTGCAGGGGCACAACACAGTTATTAAACTTATTATTCATTGAATAGATGCAGTGGGCCTTTCATTTTAAAAAAAAGGGAAAAAAGTATATTTGGCCTGCCTCTGACAGTCCTCGGGGCTCTGGGTACGTGTGTGCTGCGTGGAGAACGTAAAAAAATCAGACGCAACCAGCTACGTTTTACAGCAGGCTTGCGCCACTTTCTTTCCTGCCTGTGAAATTCCTTGCTCAGCTGTAGTTAATAACTCTGCAACACTAAAGTTCTGTGACACATTTGCAGGGGCACAACACAGTTATTAAACTTATTATTCATTGAATAGACGCAGTGGGCCTTTCCTTTTAAAAAAAAGGGAAAAAAGTATATTTGGCCTGCCTCTGACAGTCCTCGGGGCTCTGGGTACGTGTGTGCTGCGTGGAGAACGTAAAAAAAATCAGACGCAACCAGCTACGTTTTACAGCAGGCTTGCGCCACTTTCTTTCCTGCCTGTGAAATTCCTTGCTCAGCTGTAGTTAATAACTCTGCAACACTAAAGTTCTGTGACACATTTGCAGGGGCACAACACAGTTATTAAACTTATTATTCATTGAATAGACGCAGTGGGCCTTTCCTTTTAAAAAAAAAGGGAAAAAAGTATATTTGGCCTGCAGGCTTGCGCCAATTTATTTCCGGCCTGGGAAATCAAATCACTGGTAATACAGCATGCTGAGGGGTAGGGGTAGGCCTAGAGGACGTGGACGCGGCCGAGGACGCGGAGGGCCAAGTGAGGGTGTGGGCACAGGCCGAACTCCTGATCCAGGTGTATCGCAGCCAACTGCTGCGCGATTAGGAGAGAGGCACGTTTCTGGCGTCCCCACATTCATCGCCCAATTAATGGGTCCACGCGGGAGACCGTTATTAGAAAATAAGCAGTGTGAGCAGGTCCTGTCGTGGATGGCAGAAAGTGCTTCGAGCAACCTATCGTCCACCCACAGTTCTGCGCCGTCCACTGCTGCAAATCCGAATCCTCTGTCTGCTGCTCCTCCTTCCTCCCAGCCTCCTCACTCCACTACAATGACACATGCTCAGGAGCGGGAAGACTCCCAGGAACTGTTCTCGGGCCCCTGCTCAGATTGGGCAGCAGTGGTTCCTCTCCCACCAGAGGAGTTTATCGTCACTGATGCCCAACCATTGGAAAGTTCCCGGGGTCCGGGGGATGAGGCTGGGGACTTCCGGCAACTGTCTCAAGACCTTTCAGTGGGTGAGGAGGACGATGACGATGAGACACAGTTGTCTATCGGTGAGGTAGTAGTAAGGGCAGTAAGTCCGAGGGAGGAGCGCACAGAGGATTCGGAGGAAGAGCAGCAGGACGATGAGGTGACTGACCCCACCTGGTTTGCAACGCCTACTCAGGACAGGTCTTCAGAGGGGGAGGCAAGGGCAGCAGCAGGGCAGGTTGCAAGAGGCAGTGCGGTGGCCAGGGGTAGAGGCAGGGCCAGACCGAATAATCCACCAACTGTTTCCCAAAGCGCCCCCTCGCGCCATGCCACCCTGCAGAGGCCAAGGTGCTCTAAGGTCTGGCAGTTTTTCACAGAGACGCCTGACGACCGACGAACAGTGGTGTGCAACCTTTGTCACGCCAAGATCAGCCGGGGAGCCACCACCAACAGCCTCACCACCACCAGCATGCGCAGACATATGATGGCCAAGCACCCCACAAGGTGGGACGAAGGCCGTTCACCGCCTCCGGTTTGCACCGCTGCCTCTCCCCCTGTGCCCCAACCTGCCACTGAGATCCAACCCCGCTCTGAGGACACAGGCACTACCGTCTCCTGGCCTGCACCCACACCCTCACCTCCGCTGTCCTCAGCCCCATCCACCAATGTCTCGCACCGCACCGTCCAGCCGTCGCTAGCGCAAGTGTTTGAGCGCAAGCGCAAGTACGCCGCCACGCACCCGCACGCTCAAGCGTTAACCGTCCACATAGCCAAATTTATCAGCCTTGAGATGCTGCCGTATAGGGTTGTGGAAACGGAGTCCTTCAAAAGTATGATGGCGGCGGCGGCCCCGCGCTACTCAGTTCCCAGTCGCCACTACTTTTCCCGATGTGCCGTCCCAGCCCTGCACGACCACGTCTCCCGCAACATTGTACGCGCCCTCACCAACGCGGTTACTGCCAAGGTCCACTTAACAACGGACACGTGGACAAGCACAGGCGGCCAGGGCCACTACATCTCCCTGACGGCACATTGGGTGAATTTAGTGGAGGCTGGGACAGAGTCAGAGCCTGGGACCGCTCACGTCCTACCCACCCCCCGAATTGCGGGCCCCAGCTGGTATCTGCGGCGGTGTATGCTTCCTCCACTAAAGCACCCTCCTCCTCCTCCAACGCAACCTCTGTCTCGCAATCAAGATGTGTCAGCAGCAGCAGCACGTGGCCAGCAGTCGGTGTCGCGCGGCGTGGCAGCACAGTGGTAGGCAAAAGCGTAAGGAGGCCGTGCTGAAACTACTCAGCTTAGGAGAGAAGAGGCACACGGCCCACGAACTGCTGCAGGGTCTGACAGAGCAGACCGACCGCTGGCTTGCGCCGCTGAGCCTCCAACCGGGCATGGTCGTGTGTGACAACGGCCGTAACCTGGTGGCGGCTCTGCAGCTCGGCAGCCTCACGCATGTGCCATGCCTGGCCCACGTCTTTAATTTGGTGGTTCAGCGCTTTCTGAAAAGCTACCCACGCTTGTCAGACCTGCTCGTAAAGGTGCGCCGGCTCTGCGCACATTTCCGCAAGTCCCACACGGACGCTGCCACCCTGCGGACACTGCAACATCGGTTTAATCTGCCAGTGCACCGACTGCTGTGCGACGTGCCCACACGGTGGAACTCTACGCTCCACATGTTGGCCAGGCTCTATGAGCAGCGTAGAGCTATAGTGGAATTCCAACTCCAACATGGGCGGCGCAGTGGGAGTCAGCCTCCTTAATTCTTTTCAGAAGAGTGGGCCTGGTTGGCAGACATCTGCCAGGTCCTTCGAAACTTTGAGGAGTCTACCCAGGTGGTGAGCGGCGATGCTGCAATCATTAGCGTCACCATTCCTCTGCTATGCATCTTGAGAAGTTCCCTGCAAAGCATAAAGGCAGCCGCTTTGCGCTCGGAAACAGAGTCGGGGGAAGACAGTATGTCGCTGGATAGTCAGAGCACCCTCCTGTCTATATCTCAGCGCATTCAGGAGGAGGAGGAGGAGCATGAGGAGGATGAGGAGGAGGGGGAAGAGACAGCTTGGCCCACTGCTGACGGTACCCATGCTGCTTGCCTGTCATCATTTCAGCGTGTATGGTCTGAGGAGGAGGAGGATCCTGAAAGTGATCTTCCTAGTGCGGACAGCCATGTGTTGCGTATAGGTACCCTGGCACACATGGCTGACTTCATGTTAGGATGCCTTTCTCGTGACCCTCGCGTTACACGCATTCTGGCCACTACGGATTACTGGGTGTACACACTGCTCAACCCACGCTATAAGGAGAACCTTCCCACTCTCATTCCCGAAGAGGAAAGGGGTTCGAGAGTATTGCTATACCACAGGACCCTTGCGGACAAGCTGATGGTAAAATTCCCACCCGACAGCGCTAGTGGCAGAAGGCGCAGTTCCGAGGGCCAGGTAGCAGGGGAGGTGCGGAGATCGAGCAGCATGTACAGCCCAGGCAGTGCAACAGTCTTTAAGGGCCTGGACAGCTTTATGGCTCCCCACCAAGACTGTGTCACTGCTCCCCAGTCAAGGCTGAGTCGGCGGGAGCGCTGTAAAAGGATGGTGAGGGAGTACGTAGCCGATCGCACGACCGTCCTCCGTGACGCCTCTGCCACCTACAACTACTGGGTGTCGAAGCTGGACACGTGGCCTGAACTAGCGCTGTATGCCCTGGAGGTGCTTGTTTGTGCTGTGGCTAGCGTCTTGTCGGAGAGGGTGTTTAGTGCGGCTGGGGGAATCATCACAGATAAGCGTACCCGCCTGTCAACCGACAGTGCCGGCAGGCTAACACTCATCAAGATGAACAAAGCCTGGATTTCCCCAGACTTCTCTTCTCCACCAGCGGACAGCAGCGATACCTAAGCAATACGTAGGCTGCACCCGCGGATGGAAGCATCGTTCTCTCTCACCATCCAAAACGGGGACATTTCTGCTTCATCAATCTGTGTATAATATTCCTCCTCCTCCTCCTGAAACCTCACGTAATCACGCTGAACGTGCAATTTTTCTTAGGGCCACAAGGCTCACTCATATAATTTTTCTAAAAATTTTTTATACGTTTCAATGCTCTTAAAAGCGTTGGAACTTTAACTTGAACCAATTTTTCGTTAAACTGGGCTGCCTCCAGGCCTAGTTACCACTTAAGCCACATTAACCAAAGCGATTAATGGGTTTCACCTGCCATCTTGGTTGGGCATGGCCAATTTTTACTGAGGTACATTAGTACTCTTGGTACACCAATTTTTTTGGGCACTCACCTACAGTGTAATCATAGCAATTTCTATGTTCTTCGCCTGCACTCATGGTACAGAAAGGTGTGTGGGGTTGGCCTACACTTTAGCTACATAAATGTAACTTGGGCCTTGTCTATACTGCAGCTACTGAAATGGAACGAAGACTGCGCTCCCACTATACTGCTGCTTCGGAATTGTTACTGGGGCCTGTCTTGAGTGCTACTATTACTGAAATGGAACTAATACTGTGCTCCCCCTATAATGCTGCTAGTGATATGTTAGTGGGGCCTGTTCTAATGTTTCGGCTGAAATGTTACTAATTATGGGCTCTGCCTATACCGCTGCTAATGGTATGTCTCTGGGGTGTGGAAACAGAGGCTTCCCAAAGACATGATGGCGGCGAGGCCATTTCCCACCACCGCTGTTACTGTTAAGGTGCATATAACCACGGACACGTGGAGAGGACACGTAGTGCCTCAAAAACATCCCCCGCCACAGACCACTTAATCCTGGCCACATTCCGAAAACCAACAAAATAAAACCGCGCTACTAGGTCCGCAGTCACCACCACATTACCACCAACGCGGTTACTGTTAAGGTACATATTACCAGTCTGACTGGGGCATGCAGTGTGGGCCGAAACCCACCTGCATTAAGAACGACATTACTACCTCAGCTGTGTTGGGCAATGCAATGGGATATTTTTATGTACCGCTGGTGGCTTCCTGGCACCCACCCATGCTGTGGGTCCACAGGGACTTCACAATAGGGAGTTGTACCTGCCTGTGTCTATGAATTAAAAAGCCAGGTCTGACTGGGGCATGCAGACACCTTGACAGAATGAATAGTGTGTGGCACATTGGTTCCCCATTGCTATGCCCACGTGTGCAGCTCCTGATGGCGGTGGCACAGGATTATATTTCTCATTGCTTCTGTACAGCATTGTGGGCTATCGCCCCACCCCTTTTAAAGAGGGTCGCTGCCTAGCCGTGCCAACCCTCTGCAGTGTGTGCCTGCTTTTCCTCTGGCAGACGCACTTATAAATAGACATGAGGGTGGCGTGGCATGAGGGCAGCTGAAGGCTGCGCAGGGACAGTTTGGTGTGCGCTGTGGACACTGCGTCGTGCAGGGGGGGGGGGGGGGGGGGGGGTTGGGCAGCATGTAACCCAGGAGAAGTGGCAGCAGAGTGTCATGCAGGCAGTGATTGTGCTTTGTTGTAGGTAGTGTGGTGCTTAGCTAAGGTATGCCATGCTAATGAGGGCTTTTCAGAAGTAAAAATTGTTGGGGGGGGGGGGGGCACTCTTGCCGGTATTGTGGCTTAATAGTGGGACCTGTGAACTTGAGATGCAGCCCAACATGTAGCCCCTCGCCTGCCCTATCCGTTGCTGTGTCGTTCCCATCACTTTCTTGAATTGCCCAGATTTTCACACATGAAAACCTTAGCGAGCATCGGTGAAATACAAAAATGCTCGGGTCGCCCATTGACTTCAATGGGGTTCGTTACTCGAAACGAACCCTCGAGCATCGCGAAAAGTTCGTCCCGAGTAACGAGCACACGAGCATTTTGGTGCTCGCTCATCTCTAGTAATTATGTCACAAATTTCTTTAGCTCCTTTTTGGCTTTTTTCGAGTTCTGTGGCTTAAAAGGTACTTACTAATTCCCCCTTAAAAGGGTAAATGGTGAACACAATGTCCTGTTCCTTATAATCAATATATCTGATTGGTTGAGTTTCCCATCTCTCAGGCTCAGGGTGCTTTCACACTGCAGTCGCAGTGTCCATTGAAGGTATATGTATACTGTAGGCATACAGTGGCTTCTGTCCATCATAGGGTCCCATTTTGAAAAGAGTGTATACTATGCAGTATGTGTTTTTTCCCTAGATGCTTCTGTATTTAATAGCATAGTTACACAGATAGAAAAGGGTCCATCAAGTTCCATCTCCTTTGTACATTATTATTTACTAGATTAATTGTAACCCACAATGCCATTTCTTAGATAATCATCTAGTCCTTTTTTAAATGCTATCATAGTATCTGCCATTACTACCTCTTCTTGTACAGAATTCCATGGTTTGACCGCACTAACTGTAAAGAACCCCTCCCTTTGTACAGTATAAATTGTCTTTCCTCCAGGCATACTTAGGCGTCTTTTTTCCAAGTTAAACAAGCCCAATTTTATTAGCCTCTCATTAGAAGGGCTCCTTCACACGAGTGTATATATGCAACTAATTATCCATGTAAATACACCGGACCAGCTCAATGAATGCATTCTTTCTGATGGCTGGCGTATTTATGCAGGTAAATAGCTGCGTATATACGTTCGTTCGAAGGCAGTCTAAAGCCTCATTTACACGCAAAGATGATCACTCAAAATTCGTTAAAAAGATAGGATGATTGATACTTTGAGTGATCATTTTGTATATGCTGCTAATGGATTATAATGCCCACTAACAGCTTATTAGCTTCATTTGCAAGTAAATGAGGCTTCCTTCACTGTATGCAGATAACAGCAGGTGGTCTGTTATCTGCATACAGCCCCTTTGTTCTCCCGCGGAACTGTAGCTAAATACAATGTTATCAGCACTCTCGTGGAGAATCACAGCGTGCGGTCCCTGTTTTTAGCTCTCTGGCGAATGATAGATTTTAAATTCAACTAAAAATCATCGTTTGGCCAAAAAGCAAACGATGATAGCATTTTCAAACAACGAATATCATTCAAAAGACATCGTTTGAGCAATAATCATTGCGTGTAAATGGGGCTTAAGAGAGACCTTCCATGTGGCTCATATTGGATAATAATAATCATCTTTATTTGTATAGCGACAATATATTCCGCAGCTCTTACATAGACAGGAGGAATACAGAAAGTACAAAAATTACAGAACCATGGTTACATAGTAATCAGTTGATGGAAACAATAGGGGTGAGGGTCCTGCTCCAACGAACTTACATACTATAAGTAATGGGGTGATACAGAAGGTAAAGGGGCTGGAGATGTGCACGGTATGGCGAGGTGGAGAGTGAGGGATGCCATACACATAGACAATGGTCAGACATTAAGCCGTGTGACGGCAGAAACAGTATGACTGCAGGAGCGGTTTATGATGGCTAGCAGGGATTGCAGTCAGTAGGTCAGGGAGCATGTTATCAGGGGGAGTACAGAGGGGTTTGTTTAGGGAATGCGGTATGCCTCCCTGAAGGGGTGCGTTTTTAGCGCATGTCTGAAGTTCTGCGAGTCCTGGATTGCTTGAATAGCCTTTGGTAGTGCGTTCCAGAGGACCGGTGCTGCTCTGGAGAAGTCTTGGAGGTGGGAATAAGAAGTTCGAATTAAAGGGGCGCTCAGTCTGGTTTCATTGGCAGAGCTGAGAGCCCGGGCTGGCTGATGGATTGAGATGAGGGAGGCGATATAGGGGGGCGCTGCACTGTGGAGGGCTTTGTGGATGAAGGTAGAGAGTTTAAATTGTATTCTGTATTTGACGGGCAGCCAGTGCAGTGACCGGAACATAATAAATTTGGTGCATCTTTGGGAACTTTTGCCTAACTACTCTTTTCTAACCTTACAACACCTATTGATTTGCTTACATAGCGCTACTATTTTATGCCACACTTTTGGGGCCCTCTCACTACAGAGCCACACCCTTTTGTCTAAAATACATAATAAATGTGATGCATGTGGTGCATTTATTTTAATTGCCCCTAGGGTGTGAGCTCTAGTGGAGGGCCTAATGTTGTGAGAATGTCATGCTCTGACCCGTCAAGTCCAGTTTTTTCTTAAAGGAAAAAACATTTTTTTCTGCATCTACCCCAAACAGTCTCATAAACAATATTACACTGGGCTGGTTTTGTTGAGTTTCTCAGTTTACTGTCATCCCGTGTGAGGCTCTGATACCTCTGATGTATTCTCAGTTAAATATACCAGCGGGGACTTGTGTTTTATGTTGGCTCAAAGGAAGGTCTGATTCAAAGTTTCATAATAAGCTGTACTTTGACCACATTACAGCTCCCAGTATGGACATTAGTGCAAATTTATGTTAGCAATAACAGCAGAATGATCCTGCAAGGATATGTGGTTACAATATTGTTTGGAAGTAATGTTTCACATTCCACAGGGTAAACTGACCAGACGGCAAGAGCGACGACCAACAAAAACAAATTATTTCATAGACAGCAATAAAAATAAGAAGTAGATACGTGACTGTGATGTCACTGGGGGATGTTGGGATACAGTTATCAATCACATGTTAGGCCAAAACATTTTAGGAAAAAAATCAACACATTTCTCATGTTTTAACTCAGTAAGGAACAAGTGCACCCAATGAGCGCTACCGTATGTAGGTAAAAGAGAAAGCAGAATTGCCACTTCCGTTATTCCACCCAGCGATCATGTGACTGCTGAGTGTCACCTGCCACAGCACAGCTGCAGGGTCCTAGCAGGCCCAGACCAGCTCTGTTAGTGACTACTGTCACACTAGGGGGATGCATTCCCCTGTAGCTCAGGCTTCATAGATGTAAAAAAAATAGTTAAAAATATAAGTTAAAAAAATGACAGAGTAAAATTAAAATAATAATTAAAAAAAAATAAAAAAAATAAATATATATATACATATATATATATATATATATATAAATGACCCACCCTTAATCAGAAAAAAATATATGAAAAATAGCCCTCAGCGCTGAGCCAATCAGGGGCAGGTCTGACTCACACCCCCTTCACACCCACTGCAGGCCGGCCGCGCTGAACTCCGGCTGCCGGGACAAGGTGAGTATATATATTTTTTTTATTTTAACACATTTCTGGATGAATTGCAGGGAAGGGCCTATATATTTAAGCCCTTCCCGACAATTCATCCCACACTCGCCCGCAGCGCATTGCTTTCAATGGAGCCGGCTGTATTGTGCTGGACAGCTCCGGCCCATTTCTAATGAAACGCGGCTAGGAGCAGATTTTCGGGCGATTTTCGGGCCCCGGTCACACGATTTGCGGATCCGCCATGCGATCCGGAAATCACGCGAAAAAACGCCCATCTGACTAAGGCCTAAGGGCTCAGTCAGATGAGCGCGTATTTGTGCACATCTGTGCTGCGCAAAAAAATGCGCTGTATGGATGTGCAAAATACGCGTGGCCGAAGCTCTGTGCCCATTGCTTTCTAAAGCAATGGGATGCAGGCAACCCCTGCAGTGATTTTCGGGGAAGGGCTTGAAATATAAATCCTTTCCTGAAAAGCATCCCTAGCTGCATGGAAAAATAAAAAAAATATATACTCACCGCTGTTTGGGCTCAGGCATGTCTTGTTCCTGGCTTCTCTGCCTCCTGAAAGGGCTGTATCTGACTGGCTGAGCGCTCAGCCAATCACAGGCAGCGCCCAGCCATTCATTGAATTAAATTGAATTGATACAGCCCTTTCAGGAAGCAGGGATTTTTTAATCCCCGCCTGCTGAAAGATCTTCAGAACACTCCTGAGTAAGCCAGGGTGAAGATGCGCCACAGCTGCACAGCGACGGAGAGGTGAGTATATATTTTTTACACATGCTAGGGATGATTTTCAGGGAAGGGCTTATATTTCAAGCCCTTCCTCAAAAATCACTGCCGAGGTTGCTTGCAGCCCATTGAAAGCAATAGGAGAAGATCGCGATCCTTTTCCACAGCCTTGACAGCTGTGGCAGGGGATTCCTTCAGTGCTGTCACAGTGTTCAGTGATGAGGGGACTCCCCGCAGGGATATTTTACGCGCAGCACGACCTTTCCGCTGCACGGATGTCCTATATTTTGCAAGTGCAAAGATTTTGTGCTTGTAAAAGACGGACATCTGAACACTACATAGGGAACCAATGGTTCTATCAGACGCACTTTTTTTGCGCTCATAGGCGCACGCAAAAAAACACTTGTCTGACTACTCCCTAAAGGTGCAAAAATAAAAAACAAAAGTTGAATTTATTCCTCTGACATAGACTTTGTTATCCATAGACTCAAATGACATTATAGTACAGATGTGTTCTTCCTCACCACTCGGCTGGATATGTCCAGATACGGTAAGTGTGTCACAAGATAACCAGCTTTTCAAACTTACATGATTCCACAATACTTTGTTTCAGGAGCTGAACATCCTGGGACTTGAACCCTGATCTTCCCCATTATGGTCATTAGCCTTACCATCACGTTATCCAAAGTGTCGTTCTGAGTCTTATTCTTTAGTTGTGCGCTTCATGCATCCTGAGATTATTTAGGGACTGCACCTGCTTTTGGACCAATCACAGTTGCTGTTGCTCTATTTAAAGGGGTTTCCAGGCCATTCCAGATGTCAGTGCCAAGATTCACTCGAGTCGAATACTAAGCCACTGCTCCGACACCTGTGTAGTGTCCGGCGCTTGTAAATGCAGGCTGGCGCTCATTGATTTCCAGGAGAGCTGTGCCTTAAGGCCTCATGTCCACGGGGAA
The DNA here is from genome assembly GCF_035609145.1 of Eleutherodactylus coqui. NCBI lineage: Eukaryota > Metazoa > Chordata > Amphibia > Anura > Eleutherodactylidae > Eleutherodactylus > Eleutherodactylus coqui. Next base: position 95,335,449 of record NC_089849.1, read on the forward strand.
AATAAGAATTAAAATCCGCAGCGGATTTTAACTCTTCTCCCGCGCGCGGATCCGCACCCCATAGGGATGCATTGACCACCCGCGGGTAGATAAATACCCGCGGATCGTCAATAAAAGTGATTTAAAAAAAAATGGAGCATGAAAAAATCTGGACCATGCTCCATTTTCATGCGGGTCTCCCGCGGGGACGGCTCCCGCGGGCTTCTATTGAAGCCTATGGAAGCCGTCCGGATCCGCGGGAGACCTAAAATAGGAATTTAAAAGCATTTACTCACCCGCAGCGGACCGAGAAAGTCTTCTCTTCCTCACGGCCGCATCTCCCTTGCTTCGGCTCGGCGGATGTGCCCGGCGCATGCGCGCGGCACGTCGACGACGTGCCGGCGACGTGCCGCCGGCGTGACGAATTCATCCGCCGGCCGAAGAAAGAAGATCCGGCCGCGACGCAGAGAAGATGACGCCGCAGCGAAGAGAAGAAACGGAGCGGATGGGAGGTGAGTTTATTCTCATTTATTGCTATTTTCAGCGCTCATGTCCGCGGGGCAGGAGGGACCCGCTGCAGATTCTCCATGGAGAATCTGCAGCGGATCTGATTTTCCCCGTGGACATGAGGCCTTAATTATGAGCGCTGGCCACTAAACAGGTGTCGGAGCAGTGACTTCCGATTCGACTCCGGTGTATCTTGGCACTGACAGATGGTACTGCCTGGAAAACCCCTTTAAACCCTTAACTTCTTGTGCCTGAATATTTGGGCTCATTATGCCAATCTCTGAACTTTGATGATATGCTTGATCTCTAACACTGTGTACTGAACTCTACTTATGGCCACTTTCACAGCAGCGTATTGTAATATGTTCGTAATACAGATCAGTATTACAGTCACATTACAGATGACATTCCAACTGCATGTCATCAGTATTTCATTACTATTTGATCCGTATTTGCCTCTATATATTTTATTTTCTGCTGGGGCAATACTGATCCATAGTTACCCAACAGAAAATAATAGCAATACTGAGGCAAATATGGGAAAAATAGGTCATGCTGTGTTTGTAAAAATGGCCATGTGATTAGATATATAGATTTACATTCGCTCCGTATTACATTACACAAAACACAGACCCTGAAAGTAGGCCTATACCTTACTATGCCTGATCTTCACTCCTGTGTACCGCATTCTACTTATACCTGGCTATAGCTGCCTCTCCCATTGGATTGCAGTCCCGAGAACCAACATCATTGCACAATGTCATGAGCTCTCTATCCAATTTGTGATACGGGCAGGCATGGGGGCTCTAGTACCCTGTTGTACCACTTCTAGCTTGGATACAAGATGTGATACAGGTGGGCATGGAGGCTCTAGTACCCTGTTGTATCGCCTCTAGCTCGGATGCAAGATGTGATACAGGCGGGCATGGAGGCTCTAGTACCCTGTTGTACCGCCTCTAGCTTGGATACAAGATGTGATACAGCAGAGCATGGAGGCTCTAGTGCCCTGTTGTATCGCCTCTAGCTCAGATGCAAGATGTGATACAGGCGGGCATGGAGGCTCTAGTACCCTGTTGTACCGCCTCTAGCTTGGGTACGAAATGTGATACGGGCAGGCATGGGGGCTCTAGTACCCTGTTGTACCACTTGTAGCTTGGATACAAGATGTGATACGAGCAAGCATGGGGGCTCTAGTACCCTGTTGTATCGCCTCTAGCTCGGATGCAAGATGTGATATAAGCGGGCATGGAGGCTCTAGTACCCTGTTGTACTGCCTCTAGCTTGGATACAAGATGTGATACAGGCGGGCATGGAGGCTCTAGTACCCTGTTGTATCGCCTCTAGCTCGGATGCAAGATGTGATATAGGCGGGCATGGAGGCTCTAGTGCCCTGTTGGTCCGCTTCTACCTTGGATTGAGGCACTCACCCCTAGGTCTACAGACATGATCTCTTCCCTCTGTCATAGAGGCGTCTAGCGGTCAACAAGCTCTACACAAGCAGAAGAAGAGGTCACTACACACAAGGAGCCTTTAAAAAAACTTTTTTACAGGCCTTACGGTGGAACCATTTTTAGGGCCTGAGGTTGCAAGATCTAATCACACCACAACACCCATCATTTGTTTATCTGCCTGAGATGTAACTGCATGATGAGTTTTGCTGCAAAATGACAACTCCTTCTAGGCGCACAATTTTTTTCTTTACAAAATGCCCATTTAGACACAACGATTATTGATCGATATTCACTCAAAAGCCATCTTTTGAGCAATAATTGTTGTGTCTAAATGTGCCCATCTTTTACTGTTCAGCCGAATGATGTTTTTCAGTTCTGCTTAATGAAAACAAAGGTTTGGTATGGTGTTAGCCAGCAGAGCAAAATGTGATTGTTCCCAGCAAGAGAAACCATGCAATCTTGTAGATATGATGGCTTTTAATGGTTAACAAAAATCATGTATTTTTGTTAGCCATTAAAAGGTATCATATCTACAACATTACATGGTTTCTCTTGCTGGGAACAATCACATTTCAGTTCTGCTTTAAAACCGTCCTTCAGCAGAATAGCTGATAAGCAGGACAGCACTTTGTTCTGCCCGCGGAGAGCTGATTACAGCTGATAACATTGTTACAGCTGTTGTGGTCAGGACAGCTGATAAGGAGGACAGCACTATGTTCTGCCTGCGGAGAGCTGATTACAGCTGATAACATTGTTACAACTGTTGCTGTCAGGACAGCTGATAAGCAGAACAGCACTGTGTTCTGCCTGTGGAGAGCTTATTACAGCTGATAACATTGTTATAGCTGTGGCTGTCAGGACAGCTGATAAGCAGGACCACTGGCTGTGTCTGCTGTCCATAGTGCTGAATTCTCCATGGGGAGCCTGTGGCTGAACAATGGAACTAATTACAGAGCTCAGACCTCCTGCTGAGTTCTGTAACAGCTTGCAGAAGCTCATTTGCATGCAAATGAAGATAATAAAATACTAATAGCAATTAGTGCCTATCAGTACTTTATACAAAATGATTGCTGATCTTTCAATCTTTTGAAAGATATTTGTGTGTGTAAATGGACCCTAATGTTGAACTCAGTGTCTTATCTTATTGATAGCAACAATAAACACATTGTCATGCTGATTGTTCTCCTATATGTTCCAGAATCCTTACTTCAAAATTCCTCGTTTGGCCCATTTACACCAGCAGATGATCGCTCAAAGATCGCTCAAACAACAGTTTGAATGACAGCTTTGAGTGATCATTTTGCATAAAGTATTAAGTAGCTACTCAGCTACTTAAGTACCAATTAGGTGTGCAAATAAAGCCTCCCCTGAATGCAGTTACTAGCCCTAGGCTATTAGCTGCGCTCAGATCCTTTGTTCTCCACGGGAAACAATGCTATCAGCACTCACCCTGGAGAACTGCTGATAAGATTGAAGGATGATTTTTAGGTTGGACTAAATTTAACGATCAGCTAGCAGTGCCTGAAAAGCGGACGATGGGTGCACATTTACACGCACCGATTATCGCTAAAACGATCGTCGATTTGCGATTTTTCTTTAGCGATCATCGGCTGGTGTAAATGAGCCTTTTTTTTGTGTATCTCTTTGATTGTAATGTTGTTGCTCATCTGCTAATGGCAGAAACGGTAGACTGCTTGGTGACTGCCAGACTGTGGTAACAAGTAAACGAATTCAGGTGGAGGATGGATCTGTACAGCAAGGTAGTAAAGTCCAGACAGAGCCAGATGTAGAACTGCAGATTTTAGACTGCAGAGACCTAATTTACCTAAAAACTAATGATGGCCCTCCTGCTCCTTTAGATTTATTGCAGGATTTGAAGTGATATACCGATCTTTGCATTCTAAGTGAGAATGTCCGCCTTTAACTCCACCACAGCATCTCCACAATAACCATCCACCGCCAGCTATGACTTGTCATCAGGAAGAATCAAATAGCATTATAACACAGAGTAATAAAAGTATATAATATGAAATACGAAGAAATAAGCAACTATCTTCGATAGGGTGGACAGTTCCAATGAAAACAACTGGAAAGACACCACTCAAAGATATTAAACTAACTATGGAAGGTACCATGCTATGTCAATAGGAGATGGGGGTAGTTTTAGGTCAAATAGAAGCACAAGTATGAAAAATTCAGAAGTTCACAAATTTTCAAGCACCACTGTATACTTTTCACTTTTCCTCTTTTATGTAAATAGTATGTAACACTAGGGAATGTGTTAATATATTCTGCTTAAGAGTATCAATTGGAATAGGGTGATATATCCAATTATATTATTTTGTTTGTGTATCAGTGGGGAGTCTGGTATATTTCTCTGAGTGTATCTGCTTATTGATTAATCTATTTTGGCCTTATGGGCCCCCTAAGGCTCGTGGGTCTGGGTGCAACCGCATCTCCTACATCCTCTATAATTACAGCAGTGAACGAGAGAACTATGTCAGAGTTTGCTCAGGCAGCCTGATTATACAGCCGATACATCATTGGCTTGTTCAAGCGAGAAATCATTCAGTCTTTCACATTCTCTGAATAAGTGACTGAGAAGGACTGAACGATCGGCCCTTAAAGGGGTTCTGTCACCAAAAAAGGAAAAATTCTATACTTATTTACTCCTCCCTTGTCAGTCTACTTGCCAGATCTTCACCTCCCCCATTTTCTCTTGTCTCCTGCAGTCCATGGGGGTCACTTCACCTTCAGCTACCTGATTCTTCTCCTTGCTGTTAGGTTACGTACATTGGTTGGTAATCTTCTGCCTGCCAGCCAATGTATGTTACGTCACAGCTCACAGGCCAGCAGGGGGACTGCCTATTTGCTTCAGAGATTGCTCATGCGGGCTGTCTCTGAAATAGATTACAATTCCTTCCTAGGCAGTGAAGCTACAGCACAGGGATGTGACCTCCACTGACCCGGCTGGAAGAAATTTGTGATAACCAGCCCTCATAAGAAGCTGGGTCCAGCATGCAGTCAGGTGACCCAGGGGCACTGCAAAAGCTCAGCTAGGAAAAAATGTGCTAAGGAAACTGACAGGGAAGGAATAGGTAAGTATAGATTTTTTTTAAAATGGCAAACCCCTTTAAACCGAACAATTAGTGAACGAGCCACCGATGATTTTTATGCCCGCATAAAATGAACAATGACCGAAAAGTGAATGATTTATCATTCGTCGTTTGATGTTGGCTGCGTGTACACTAAACGATTATTGTTAGTTTTTGCTTGTTTTAACGATTTTTTTTAACAATAATTGTTCCGTGTAAAAGGGCTTTGAGATCCAATTAGTTTTTTTTTTTCATGGACCCTTTTGATTTCTTCTTTGCCTGTCTTACTCATATTTAACATAAATACATATGGTTTCAGTATGACATATCTTGCGGCTTTTAAGAATTAACGATTGTGTTTTAATGGCAGTTTTTTCTGATATCCGTTTTGGTAATTGTATGACTTCCATTAAGTTTATAGCGGCACTCTGACAGCTTCCTTGTCAGTTCTGTGATATTGGTGTTAGAAACAGGCCTCCATCCCTTAAACATTGACTATACTAAACGATTTCCCTTGGAAAGATAATGAATTATTCTTTAAATCCTCCTCACTGCAATTTCCACAGCAAAAATTCTTCATCCATAAGATTATTAGAAATAGAGAATCCAAACAGTTATTACAGCCTCTAAGAATGCACCCATCCCCCACAGTCTCATTTCATCTCTCACCCTTGTGGTTAAATCCATTTATATCACAGATAACAATCTGTCTGTACAAAATAGTTTTTTTATTTTAAAGGGGTTGTCCCGAGGCAGCAAGTGGGTCTGTACACTTCTGTATGGCCATATTAATGCACTTTGTAATGTACATTGTGCATTAATTATGAGCCATGCAGAAGTTATAAAAAGTTTTATACTTACCTGTTCCGTTGCTGGCGTCCTCGTCTCCATGGTGCCGACTAATTTTCGCCCTCCGATGGCCAAATTAGCCGCGCTTGCGCAGTCCGGGTCTTCTGCAGTCTTCTATGGGGCTCCGTGTAGCTCCGTGTAGCTCCGCCCCGTCACGTGCCGATTCCAGCCAATCAGGAGGCTGGAATCGGCAATGGACCGCACAGAAGAGCTGCGGTCCACGGAGGAAGAGGCCATCTTCAGCGGTGAGTAGAGAAGTCACCGGAGCGCGGGGATTCAGGTAAGCGCTCCGGTGAGCTTTCTTTACCTCCCTGCATCGGGGTTGTCTCGCGCCGAACGGGGGGGGGGTTGAAAAAAAAAAAAACCCGTTTCGGCGCGGGACAACCCCTTTAAGTTTTACAGAAATTCCATCAAGTTTTTGTAATTGATCACATATGGCGTTTGAAAATTGAAAAGTTTTCTTTGCTGCTTTGCTGAAATTCCTTCTTAAAAAAGCAGGGCTTTATTATGTACAAAAGGTACCATAAAAAAAAGACCTAAAAAATTAATTAGCAACTTTCTCGGAGTCCCTATCAACGAGCTTCCGTCTGTGAAGCTTTTTGATGCCTTCCAATTCATCCATCCTTTGAGTGGGTTAAGCAATAGAAATGTTTAAACAATGAGCTTTGTGAAACCGTTGGTAATTACTGTATGTAAATTAGATACAACTGCCCTATCTTAATTGTCGATTTAAAAATATAATAGAGTAAAGCTGTCATTGACCACATTAGCAATCTGTGGTGTGTGGTAGAAATTGTATAGAGCTATATAGCATCAAAGGGAAAAAGCTGTTAGACTGAGGATTTTAATGTATCTGGAAATGTTTATTGTGAGGTAGAGAGCTGAGGATGTGTCTCCGGGATGTTGGGGTCAAACCATTTCCAATTTGTTTTGATGGTGGATTTAAGTAATTCCGCTTTCAAGTTTTTAGGATTGTGGAAATTAACTTGGTGCAGCAGTTAAATACTTTCATGAGTAAAGTAAAACAAGTTTTAGATTTGATAGGCAAGAGAATTTAAACATTGGCAACTTTTTATTATCTCAGACTGGGATGAAGGATGATGACAATAACAACCATCTATCAGGACTTGGTTATTTAAAACCCACACAATGGGACTTGGGATTTGCTTACATAAAATTGGATGTAATTATTACTTTTGGTCAAAGGGTCAAAAGTATAGATTAGCTAAAAATACTGTATATACTCGAGTATTAGCCGACCCGAGTATAAGCTGAGTCAATAAGTTTTACCACCAAAAACTGGTTAAACTTATTGACTCGAGTATAAGCCTAGCTATACTAGGTAAAAAAGAACGCAATACTCACCTCTCAGCTGGCGTCTGTGTCCACGGCCCTTGATGCTGTCCCCGGTGTGATGCTTTTTTCTGGCGGTGCGGAAAGCTGCTTCAGTTTTCTCCCTGCTTTCATCTCCCTGGCTTGGTTTTGAAATCCCCCGCCGTCAGAGCTGTGCGAGGAAGCGCTGTGATTGGATTGAGCGCCGGCCAATCACAGCCGCCGCTCGATAAACCAATCATAGCCATTCAGTGATTTAATTCACTGAATGGCTGTGAATGATTGAGCGCCGGCTGTGATTGGCCGGCGCTCGTTCCAATCACAGCGTTTCTTCACACAGCGCTGACGGCGGGGAATTTCAAAACCTAGCCAGGGAGATTACAGCATGGAGAAGACTGAAGCACCAAGGAGAGCATCGCGCCGGGGTCACAGACGCTGGCTGAGAGGTGAGTATTGTTTTTTTTTAACCTTCCTTGAGTATAAGCCAAGGGGAGCTTTTTCAGTACATTTTTTGTGCTGCAAAACTTGGCTTATACTCAAATATATACGGTAAATGTGTTAAATGGATTTAAGTAGAATCATAGAAAGGTAGAGTTGGAAAGGTCTTTGGGTTCAACCCCCTGCCCAATGCAGGATCACTAAACCATCTCAGACAGATGTCTGCCCAGCCACTGTTTGAAGACTTCAATTGAAGGAGAACTCTCCACCTCCCGTGGCAACCTGTTCCACTCATTGATCGCACTCACTGTCTAATATCTGATGTGTCTCCTCCCTTTCAGTTTCATCCCATTGCTTGTAGTCTTTCCTTGTGCAGATGAGAATAGGGCTGATCCCTCTGCACTGTGACAGCCCTTCAGATATTTGTAGACCGCTATTAAGTCTCCTCTCAGCCTTCTCTTCTGCAAGCTAAACATTCCCAGATCCTTTAACCGTTCCTCATAGGATATGATTTTCAGACCGCTCACCATCTGTTTGACTTGAAATAATAAAGGAAAAATTAGAATTTCTGAACCATTTACTTGGATTTACTACAGGCTACTCTGGTTTTTAGAGGAGTCCCACCCCACAGCGGACTCCTCTATTAAGTATGTAATCTTCGTTTTTCATCCATTATCCAGTCACCTAGTGCAAATAAGGCAGATGGAACAATACCTCTGCAGCGCCACCTATTGTAAGGCAGTATTCCTGCAAGTCAATGTTAGACTCTTTTATACAAGCCTTGTAATTCGCTCTCTGAATCTGACAATGAGAGGACAGACGAGGGTCTATTACTCACGGATACTTCCACCACAGTGCCTTCTGATGAACTACGCCGCAGAATTTAGCAGACTCCCTCGTCACCCTCGAATGTCACAAAACTGACAGTGGAAGGAGAGGCCTGCAGGGAACTCCCTTCAGAGAATGAAGTATCCTGAATGGTGATCGGGGACATACGTCTCCTCATAGGTGGCCCTAAGGATGGGCCGGGAACAGTCTGACGTTCTCCAGTAAAATTAAAAGTTAAATCATAATCCTCAGACTCCAGGAAGAAGGACATCAAAAGTTCCAGGATGTAGTTCTGCACCACAGAATTATGATGGTGGATGAGTATCCATGGCGGGTATTCCGCCTGGGCAGTAACATTGTCTCTCCTGAAAGGTAGAGTGGGTGCGATGATTCTGTAGCATCCCTGGTGGCCACGTCAGGTAGTGGAACAACAGTAGAATTGGTGGGCAACCATATAAGCTGGGGATCCTCTTCCCAATAGAAGGGTTGCCTCCTGGCATTCAGTCCAGCTGCAGCATCTGAGGTAGGGCATAGCCTTAGGTGTCTGTGCACTGGATCCATCTTGCTCAGTTATAATCTGTTGATGGACTGACATAAGGGGTCTACAACCGCAGGTAACGCCTGCTCTTAATTAGTTTTAGTGAAGGGTCCTCCCCCTACTTTGAGTCTGGCCAGGGCATGGTCCTCTTGGCACCAAGTGTCTAGTGGGAAGATTTTGGTGGGAGTGAGCGCAAAAGAAGAGAACGTTGGCGATTGATTGCCATTTTGAGCTGCTTTGGCAGGAACGTGAAGTGCAAACATTTGTAATCAGTTGGGACACTGTACAACTTTGCACATTTTCCTTTTTGTAGTACCTCTGCATTATACCAGGCAGGATGATGCGGCACAAAGGATTCTTCCCTGTTTGTGACGAGGCTAAGAAGAATTAGGCTGTTGTAGTGTCCTGTAGCGTGACCCTGGTCACAGAGCGTATGTTGAAGAGCTGGGAGGGCAAGATGCTGGCTTGTCATGGTGGCACTTACCACGCTCCTTCATGGAGGGACACACGTAGCCTTGGCCAGGGCAGCGCTGGGCCTCTTCTGGACACCCATAGGATAGGGATGCCCAATAAACTGGAGAACAGGGATAGCAGATGTCACGGGTGATGCCACCGTTGGTGATAAATAAATGGAGCAATAGAAAGAAGTAGTGTACCTCAGGTCCCTGTGAATGGTCAGGGCCTGGTAAAACTTTACTGGAACAGCTTTTTGAATACAAGTCACAAATGACAATGATTTGCAGTGCAGGTATTAGACAGACTTGAAAGTACCTCCACTCAGTGATCCCAGACTTCAGGACGGCCAAGTGTGAAAAACAAATGGGTGTACCTCTACGTGGTGATCCACTAGATCAAATGGCTGCGTAGGAAAAATGAATAAGGAGTACCTCTGCACTAGGCCTTGGAAGTGGCACCTGTTCTTGCTCACGCTCTCTCTCTTAAATTGGGGCTCACTCTTCTCTCATCTCTGGAATATACACTCTCAGGGAACCTTTCTTTTTCCTCCATTCTTTACCACATGAGAGTTGAAGGTACCCCCATGTGGCTGGCACAGTAAAGCCTCAGGAACCCAGAAGAATCTCAGAAGAATGGACCCTTTCCTGCTCACACACACTCACATTTATAGCCTCACTCATACCATGTGACAGGACATAAATTGATACATTTAGTGGCAATCCCCAGGCTTTTGCAAACACTTAACCCATCACACACTGCAGCTGTGTAATACATATAACAGACTGACTAGACAGGTTTGCACAGTGCACCCACAAAAGACATGACATGTATGACATTATTGAGGGGGCCAAGAATAGATGTACTGGGCCACTACATCAGCACAGTAGTCGAGTTAATTTTATTCAGTCTTATTATTAAAATTAAAAAAAAAAACGATGTACTTACCTCACCTGTCGCTCCCCACTTTTGGGTTGTGTGATCATCTGAGACACACATGATTACTTTGGCTAAGGATTGATCACAGTGATCATGTGTGTGTCACATGATCATGCAACCCAGCAGCCCGAGCCCTCTTTCCCTCTGGAACCCATCTACACTTTGCCCACCACCTGCAGACACAGTGAGCCCTGGTAAGTTAGAGAACATATAGAGAACAGTGTGTGTGCGCTGTCACTAAATGCAGAGATAAGTCCAATGCACAGACCAAGCTGTGACTATCTGGGCAGACAGCGAAGGAACAGGGAGGCAATTAAGGCTAAAAAGCATAACCTGAACTCCTCGGCCACTGACCTATGAGCCCGTCAACTTATTTTATGGTGCTTGTAGGACATGACAGGTTCTTTAAGTAACTAATCAGCTGAGGTGAATTCTGCCTCATTTCCTAGCGGAAAATGAATGTTACCAGTATGACTTATACAAAAACATCTCCAAATCATTATGGCTCTAAGCTATGAGCAGAGTTGACATCTTATACCAATTAATTTAACAGCTTATCTATTTTTTTGCATTTTTTTATCCTTTTTTTTTTTTGCTACCGGTTCTTTGTATTGTAACTTTTATCTAATCTAATAGGGATCATCTGAGAATGAAGACCTTGAACCTGACAATCTCTGTGTTGCATCATTTTTATTTTTCTTGGATCACAGTCTGAATGAGGTGGGAAAGGGTCAATGAGATGATTACAGAGAACCTCCGTGTGTTAGACTGTGGGTGATATTGCAAATATCCATCAGTTTGATGGCATTTAACAGACCTACTGTAATTAATTTGAAGTTATTAAATCAATATTTTATGAAAGCAGACAATAGTAATTGAACACACAGGAGGCAAATGAAAAATGTAAAAAAAATTGTATTTTATGCCTAGAAATATGTTAACAGAGTAGGAGCTGTGAAATGATTTCAAGCATCGGTGAAAGAATAGACAGGAGGGAGTTTCTAATGGATTTTTTTAAAATTCATAACTAGTGTTGAGTGATTATTGAACTTTCAGGACGGAAGTACCCAACACAGTTTTCAAAAAATAGTCATAAATCGGAACATCACTAAATTGACCTCTCCAGGGGTGTTTGTGTCTTAGTTGTTAGCACTATTGCCTTTCAATATTGGCACACCACTGATGCTGACGCTTTTTTATTGTACATTGGACTTTTCTGATCCCGTGTGGCATTCATCTAATCCACTCCACCCAAGTTTGGGGTACTGGTGAGTGTAACTGACAATTTTTTGGTTGTTTGGAGTGAAGTTAAAGCCGTTGTACCAAAATATCAAGTTATCCACTACCCAGAGGATATCCACTGCTGATCAGTGGGGGCCGTGAATATCACCAATGGAGGTCCCGTGTCCCCCATCCTCCTCACTGCAAGATTACTACATCCCCCCAAAATAAGGAGGACACTGAGTGGAGTGCTGATCACGCAAACGCACCCGAGTGGCGCACTTGCTCAGGTATTTAAGTCACTCCCATTGATATGAATGAAGTGCTGAACGTGCGTGCTTGGACAGTGCTCCATTCAGAGTGATGAGAAGGGACCCCTGCTGTGACAGGAGAGTGGGACATGGGAGTCCTGTGCTCCAGATCAGCAGGGGCTCAGCGGTGAAACCCCCACTGAGCAGCAAGTTATCCCCTATCCTGTGGATATCCTGTAGATAGGGGATGACTTGATATTCTGGTAAAACCCCTTTTAAGGAAGAATAATTATAATATTCTATATTTGTATAGAGCCAACTTATTCCGCAGCGCTTTTGGAGCACAGGGGAGCTCAAATAGTACAAAGGTTACAAATGGTACTCAAAAATGATGGAAACAAAAGGAGAGTGGGGCTGATACATAAGGTATAGGGCAGGGGATGGAGCAAGGAGGAACACAGTAATGTGATTAAATCATTTTTATTTTTTTTATGGAGCTGATAGGGTGTGGATATTGCAGGAAGTACGGGGTCAAGAAATGTACATGAAAGACATATTATGAGGGACTAGATCAGAAGATTTGGTATGCCTCTTTGAAGAGGTAAGTCTTTAGGGCGCATCTAAAAGGCCGTGCTTCAGGGATTGTCCGGATGTCTTGGGGTAGAGCATTCCATAGGATTGGTGCAGCTCTGGTGAAGTCCGGGAGGCGAGCATGTGAGGTTCGGATTAGAGGAGCGTCTGAATGTGTTAGAAGATATATACATCTGTATATATCTCAAGTTCTAAATGCATTACTGATAACAGGACTGAAAATACATTTTTTATTAGCCTAGACTCACCAGCCAGAATCAAGAAATAAACTATTTTTCAGGATTGCATGGGAAATGAAGGCATACTCATATCTTTTTATGAAGGTGATAATGCTATATTTACATAGAAAACTTATATACAAAATTTTGTATTCTGGTAAATTTGATAGTTTTGAATTTCTTGTTGAATTGTTGGAGATTCTTACGGAGGCAAATGAAGAATGATTATCTACGGGGGCTATAAAATATTGTATTGGCCTCAGTCAACCCCATTTCTTCAAGAGGAAACAGTTCATCATGGTGACGTGCTTGGCGTTGCAGCACACTGTGTTTGTAGTCTTTTTTCTTAATTCATTGGTGTGTGTTTCTTCCACAATAGCTTGTATTACTATAAATTGCTATAAATAACCAATACCTCATTGCCCTGTGAATTACAGTTGTCAAGAGGCAGCAAGTGAGAAACAGAAAGCGAGTGAAAAATGTAATAAGCGGTAGTGAAAGGCATGCTTGTTGCATTTATTTTAGCAAGGAATGGCACAGCAACACACAAGCTGGAGGAAAGAACTTTATTCTGTAAAACCATAAGCTTTTTGGTTGCAGTACACAGAGCACAATTCTTGGGGACTACACTATTAGAACCCACGTACGCTTGATGGTTACAGTGCAACAACTTTAAACAACAGTCTATGGCCATATTGGACACTGTGATGGTACTTAGCAAAGTTTCTAGTATGCAGTGAGTGGGATGGTTTGCTACATCCATATTCAGTGAGTATGCAGATATAACCAGAGCACACGGAACGGTGATATAGCTCAAGTTCCTGTGGTGGTATACATTCTGCCTCTATAGTTGCAGCTTGCACCATGCCCAAGCACTCTCATATTGCATATTAGCAACGTTCTGCTTGATCAGCTAACTGCAGCTGTCACCCTGCCCAGAAATTCGCAACTTTACACGACCTCTTTGACCATTTCCTCTTAGTAGAGCTTGCAGCTTCTCTCTTTCTGTTGTCAACTGTTCCACAACAACTGCGTGCACACTCAAGACAGTCTCTAACATGACTATCGCTCTCCAGAAACGCATGTCCAGGCATGTCAACTCAGCTGGTTTTCTGAGGAGTCATATGGTTTTATACCCCTTGACCCGGCCAACCAATTACCTTTGCTGTTCACCTGGTCAGTAGCCAGCAGTGGAGTCCTTCAATGCTTCTTTCTTCCTTATGTAATGCATACCCCTTATCTGCTTCCCTCTTATGTTCCACATACAGCGCCCAGCATTTCTCTTGACATGGTCAGTCTGGGAAAATGGCACACAGAGAAGGTCACCATGCAGTGATACTAGGAGCTGGGAGAAATATAAGGGGCATTATTACTGAGTGGGGGCATGAAGAAGATATTATTACTGAGTATGACACTTTTATTGTGTAGTGGGCACTAAATGCTGCACTTACTGTGTGGGGCTTATAGGAGGCACAAAAAGGAGATCTACACTTCAGACGCCAGGAGCTGCACATGCGGCCTGGTTCTCTCCCTATAGTTTCCCCATTGGCCGTGCTGGCATGGCCACCTAAATACTCACAGTAGCCCTCCAACAATTACAAAAGGGTTTTTTCCTTGAAACTTGTTTGTTCTGCTGATTTTACTCCTCACATAATAAAATCTTTATATCTTACCATCATCACCATTTTTTGGAGTTGTTTCGCCTTGAGCCATTTTTCTCTCACACTGTGTACTCCTTGACCTGTCTCGTATCTGGCTGGTAGCACCTTCTATGTACACTTGTACCACTATTCATCAACGACCTTTATACATCCACCCATGGAGTAGCTCCACCACTTTTCTTTCACCCTTATTACTATCTTAGGCCCTATAGATGTGAAGATTGTGTAATGGTGTGGAAAATGAAGGTAAGTAGCTGAAAAATTAAGGAGACAAAGCTGTTTGAGTATCAAATTCTGCAGAGAAAAGTTATGACTATGAAAAGTCATCATGGTGGTCTGGGCCTGATGGAGAAGAAAAAGTAAAATGAATGACTCCTGTTAGAGAATATTGCAGATGGCCCTGTCTTTCCCCCTAATAATTGAGCCTCCCTCTACTAGGACCTGTCTAGCCTGCCCTGCACTCCTAGTACCCTTTTAACTGGAGCAGACATTCCTCTGGCGGTCAGAGGGCATGTCATGCTGCAGCAGTGCTAATCCTGTAATGGCATCCCCCTTATCTGCCAACTTTGCTAAATTGTTGGGGTGTGCCAATTCCGGACTAGCCTCCCTGGTTATCTTCCCTCTACTCCTTCTGTCACCCAACTAGCTGCCTGCTCATCCTGCTCTCCCAAACTATCATCCACATCCACCCCAGCGAGTGCCTGCTTAGTGAGCAGCAGACTCCTTTTCATGTTGTCAATGAATCTCAGTGTTGCAAATGTAGTAGCCCAGAGTTAATAGGGTCCAAGCTACCCTCAAGGAGGAGATGGTAGAGCCCTGTGACAAGGTCTTTCTTGGTACTGGTGTATCTTGTCTCTACTGGAAGCTGGGGGCTGACCAGCTTTTATGGGAGTTTATGGCCCCTGGCAGGCCCCTAGCTTCTGATTGGCTAATGGTTTGTCTGTTGTCCCATCCCCACAGCGACGGATTGCATGGATTTTAGCTTCTCCCAGACAGCAGTGGCATCTGACATGGATCACACTGCAGTGCTGGGGGAATCAGAAGACAGCGGCCGAGACCCGCTCCCTCCTAACCTCACACACAAGCAGCGAGGGAAAGTAACTGTCTTGGGGCACTGGGCAGAGCTGTACTTGGGACTTTTCTACGGCATCCAGCGACGGATCCTTAAGTGCAGAAAGGAACGCCGCCGTGGGACGTGCCTGAGAGAGACGCAAGTCAAAATATCTCTATAGTTTGCATTTTGAATCAGAAAATTTGGAAGGCTCTACTGAATCTCAAAATGGCACTCAGCCTTCTTCTTCTAAAGAGACAAAGAAGCCTGAGAAACTTTCCCACCACGGAGTTCCCGCTGTGGCTGAGGGAAAAGTAGGGGGGACACCTGCAGAACAGCAGCAGCAGAACGCTGAAGAATGCCCAGGGGAGGAGCTACTCGTGCTGGTGAGTGAGATGCCTTAAACCACCCAGCAGACCAGCGAGAGCACCCCTGCATGCGAGATCACAACAAGAGTGCTGAACGGGATTCCGGCTGGATAACCTCCACCAAGGCCAAGATTTTACAGGGGTGACAAGACAGAGCTAATGGATTGGTTGGCACAAATTTCTCCAGTCTCCCCTGAACCTGAGAAGCAGTTTGAGGAGCCACAGAACCCAGATTCTAACATGGGACTGGAGGAGTTGAGCATGCCAGCTTTCGCTACAGCTTCTACATCTACTACCTCCTCCAAAACTTTCACTGCTCTCTTACCTGCAATAAGGGACCTGTTTGCAGGGAGACTTGTCCAGAGAAATACCTCCGCTAATTTTTCCCCATCCAGGAAGTTGGATTTAACACCGAAGGTCTACAGAACCCATGATGGATTTATTACTTCTCCGTATCCACCATGGATCTTAGTCCACCAGGATGATCGAGCAGCCAAGGATGCTTTACCAGCCCATCTACAACCATATCTAGTGGAGTACAGAGACACTAACTTTTCCTTCATCTTCACGGATGACCGGGAAAACCATTCGAAAGGACCCCCGTATTACACTGCGCCTGCTGAAAAGCCTCGAGGTAGGACATTTTAATTCCCAAAGGTTTCATTAGGATCAAGGCGGCAGCTCCCAGAATTTTCCATGCATTTGAGTTCCGAAGAGAAGAACCCTTGCCCTTTGGACTTGTCTGCACTGCCGTGACAGTCAGTTGATTGTTTTGATCCATGCACCTTTGGGGAGGACAATACATCCGAAGACAGTGAAGTGAGTACTTCCTTGTGTGCTAGCCCTTAACCTTGCTCGTCCCTAGGAATACACTTGTGGGAAAGTAGCATAACTCCTACAGGCTGCACCGCACCATGATCTCTGAAACAGAAGAGCCTATGGTACCACTGATATGGAAGGTAACATGGTGTTAGAGAGACTTTATGTATCCCTGTTTTGCAAGACTGTTTGTGAGACTTTATTTTCATTTTTATTGCCCAAAGGACTTTGAAGATATTTTTCTCCCTAATGCATATCTGATGGATGCATCTGTTTATAATGCAATGTTTATTTGCAGAAGTTTAAAGTAATGTTTATATTGTCAGGAGGACGTAAGTGGTACAAAGTAAAAGTTTTGCTGCTTCCACTGATTGACCGATTTGTATTGCATAATGTGTTTAAATAAGTGAGACAGGAGGTCTAGATGCTACACCCTACTATCCACTAAGTGCACCAGTGTTTGTCAGTCATTTTATCTGTCACAGGAGATGCAGCTTCATTATTATTTTTCCTAGAAAGCTCGGGTTGGGGTATAGACTGAGCCTACCACCCTTCATGAGATTCAGAAGAGTGATGTTCATGCTACTTTCCTCATTTTTTAAAGCCTACCAGTCACCCTTTTCTATTCATATGTTTAGCTACAGTGTTGCATCTTTCTTCAAGCTTTGGGGAGAAGTATAATGAAAGGGCCCCATAGCAATGCTAGAGTATCTTGGATTGCGTCTAGTCTAGCAGTACTTTTCTGAGTGGGTATGGCCATACCACTTCTTTACATACTGTCATGTATTACGGCTTTGCATAGAAAGTAAGATCCCAGGTAGTCTAAGTACACCAGGATGTGTTAACTCTGAGTAGTAACCAAAGGGGGGAGTTTGTGTAACAGTTTTGCCTTAGATTATCCTAGATTGCGTTAGATAGTTCTCAAAGTGATAATGGGTAGAACACTGAGGAATTCCAATCCCGGACTTATACTTTGTTTTAAAGAGGAGCCGTGATCGGCTTTACTTTAAGTAGGGGGGAACTGTAGTGGCCCAGAGTTATTTAGGTCCCCTCCAGAATGTTCTATGTTTGTCTCATGTCAATGTCTTGTCAGTGTCTAATGTGTGGAGTGCATTTGATTTATATGTATTGGATGTTTGCAGGACTGCAGTACTGAAAGGGTTAATGTCTGGTATGTTCTGTCCTGTTTGAAAAATGTATAGTTTGAGGTAACATGATGGTGATATATATATATATATATATATATATATATATATATATATATATATATATATGTGTGTGTGTGTTTGCATGTATGCAAAAGGAGAGGGAGGGAGAGTAAGTCAGTCCGGAGATCAGTCCGTGAGTGGAGAAAATGGAGGAGGCTGAGCGATTGCCTAATGCTCAACCCAGGAATCATCGGTACTACTGCTGAGTGCTTAGAGAAAGAAACTTCTTCATAGTGAGAGGAGAAGGAAAGTGTGAGTGTTTTGCTGGTGGAGAAAGTGAGTACCGGTAGTGAAGGAACCTGCAGATAACTTGGACTGTTAATTGTACAAATGCCCCGTGAGCTCCAACGAGATATAATTCTTGTAAGCTGTGTTTTTTGCAACTGTTTTGCAACTGTTATTGATTGTATTGAAATGTTTAAGCAAATGGACAAGATTGACCGTTCCTGGTTTTGTTCCAAAATATACTTTTCTAGTGGTGGACTATTTTATTCATCTGCAAGATCCATCCCTGGAGAAGAAATGGTGGTGTCATCTCGTACAACAGTACGCACTCTTGACTGGCTGTTCAAGGACTGCATACATGGCACAAGACGCACGCTGGACAGTATTGCCAAGCATGCAGCATATTCTAGTGGGGATCTATAGTTAAAAAAGAAATGAAACTCAACTCCGCCCGTTTGCGACCACTCACGTCCCTGGGCCCCTTCGCGACTTCTCACGTGCCTCCCCGCCCGTTCATGTTTTTTTCTTTTTTTTTTAATCGCATTCATGCTCCCACTTTCATTCACACTGATTTGCCTCACTTACACATACTCCCTTGCACATACTTACTCATTTACCGTTTCTCACTTGAGAATATACTTATCTACCTGTTGTCAGCAGAAATCTTCTTTCTCACAGCAATTCTTCAGCCTGGTTGGGCTACCGATTACGTCACCCAACAGGTGCAGGTTTAGTGTTGGGATCTCTCTTTCACCAGTGAGAGGTCTGACGCTGGCTGAAACGCATTCCTGGTTTTATTGAATGCGGAGACACTATTAATAAAGGCGAAAGTTTTCCATACCTCTGAAGGCAAACCTTTTTTTTGCTGAACTTTTCAAATGAATTTTGTGGTGGACTGCAGGACTTGCCAACAAGGTTGGATACACAGCCGGAGTACAAGGATCGGATGAAAACAAGACAAGGTGAGCACAAATGTTTTTTGTCTTCATCTCTCACCAGTGGTCAAACTCTCTGGCCGCCTGCCACTCCTCACCCTTTTACTCTTCTCCCTGCCGAACGGATCCTCCAGCAGCTCATCTGCCGGCTTTCCTGGCGGCTTGGTGGCTCCTGATGCCACTCAATGCTGGGAACTTCTGCCTGTCATGTAATCAGTGATACTTCCCTCTATTTTAACCTCAATGTTCAAACAGTAGAAATGTTGGATGTCTGAAAAGGGTTAGGACATCTTTCTGTTGACCACCACAAGCTATTGAAACATTAGCCATATTTGATTCTTTTTCAGTCATTATCAGGTCCTGTCACTGAAAAGTTGTTCATGCCGAATAACAGATCTGTATCCCATCAGTAAAAGCTCAGACCAGACCACAGATCACGGCAGAGATCAAACAGCGATTTGTCATTTAATTTTATGGCACTGCCCTAGAAAAAGACAGCCTTCAGAGGCCAACAATGAATGACATAGAGAAGATAGTTGGATTATCTATATATCTATCTAAAGTTGCAACAAAAAGGAAAGTGAACTCCTGGTTTTAGAATTACCTGGATTTATTGATTGTCTACGAATAAAATGTGGTCTGATTATTATCTAAATCAAAATTACAAACACAATCTAATAACACACAAATAGTTGTAGCCGTCATGTCTTTAACTCCTTAACATGGCAGGACGTAACTGTAAGTCCTGGAGCTTCGGGGTATGTATGAAAGGAGATCGTGGGGCGATCTCACCTCATACAACATGGGTGCCAGCTGCTTCCTACAGCCAGCACCTGCCTGCAACAGCTCCGGTAAGCCGCGCATCGGAGCTATTAACCCTTTAAATGCCACCGTCAGTTCTGACAGCGGCATGTAAATCCCCCGACCAATGTTTGGCGGTACCATGAGCGTGATTTATATATTTGGATGCAAGAAAAAGGAGAGAGAGAACTTGAGGAGCAGAGAGCCTAAGAACCAGAGAAGGAGATAGTGACGGCCACATGGGGGTACCTTCAACCCTCATATGGTGAAGAATGGAAGTGGAAGAGAGAACCCCTATCCTAAGAGAGAGTGAGAGTACAGAAGAAGGAGAAGCAAGGAGTCTGCTGTGAAGTGCCTAGAATCCTACAGAAGTGAGTGTTTTTTGGAGTGTTCTTGTCCTCCTCCGGAGTGCGTGTGTCTAGGAGCAGAGCCATACATATAACTAGACTGTAGGCCCGGTTTCATCCTGTGTTTCCTCCCTGACCTCTTAAATTGTTTCCTGCAGTGGTGTGTGAATTTGTCTACAACTTGTAAGCCCCTGTCAAGATTTTCATTGCAAGTAAAGTTCCGGTTGTGACCATTCTCAGCAACTGAGTGTTATCAAGTTAACCCGTGTGTGGACTTTCTTATTTTCCGTTTGATATCCCACGGAGCAAGGGAAGGTGGCATCACCCAAAACTCTACAAGTTCACGACACAACTATTTCAGGTAACCACTGCACCAGCATTGCCTGGAGAGGCCTGTCAGGGCCTTGGCCAAGGGGCACACGTGTTCCTTAAGGGCGGAGTTGGTTATGCCACCGTGACAAACCTAAACAGCTACCCCGCCATCTCCTCAGTGGTGTCCCTTGTGCCTCAGTCACTGCAGTTGGAAGTATAAGTTTCATATGTGCTCTGTCCATGAAATAAATGAACACATCCTTGGTACCGGCAAAGCTGTTCTTGTCATGAAACAATGGGCAGTGTGAACCATGCCTCAATGCAAGCAACTTTTAGAAGACCTCAGTAAACATATTATAGAAACCCATGGAGCTGGAAAAGGCTACAAAACATGTTTTGAAGAAATGGTTGAACAAATTATCTGCAATTTTGGGACTGCTGCTATTCTTTCTTAGGTCGGGAACCATAATACAACTACTTCAAGAGCAATGGGAAAGAAAATGGTGATGTAGAACTAAAGGGATAAAAGAAGAAGACCTACAGAGCACAGTACAAAGTGCAAAAACCTCTGTTAATGTGTCCAATATTAGAAAAACACTGAACAGGAATGGTGTTTATAGAAGGACACCAGGAAGGAAGCAGATGAGGACCAGAAAAAATAATTTTGCCAAATTTCAAGTTTGCCCAAGATCATCTGGATGTTTTCCAATGCTTCTGGGAGGTTATTCCATGGACAGATTAGATAAAAGTGAAACTTTTTAGTACAAATGCAAAATGCTGTTGTAGTGGCCCACAGTTAATGGGGCCCCTCCATAAGTATGAATATATTTGTCTTGTGACTATGTGTTGTCAGTGTCTTCTATGTTGCATGAATTTGATGCATACTGGACGTCTGCAGAGCTGAATGGGTTACTGTCTGGGTTATGTCTGAAAAATATATCTTGTCGTTTGTAATGTGACCATGTTATATTGATTGCAAGGTGTATGCAAGTCAGTCCAAGAGAGTCTGAGTCTAAGGGCGAGCACCCACTGGCGTTTTTTTACCTGCGTTTTGGGTTTTGCGTTTTTCCTGCACAGGCATAGAGATAACATGTGTTCCTGTCCACTGGCGTTTTTTTTGCATTGCGTTTGCGTTTTTAACATAGGAACTGTCAGTTGCATATGTGTCCTTATTTTTCTCCATGGAAATTAATGGCAAAGCCGCGAAAACGCTGCGAAAACGCCGCGAAAAACGCCGCGGAAAACGCGCGGAAAAACCGCGGGACACGCGGCGAAAACGCTGCGTTTTTTTCCCGCGGGAAACGCAAACGCCAGTGGGTGCTCGCCCTAAGACAGGACATGAGTCTATGCAAGTCTGCAAGTCTGCTTTGGAGTTGTGGGAATTAAGAGACTTTCAGTGATTAGGAGAAATTGTACCTTGTCTTACAAGGAGCCGCAGGATGGAAGAGACTGAGCAATTGCCTTGTGTGTGCCCTGGGCCCAATTCACCCAGGCCTTCCTATTGTTAATATGGAGGACTCAGAGAGTGAGGAACATGCATCGCTGAGTGCCTTCTCCTTAAATATGAGTGTTGATCGGTTGAGAGCTAGAGAGAGAGAGAGAGAAGGAGAGTGGCTGGGAACAGAACCCCGCAGATAACTTGGACTGTTGACTCGTGTGTCATCCTGCGATTCCTCCCTGTCACACCACTAATTTGTCTGCACCAGTGTCCTGATGGCCTATGTACAGACTTTGGACTGTTAACTATTATTACAAGTGAACGAGCTTAACTGACCGTTCCAGGTTCTGTTCTGAAACATTATCCCTGTGTATGGACTCTTTACTAACAATGTCTTGATTCACCGCAAAGGACGGAATGGTGATGTCACGAGTGACGACAGGATTGAAGGTAAACCGCCACTTAGGTTTTCCTATGTGAGACTCCTTCGGCAGTAACTTGGACAGGTCCCGTGCTAGCCCCATGACAAGGCCTCAAACTACCCTGCTATCTCCTCGACTCTGGGCCTGTTCTTCGGACGCTGCAGTGTGTTTGAAGAAAAATTACTACATACCAAAACCTCATCCCAACTGTGAAGCATGGAGGAGAGAACATCATGGTGTAGGGCTATTAAACTGTTTCATGGTCTGGATGCCTTGTAATTATTGAGGAAGCAATGAATTCCAAGGTGCATGAGAACATTTTACAGGAGAGGACAGCAGTCCATGACCTCAAGCTGAGATATTAGATGATGCAAAAAACAATTACTCAAAGCAGGCAGAGAAATTAACTAAGGAATGGCTGAAAAAAAAAATTGTGTCTCCGAATAGCTAAGGCAGTGCCCGGACTTTAAAGGGGTTTTCCTACTTTTGGCTGTTAATGACCTTATGAGGTCATCAATAGAAGATCGTCGGACATCGAATGCTTGAGACCCCTTGTAATCAACTGTTCCCACGGGTCGGTCACTGCCTGTATGTATTAGGCCTGTGTCTCAAACCTACCTGCCTCCAGTTATTTCCGGCAGGCGTAGGTGTTGTCTGGTTTCTATGGTAACCTGAACTGCTGTACATTTCTTTCCAGCAGTGCAGGGGTTAATCTGTGCAGTGTGCCAGTACAGCTGCAAAGCATCAGCCATCAGCTTCTTATTTAGCTGAGCTGGGATTTTAGTCTCATTGCCTTAGTGCTGGTGTACCCTGCTACAGTTATCCAGTCTGGTTCCCATTTCCTAGTTATTTCTTGCTCTCCTTCTTGTACTTCTCCCATGTTCGAGTACCTTAGTACCTTCCTCTCTTGTATTGTATTTATCTCTGAGATGAGTCTCTTCTGTTTACGTTTATTGTTCTCTGTTTGTGTGTTTAGTTTTCAGTTCACCTTTCCTTTGCTTTGTCAGGGATAGACAGGTCATAGGTGAAGACCGCAGGGCCGCTCTTGTCAGAGTGATCACCTTGCTTCTAGGCAGGGCTTTTCTACTAATCCTGTTTCAGTTAAGGGCAAGATCCCATCTCCCGTAGCCTGTCAGAGGATATCTGTCTCTATCTATACTTGGTATTCCTTGTACCTCTCCTGCTTGTGGATCGGACGGACTCGCAGTATCGCGCTCCAACACCTCTGTCCACCGGGATCAGCTGCTAACCCCACCGTTCCTGGATCACGGCCCAGCTCATAAGTTGGCACAGTGGTTCCATACCCGTCAGTTGCATACTGTTACGGCTGTCTTTCTGCCGGACGCAGAAAGCTGCTGTTAGTGTTACATCAGTGAGAGAACATGGTAGGATGATGCAACATATAAAAAAATCATGTGATCTGATTGGGTTTTCAAAAAAGTTCTTTGAGTGGACTAAATATAGACATGAAGAAATTACATGTGGTGATGACTTCTTATATGAGGTTGTCAGTGTCCTTAGAAAACTCACACTGGATGATGTTTGGAAGAAGGAAAGGAAAAAGAAGCAGCATTTAAACCCAATTGTAATTAACAAGATAGCTTTGATAGCAGTACTACCTCTTTAAGTAGTGAGTCTTGGGACTTCATGTCATCAGAGTCTCTCAGCAGTGCAATCTCAGGCCTCAGGTCTGTATCTTTGATCCATTATATCTCAGTCAAGAAGTAAGATATCAAAAGTGGTTTGCACATTTTCCCTATGACTTCTCAAACTTCTCCCTGTAGACAATAACTAAAGATCAAAAAATTTCTTTTCTATTGATTCTCTTTGACATATGTTTTGCCATCTCTACTGCTCAGTAGATGAATCTGTGTTTTCTTGGAGTTTCTAATCTCAGATCTTCAAAGAAACATATATTTGCTCTAAGAATTCACCTGGAGACAATAGGTCAACTGAAAAATAATCTTTTACCTTCAATGACTTTACCCCTGGGACCCAGTCACAATAGTCACTGTTATATTTGAATCTCTTCCATTGATGTAAGACTGACCAAATACCCTCTACTTTTGTTCAATCTTCTGATGTGCTTAATAACAGTTATTCTGCAGGATTATTCAAAATAAGTATTTCAAAGTCTTTGCCCTCCCCTCCCCATACACACACAGAGTCTGAAGATAGCAGCACAGTAAAATAGCTTAATTTACAAAGCTCGGCTCTCATTGAACGGGACAAGTTGTTTCTTGCAAGTGCTAAGATAATTAAGGTCATCATAACCCAGAATGATTTTTCTTTGCAGCTGAGAGACGATTTTGAGAGTGACATTTTTTTTCCTAATTCCAGACCGCTCTTAGATATTCTTCAGAATGTAATGTGTACAATTGAAGATAATTAATAGTACATTCATTTTAATCTAGATAAAAGGTAAAGGAAAACGATGAACTGTCAAGGAACGAGAAGTTCTTAGGGGGCCAAGAAGGCAGAGGGTCCTGGCTCTGGAATTTTTAGGGGGCCTCTTGTTCTGAGAAAGCAACCATGTGAACCAGGAAATGTGTAAAATGTTTTAGCCAGTAGAGCAAAAAGTGATTGTTCTCAGCAAGAGAAACCAAGTCATCTTATAGATATGATACCTTTCAATGGCTAACAAAAATACATGATGTTATAGCAAGCTTTCAAACCTACTTCGGGTTCTTCCTCAGGCTTATGGAATAGATCTGAAGACACATGCATTTATATACGCATTCGTACATATGAAAAGGCACAGACATGGTGTGATTAAAGGGGTTGTCCCGCGCCGAAACGGGGTTTTTGTTTTTTTTTTCAACCCCCCCCTCCCCCGTTCGGCGCGAGACAACCCCGATGCAGGGGTT
The DNA here is from genome assembly GCF_035609145.1 of Eleutherodactylus coqui. NCBI lineage: Eukaryota > Metazoa > Chordata > Amphibia > Anura > Eleutherodactylidae > Eleutherodactylus > Eleutherodactylus coqui. Next base: position 95,360,593 of record NC_089849.1, read on the forward strand.
AAAAAAGAACACCGGAGAGTGCACAGGGCTTCTGTGCGGTCCATTGCCGATTCCAGCCTCCTGATTGGCTGGAATCGGCACGTGACGGGGCGGAGCTACACGGAGCCCCATTCAGAAAAGAAGAAGACCCGGACTGCGCAAGCGCGGCTAATTTGGAAATTAGACGGCGAAAATTAGTCGGCTCCATGGAAATGAGGACGCTAGCAACGGAGCAGGTAAGTGAAAAACTTCTTATAACTTCTGTATGGCTCATAATTAATGCACAATGTACATTACAAAGTGCATTAATATGGCCATACAGAAGTGTATAGACCCACTTGCTGCCGCGGGACAACCCCTTTAATTTGCACTTGTATTAGTTAAGTAAATACTTAACTAATTCACTAATAAAGATGTGAAAGTTTGATGGTCTCTGACTTCTGTATTGTGTCCAGACCATTTGTAATACATATAAGAGATAACTAATTGTTAATTGCTTTTTATAAATAACTCAGCTCCTCTTAGTCAATAGTTAAACTAGTTAATACTTCAAAAACTTGGTCAACCAAGGTAGATGGTGTACATAAAAGTAAAGGGATCATATAGTAATAAACATTATGGTCCTTCCTTCCATTATGGGTACAGGTTTTACCACCCAAAGGCCTTGGGCAACTTCTTAACCTCTGTGTTTGCTGACAATGCAGTTCCTCTCTAGAGGGAAGTCAGATATAAGAACACATTGAGGATGATGAATGTCACGAAGCTTCTCTTCGCTATGATGACCAGCCCTGTGAATATAACTGCTTTGGAAAGAGCACTTCTAGGCTGGAACCTCACATTCACGATATGTTCCTAGCAAATGCACTCTAATATTCCCTTTCAGACAATTTTCACCAGTTCAGATGTATTCCTGGCTTATACATAAGTGCTAGAAATATAGTATAAAACATAAACATTGGTGTCAAAGGTACACATAGGACACTGAGCATGTCAAAATAATGGACCACCTAGTTTGGGTGGGGGTCATATGTATCCAATCCATTTGATTGCTAGAGCCTCTGGGTGTTCTGATCAGTCAGGGCTCCATAGTGTAATCTTCTGGATAGTGGTGGGGAGCTCATTTTACTCCAGGCTCCATGCAGGGGTGTAGCTAAAGGCTCATGGATCTGAGTGCAAAAGTTTGTCTTGGGGCCCCCCAACTTCTCTTAACCCTTCCATGTACTGTACAGCCTCTCAGTTTACATGAGTCCAAAGGTCCATTTAGCCATGGTATATTCCTAGAAAAAGTCCTATAGAATCAGCACACAGTATTCTAATCCCAGGAGTTCAATTATTTTTACTTATGGATGTCTTTCCAGACTACGAGGAATCAAATTGAGAATCGCCATCTCTGTTTTAAATGACATGGCCCAAGCCAATAGTTGCCATTCTATCCTTGGTTTACCCAAGACATATTTTATAAATTGCGTACTCAACAGATCACAACACTAGAAAATAAACGGAGCGTGGGTTACCGCTACACTCCATTGTTTTGTGTTCTGTGTAAGGTTATCCACTAATTTAAAAGAGAAGAGATAATCATTTATTTGGTTCGCTCTACTGATGTCACTTTCCTGATGTCTGGTTCATGTTCTTTCAGAAGCCTGGAAAGTTGGCTCTTGATTAAGATAATTGGCTTGTCTAGTCTGCTCATTGCATATATTAATTGTTTATTCTCGTGATGAAGATGAATTACAATCACTTAGTGGATGAAAATAGTTTGTGTCTACAGCAAAAGCTATAAAGCAAGGGAGGGCCAATGATGTCTAATTGATTGGTGGCACATTTTACGTTGTTAACAGGAACCCCTCTGCATATGCATCTGACATCTGAGCTGAAATTTATGACAAGAACATTAAAGTGAAGACTTTAATTATTTTGACTTTGAGTTCTCCATTAAACGTGGTTCAAATAACTATTTCTTAAATAAAAACGGGTTTGGTGTTGACAGGCAGAGAGCAGGTTAAGTGATGGTAATAACTCCATGAATGAATCAGGACATTCCCTTAATTCTAGGGTTAACTATTGGCAGTCTTCTTAGTAGTCTTATACACCCTATTATGGAATTTTTAGTTATTAGAGGGGGTTGCTCTGTTCAAATCAAAATATCCTCAAAAGCAAGAAACCTGAATAGTCACTGTGTAATGCATAATTTCCCCTGTGGTGGCGCTGCAGGGAGATTGAACACGTAAAGGGGTTTTCTGAGACAAATATTTTCTTTTTACAAATGGGTCCCTCGTGGCACAACATAACAAAGGAGCTGATACTCACCTCACTGAACTTTCTCATTGGTTGCAGCAGCCTGTTTATGGGACAGCACAAGCTGAATGCAAAGAGACATCAGCAAGAAGACCCGTAGCCTCTGTCAAGTTGGGAGAGGTGAGTAACAGCTCCTTCATTAGGTTGAACCATGGGGGACCTGTTTGTAAAAAAATATATTTTATCTGAGAAAACCTCTTTAATCTCTTAATGACCAGACCGTAGTGTTTTTACATCCTGGCCTGCTGGGCTTTAATCCCCGAGTACGTAAAAACATGCATCCTCTGGGGATTAAAACCCTGCAGGCTCTGGACGTGACAGCTCCATGCTGACGGTTACCGGAGGTAGCCGACATCCTGGAGCTGTCATCCTGGGCCACGGAATGGGCCAGGAGCTGTTATCCCGGGTCACACGATTGCTGGTATCCACTGGATTGGATCCATGAGGGGAGTTGAGTGTACTCACCCCCATCCCCCATGGTGTCCCCTGGTGTTCTGGTGCTGCACCCTGCACTCCGAACAGTGAGGGGAGGTGAAATTACTTACCTAAGGCCTGCGACAATGTCCCCTGATGGGATTCTTATCCGTGGACCTTTCCCCAGCTTTGGCACATGTGCCCGTCACCAAAATGATGGACGCAAGCGCAGAAGCTCGGGAGGGCCTGGGAAATTTAAAATCTCCTTGCTCCTGGAAACTAAAGGTAGCCGAGAGCCTGGAGCAGTGACCAAGGGCCGCAGTGAGTGGTCTCTGGTTACCTGATGGCCATCATCCAATGAATAATGGCATTCACGTAAAAGTTAAGACATTTAAAGTTTGATGCACCATTCGGTTTGGGCACCGTTGTGCATCCAGACAGAACATTAGGTCCACAATGGGTATGTTTCTGAACATGGGACAGATGGCGGAATTCATTTTGAGGTGTAAGTCTTCATTCCTATGTCTGCTGTACAAAAAAAACTATTTTTAAAACGACACAATTGCCAAAAAAATGAAAATTCAAATTTTTTGCTCTGCTTTGCTTTGATTCATTGAAAATCTGTGGGGTAAAAATGCGCAATACACCCCTACATTAATTCTATAAGGGGTCTAGTTTTAAAAATGGGGTCATTTGTGGGGGTTTTCTGTCGTTTTGGCAGCTCAAGGGTCTTACAAGTGTGCAATGGGGCCTAAATCACCTTCAAGCAAAATGTCTGTTCTGAAAGCCACCCGCTGTTCCTTTCGGTTAGGGCCCCATTGTGCATACAGACATAAAATTAGGCACACAAGGGGTATGTTTCTGAACACAGGACAAACGGGTGTATCCATTCTGGGGTGCAAATCCTCATTTTCATGTACATTATAGAAAAAATTCCTGTCTTTAACATGACATATTTGCAAAAATATGAAATTTTATTTTTTCTCCTCTAAATTGCATTAATTCCTGAAAAGAAACTGTAGGCTCAAAATACTCCTGACCCCCCTCAGTGAATATATTAAGGGATGTAGTTTTTTAAATGGGGTCATTTGTGGGGGTATCTATCATTCTGACACCTATGAGCCTTTGCAATCTTGGCTTAGTGCAGGAAAACAAAGTGCTCCTCAAAATGTTAAATATCAATGTTAAATTTGTCAGTCTCCTAAATGGTTAAAAAAAAAACTAAAGTTTTTCCAATGTGCACCCAGAATAAAGTAAACAGATGGAAATATATATCTTATCAAAAATTTCTATATTATGTTTGCACATTTTTAAGATATTGCAGTTGAAAATGTGAAAAAATTCATTTTTTTTTCAAAATTTTCCCAATTTTGACGCTTTTAATAAATATACAGAAATTCTATTGGTCTATTTTTATCGCCTAACTGAAGTACAACATGTGGCAAAAAAACAAGGTCAGAATCACTTGGATATGCAAAACCCTTTACGGAGTTATTCTATGTTATAGTGACACATGTCAGATTTCCAAAATTTGGACTGGTCATTAAGGCGCAAACAGGCTTGGTCACTAAGGGGTTAATGCCTGGTTTTGCACATGTTCTATCTCACTGCTGGGGATCCTAGATGGAGGACACTTTGTGATCAGTTTATTGTTAAGGGATTGTGCAGTGTGTCCCAAATGTCATGGTGGAGTTTCAAATAATTATGCATTTGGAATAAAGCATGATGAACTCATGAAACAGGTGTCAAACGAAAGACAAAATCTTCAAGTCTCCAAGTTCTCCTTTAAAGTCTTTAAAACAACTTTTGTTACATCCCAGTAATCTAACCTATTAATAAGGTAGAAAGAATGATTGTTTCTGCCATTAATAGATTAAAAGCCAAATAGTGATGTACAAATCTGAAAGAAGAAAAGCTTTATTCTACCTAGCAACACAAAAATACCTGAGACGGGGGTCTAGCTGGCATCCACTTTGTAGCTTCTGGAACATTTCTCAGAAACAATGATAGAACTTTTGAGTCAGATGTGTGTGATAGACTTCGTAATAGAGATCCATTACACAACTCAGAACTATATTCTCAATTCCTCTTATCAGTATATTAAGTGTTAAAATACACTCTTTGTCAAAAAAAATTCTAGAAGAAGTTGTCATTTTGCCGTAAAACTTGTCCTGCAGTTCCATCTCAGGCCAAAATGTAAATAATGAGACTTGTGGTGATTAGATTAGATGTCACCTGAGGCCCTAAAAGTGGTTCCCCCTATGAAAGGCTCTCGGAGGCTCCTTGTGTGTAGTGATCTCTTCTTCCACTAGTGTAGAGCTCATTGGCCACTAGACGCCTCTACGACGCAGAGAAGAGATTTTGTCCAGTTAACAGAGGAGATGCAGTGTTGGAATGGGAGAAGCTGGATAGTTGTATCTACTAACTGTCTGCCACCTGGGTCATTCTAATTAGACTGTTAGGACCAGTGGTTATGTAAACACATGTACACAAGGCGACAGAGGTCAGATTGTCCTCAACAGACCACCAGTATCATCTGATCATCCGACAAGGAGGAGCAGCTCCAACTGTTTTGTTGCCTGTCATCCAGAGACAGGTGGCGCCATCGTTACAGGCTCTTCTGTCTGTCAAAACTATTTCAAGATGCTTGGCTGAAGGACATTTTTTTCTCACAGTGCTTATTATACCTTTAACACCCACTCACCATCCGCTGCTTCACAGTGGTGTCATGAACGACAAAACCAGACTGCTACGGAGTGGAACTGGGTTGTCTTCAGTGACAAATCCCAGTTTAGTTTGGGCACTGGTGAAGAATGGATGAGTACCTCAATCCTGCCTTTGAGGTGGAGAAACAAACTGCCCACTGCCGATGTGATGGTCTGGAGGTCCATCACATACAACAGTCGGTCCCCCCCAGGCACGAGGGACAATGACGGCTCAGCGATATGTTCAGGACATCCTGCAGCCACATGTGTTCCTCTCATGGCGGCTTCCAAGAGACATCTTCTAGCAGGATAATGCTCAGTTGCGCACAGGGTGTCACAGGAATGTCTCCACAATATTGCCATACTTCCGTGTCCTGTCTGGTCATCAGATTTATCGGCAATGAAACATGTATGAGACCATCTTGGATGCCAATTTTTGACAAATTACAAGTTTGCACAATCTTGAGGCTTGGTTACAGCAAATGTGAAGCGATATGCTGCAGGATGCCATATGGAACATGCCTCCATGCCTGTCCCTATCCCATCTTGTATCCAAGCCAGTGGTCCAACAGGTACTGGAGCCTCTATGTCCTCTCATATCACATCTTGTATCCAAGCTAGAGACAACCCAAACGAGTACTAGAGTTTCCCTTCCAGGGTTTAGTTTATGCACCAAATTTGCTCTCATATTGTAATTGCTTACTTATATCAATGTTACAATCACACATGGAAAGTTTCATTTGATTCAAACAGCTTCTTCTATCACCACAGCCTTGAGGTGAGCCAGTTCAGGCAACCTAGCAGGGACATGAATAGAGATAGCTCCTTTAAGGCCATCTGCATTCAGGGGTACCCCAAGCCTTTATGCTACCTGAGACGAATTGTGAGAAGGTGTCGCCCCAGCAAAAAACTTCACTCATTTTACAGGCATTGCAACTGCCAATACACAAAATACCCAACACACATTTGAACCACTGAGACTTCTCTGAAGTGACAGAGTAATAATGCCCACAACAGTGTCCACCTTAGTGGTCCCAATAGCAATAGTGTCCCTCCTAATGCCCCCTGTAGTAATACTGAACCCTTTCGGGCCCCCGGAGTAATAATGACCTCCATAGTGGACTCAGTACTAATATTGACCCCCCCATAGTGGCCTCAGTATTAACCATGACCTCTATAGTGGTCCCAGAAGTAATATTGACCCCCTTAGTGGCCCCAGTATTAATAGTGACTGCCATAGTGACCCTAATAGTAATAGTGATCCCCATAGTGATCTCAGTAGTAATATTGACCCATAAGCATTGCACTCACGCTATCCACAACTCAGGTTGGGCATCCACCACTGCTGTAATCAATCGGAACCCTGACTTCTCAGCCCAGCGCCTGCACTGTGTACAGGAATGCTGTTGCGGGCAGGAGAGGTCAGAGATCACAGTACAGTGGCCACCCAACCGGAGCTGCAGACGGAGTGAGTGCAATGCTTGCTGCTTGGCCAGCTCGTAGCTGGCAATTATTTTTTAACACACATTAATACATTTAATTAATTTAAAAAAGAATACCAGCTGGGTGGCAACACTAGCACTGCCCCTGTGAGACCCTGCAGACTGCCGCCTGACGGGGCAGGTTCAGGTTGCCTCGTTATAGAGGCACCCCTGGCTGCACTGGTAATGCAACTGTAGATTGATAGCCTCTATGTCACGTTAAACCTTGGTAACATACTTGCCCATAATGCATTTACATCTGGAACATGCCGAAATTAGTTTTCTCTTTGTCATCCGTGTTCACAAGGAACTGTGAAGATCTAGCTACAAGGTATCAGTAGTCTGGAAACCAGTTTTCATAACATTGGCAAAATAAGAACTTCACTAACTTGTCTAACACAAGTTGAAAATTAGTCATGTTCTAGATTAGACAAAAAGATGCCAATAATGTTGAAATATTTGGGTTAGGAGTAACTGACCTGATTTTCCAAAATATTTGTGACTAAAAATTGGCTTCACTAGTTTGCGTTGCTTTTTAGTGCTGTGGTCATAGGTTCAAATCCCATCAAGGATAACATCTGCATGGACTTTGAGAAACTCCATCAAGCTGTTGCCATTAGTCAAATTTGAACCAGCAATTCACCACTGCAAAGCAGCATCACTAACAACAGTTATCGTGCATCCCCAGCAGCTCCATGTGCCGAGACAGAAATGCACACCAGGTAGTCTCTTCAACTAGCATGTGCATGCATGAAAATCACGCAATCAAGTCAAATAAGTCAGCAGCAAGTGAAAATAGATATATCTGGCATAAATAATCCATGGCTCCATGCAAAAGGGCGCAAAGCCAGAAACACATTGGAGAGGCTAAATTGCCAGTGTTGGCTGGTCTCATCATGTGAGATTTTTAATACATTGTTGAAATAACGGCTTGTTTTTATCCCTTGGACTATTGGTGCCATATCCATTTTTTTCACTTCTGTCAGTTTCCGACGTAAATTATACATAAATCTGTCGGTCCAAGAGGGTCACACTCCCTCCCAACAAGCCCCACTTAGTTTCCAAAAAAGTGGTGGAGGCCGGTGCAGAAAGGAAACAACTTTTTGTGCAAATACAGGTTTGCGCAAAGATTGGTTACTTTCTTACACCAGAAACTGGTATAAAAAGTGTTATAAATGTGCCCCATATAGAAAAGACTACGCAGATGTTGTTTTTGGACAGATTTGAACCTAAGATCCCAGGACTGCATTGCAGTAGTGCTAATGACTGAGCCACCATGCTTCTCTGCCTTCGTCTTCTTTCCCTCATATAAGAGGGGAAAGACAGAGGAGAAATACGAGGAGAATGGGAAAGGGAAGAAGGTGATCAAGGAGAATAGGAAGATCATATTATTTTTTTCCTTCTCCTCTGGAGAAGAAATAAGCAGAGAAAGAAGGAAGAATCTTGGTGGCTTACTGGCTAGCACTGATGCCTTGCAGCTCTGGAGTTCTAGGTTCACGGTTGATTATGGACAACATCTGCATGGCGTTTGTATATTCTCTTTGTGTTTATTATTCTTGTTCTCCTCCTCCGGAAAAGGAAGAAGGATGAAGTTTGGGGACTCAGTTGTTAATGTTGCCGCCTTGCGGTACTGGAGCTCAAGGTTCAGATCTGTTGAAGGGAAACATCTGGAGGGGGTTTTATATTCTATTTGTGTTTATTCTTCCTGTTCTTCCCCTGCTCTGGAGCAGGAAGCAGAGGTGTGGTGGCTTAGTTTTTAGCATTGTTGTTTTGCAGAACTGGATTTGTAAGTTTAAATTTGGCCAATGACAACACCTGGATTGTTTTTTTCTGCTCTCTTTGTGTTTATTCTCCTTGTTCTTCTCCTCCTCGTCTGGAGCAGAAGGGATAGGTGTGATGGCTCAGTTTTGAGTGCTGCTGCATTGCAGTACTTGAGTTGTAGTTTCAAATCTGAGTAAGGACAACATCTGGGTGGAGTTTTGCAAAGTCTGTGCAGATGTTACCTTTGATGGGATTTTAATAAAGGACCTCGACAGTTAAAGGTAACTGCTAACAACTGAGCCACATTAGTAGGAAAAGAATGCACAGACTTTCACACCTACACCTGCAGCGTCTCGTAGGGTGACCCTGGACACCCGGCATATGCTGAGAAGCTGGGAGGGCACTTACCACGTTCCCTCCCGGAGGGATGCACGCAGCCAAGTCCAGAGCAGCACTGGACCTCTTCTGGACACCCCTCGACATGGGGATGCCCAATAAACAGGAGAACAGGTGTAGCAGTTGTCACGTGTGACACCACCATTCCAGCACCCACCAGCAAGAACATCGGTGGGGAAATAAATGAGTCACAGACAGTAGTATAGTACCTCAGCTCCCCGGGAACGGTCAGGGCCTGGAATAACTTTACTGGAAAAAGCTCTAAACAATACAAAGCAAAATAGACAGTATTGCACGTGCAGGTAGAGTAATGAATATATACAGACAGACTTGAAGATGAGTACCTCCACACAGTGATCCCAGACTTCAAGACGCTTGGGCATCAACAGTTGAAGGACAAAAAGAGTACCTCTGCACGGGGCCTCGAGAAAGTCTCACTAGTTGCTCACTCTCTCTCTTGGGGGCTCACTCCATTTCATCACAGAAACAAGCACTCCGGGAAACCTCTCTTTCTCTTCTATGCTTCACTTTACGAGGGCTGAAGGTGTCACCATGAAGCTGGACCTCCTGACTATGACTCCAGAAGACATGGAACTCCTATCCCGCTCTCAAGCACTCACATTTATACCCTCTCACATACCACATGACAGGATAGAATTGATACATTTACAGTCAGCTCACAGATTAACCTCTCATTTTCTGCAGCTGTGCAATACATATAACAGAATGACAAGACAGTTTTGCACAGCGCACCAACACAAGACATTACATGTATGACATTATGGAGGCGGCCAGGAAAGCACCACACACCTACCTACCTCATTTTGTTTTTGCTAAAATTTGAGTCAGAATAACCCAATCTGATTTTGCAAAAATCATTACTCTTTTATTGCCGACAAGAATCACTAGATGCCAACATTTTTTAATTAAAAAAGAAGTCAAGAGAAATTGAGAGAGCTTAAGGATATCATTCTTGGTGGCCAACATTCCCGTAGATATCAGGACTGGTCTTTGGAGGTTCAAGAGATGCGATGGAAAAGAGCAATGTGTATTTAATTGGGCTTCCAGGGTTAGATAGTAGTCCAACAGATGATGGCTTTTACTGTAATATAAAATTTTAATAGATTTGGTTACGTCACAATTTGAACTTCGTAACTTCAACCATATTCAGACTGTATGTAGGAAGATAAATGGAATGTCCAGCTATTAAATCTTGTTCTTATTTTATATGTATGATGTATCATTTCCAGTTAAAAAGCAGGCAATCTCAAGGGCATTTTAATCAAGATTAGAGCTAATTACTCAGGATAATTGCTGGGTATCATGGCAATTGAAAGACCAGTAAGAGAAAAAAAAATCTTGGACAGTGTTCCTTGTCTTATAATTAAGTGTCACTTAATGATGACTGATATTGTGGCCTGATGAATGATGTAGGTATTCTTATGTACATATGAGATATCTCACTGTCACATTGTATTACCTTAATTAACACACAAGAGTGACCCTGCTTTCCTTTATAGAAGTGACCTCAAGTATTGTTTGAAAATGATAGTGTTCAGTTGTAGGAGAGGCATTCTTCATTCAGCAGCTGCCGTCTTTTCTCAGCACACTAACTAAATAAATCTGGCACATATTTGAATATAGATGTGGCATTTAAAGTGTATCTGTCATTTCATCAAACACTGAAATAAACACATGGGCTTGCAGCACTTATGCCTCAGACTGTGTAATAAAGTCTTTGCGGCACATGTCTTGTTATTTTCCTGAAAACGGCCCCAGAGCCATCTCCTCATTTTTCCTGGGCGGTGACCCTGCCTGAGATGTCTGCCAGTACTACACGTGTTGCCACTTTGTCCCATAGATGCCTTCTGCATTCGACCAATGGGAATGCTGCCCTGATCTGAGACCACGCCTCTCTTCAATGAATCTTGTGGCAGCACTTTGAGATGATTTTTTTCAGGTAAAAACTGTAAGTTTTGGTAAATAAATTGAAATCTAATTTTCATGGATATCATATTGGCTACTATATTAAGCTAAGTCTACTGAAACGACAATGACCATTTACGAAACATAATCAATAACTTTGCTGTCTACATGCTACTGGTGGTCTAAATGTTTGGAGTTTAAGCAAAGCAAGGAGCATACAAATATACACAAATGTTATAAAACAAAAATGGATAAAATAACAACAAAATACCAGTCTATGTTTCTAATAGTCCTGGACGCAGAGTCGGAATGCGGATCAGCCTACATTTAGATGGCACTCCTGGGTCTGACAATTTGGAGAGGGGAAAGCCTTCGTAGAACCACACCACCTTCTTCTGATGTCATCAATGGGCAGGTTGAGTATATGTGTGGACACATCTGGATGGAACCCCGATTTAACATTCCGGCCATATTTTCCCATGAGGCACTCCAATAGGAAAAATATGACATCCATATTTAATATCAGGAATCCACCGATGCGTGCATACCAAACATGATAGGTGACAGATGCCTGGCTATGCATATAGGCAATTCTGGGGGTTCTGGGGGTTGCACAGCAATGGGAGTAATTCCCTCTGGTTTGCAGTACCCTCACGAAGATATACCTGCTGTTGGGCTAGGACCTTCAGATGACCCATAATTCCCTATATAAATTTCTCCTTTGATTATCCTGGCGGGGTGCCACAATGTCTGCTTGGAGTACGCAGGACACAAGATGGGAGACAAATGGTTGGTAGAGGGTGGTAATTGACATCCCCTTGTCACCTTGTAACTTCGTTACCATCAGAACAAAGGACTTCCTTGCTGGTCCCAGAAACAAATGTACAGATCTGAGGGAGATAGAATGAATATTGAAGAGTTCAACCCATCTTTCCCTAGACCAGAACCAATGGCAGGTTGACACGGAAAGCTGGGTGACGATTTATTAATATCGTTATATCACACGCTAGTTTTTCTACATGCGAGAAAGATGGAGCAAAACCTATCTTGCCACTTTTTTTTCAAAGATGTGCGCAGTAGCGCGGAGTTTGACTAGTCAAAAAAAAAACGATTCACACGCTAATACGCTTCGTAGCATATTAGCACACGCGCCCATCTGTTTAAGCCCTAATGGAAGAAAGGTCCTAAGATGAGCATCCTGAACCCCCCTCTAGTAACTCAAAATTCCCTAATAACATGAGTTTTCAAAATTAGACCCCCCCCCTAACCTTTTAATTAGAAGTGGACTTTTTAACTCTGAAGTTTCTCTCCAAGTAGGTATATTTAACCCCTTAAGGATCAGAGTGTTTCAGTCCTAAAGGACCAGACACTTTTTAGCGATTTAAAAAAAGGGAATTTTAAATTTATAGTTATTTATTATATTTCAGTTAAAATAAATCCCAGGAATGGGTTTGCCATTTTGTTCCAGACATTTAGATATATAATTTGTATAATTTTGGATTACAAGGTGGATATGGCAACTGTTTAGGTTGGCGCTGACTGTGGGTTGTTTTCTTTTTTCATATATTTTTTAAAAATTAACTTAACTTTGTAATTTTTTTTAACATCTATGTTCCCTATGATGTCATATAAGATGTCTGGTGGACAGTCACACCTTGTTTTTTTCTAATTCACACTTTTTTCCTGTATCTGGAGCATCCATAGGAGCCCCAGTTACGGGGAAAACATCTCCCTATTGGGGCAGTAGTCACTGTCAGAGCTGGTCAGGGGTTGGCTAAGACCCTGCAGCTCTGACACACCGTGGGTCACCGGTGATCATGTGATTGCCGGGTCCTGTGCAGGAAATGCTAGTGCTGCTTCCTGCATTGTCTACATAGCGCTTACTGAGTACTATGTAGCTTGTAAAGGAGAAAACAGAAGCAGTTAAAAACCACTTCTGTCTTCTCCTTCAGGTCCTCGGCTGTCTCTGATGCTGCTGGATTGCAGGAGCAGGAGCTTTAATCTCATGCTATATATTAACTCTTGGCTGGTATTAAAACATAGGACCAAGCCCCATATATTTATGATGCTTGGACCTTAATGGGTTAAAGGGGTTGTTCGGGACTTCTACTGTTGATGACCTTTCCTTGGGATCGGTTATCAATAGTTGATCAGCTAGGTCCACCTCTCAGGATTCCCACCAATCAGCTGTTTATCAGGCCAGCCAACATAGCACTGCCATACTGCAGTGCCAACCTGGGCCCCCACCAAACAACTATTGATGACCCATCCAAGTGCCATTGTGTTGAGCTGTACTTGCAATACTGCGATATTGCTGCGTTTTTTTTCAAAATGGGACTTTCTAATGTTAAGATCGCATCGCACAAAAATCGCAAGAGCACAAACTTGCTTAATTTCCTGCTCTTAATCTTATTATCTCTGGACATCATTTGGCAACAGGCAGTGGACAGCAAATTAGAAGGAAGTGGGACTCCCAGCACTTTACAGTTATTCTTCTTCACAAACACATCATTTTAGGTAAAGTGAATTACATTTTTGCTAGCTTTCACATTGGCAACCACATAAGCACGCGCTGTTTGAAAAGCCAGCGACTATTTAACTAGAGTCCATTTTGCATTGCTACTTTAGTTGTCTCTTTTTATTTCAGAACGCAGCCCGTTTGATGGCAATATATAAATACAAATGCCGGGACCCGAAAGCCCTATGACATCTTTGAGAAACTGTGACAAATTGATCTTGCCAGCTACGTTGCTTTGTGGAATCGGGTCCTTGGTTCTCAATATATTATTTACATGGCAACTTTAATAAAACACTTCACTTTGACAAGTAGGATTTGGCTTCTGTTAATAAAACCCTCTTTGCTCTGACAGCTCCAATATTTAGCAGCTACTTTGTTACTCTGTTGTCCTTTCCAATTTCAGGGGCATGGAGTATTTTTTTTTCATATTGTTCCAAGTGTTATCATGTTCCTATTGTTTTGACCTTATTGATCTTCATATTTCGAAGACCAAAGGTTTTCTAATGCGCCATGACATGAACGGACTCTGTATTTGGGGAACTGAATGAAATGTCACAGCTAAAATTAGGCTGAATGTTTTCTCCCGTCTATAGACAACCATTTCATTTTGATTTCTTTCCAGATAAATGTTCATACGGAGAAACAAAATGTACAAATATAATCACTGAGGGAAATAATATGAATCCATACAGCTGCACTACCTATTTAATAGATCAACAATGTCATCAAAAACTCTATGCCCCCCATTATACCATGACCAAACTATGCACTATAGCTACAAACAGGCCATATGTAATGGTAAAAGTCACTTACACAATATGAACCATCAGAAAGTTTAACCCTTTGCAATCCAATTTTTCGATTCAGAGTTTCCTAGGGGGCTTTCTCTTTCTGCCATTATACACTGGCGGCAACTGCTGGGTAGAGCCAGTACTGCGGTAGGGGACATGCTGGAGAGGCCCCAGACAACAGAGCAGCCAGTAATATTCAGTAAAAATACCCTGCCAGATATCTTCCGAAATTGGAGCTGTACAGCCTTCAATCATAATGTCTTCAGACGTCAGACAGTGGATTGGAAAGGGTTAAAACAAACTGCTTGCAGGACATTAAAGTGACAAGGACAAAATTATGTCACAGTATCGGAGTCTGAAAGGGGGTACATTGCCTGCAGTTATTCTTCTCCATCTGATCTGCCAATTCCAGGTCCTGTTTTCTGCCATCGATGATTGTCCAACATAATCTTCAAACTACCTAATCCCACAGTGCATTGGTAATGCTAGACTACAAATGCACTATACCTGCTCTCTGATTGGTCAGAGCTGCTCATGTAATTAGTTAGAAAATTGCTGAGTCCATCGTGGATAGCTAAAAACAGGGCCTGGAAATAGTGGATCGGAGGGGCAACAAAGAATGACAACTGCAGGTAATGAATTCTCCTGCCCCTTCTGTCTTGAGATAGAATTTTCTCCTGAAAACAGAGGGTCGTGTTAGGTTGTGCTCCTGGAACCTATCGTTCTATGGGAGAACACTGCGACAGGTGTGGGATGTTTGAGTTGGATGGGTGTGGAGTTCTCCAGCCAGCCAATCACCACCAGTCTGCTGCACATAAATACTAGCCCCTCTGGCTAGAGGGTGCTGGTTTCCTCATTTCTCTTCCAGTATCCTTGTGATTGGTGTGAACAGTGATGTGTTCTGTGTGTCTGTGCAGGTGGCCAGACATGTGGTGTGAACAGTCATGTTCTGTGTAGTATATGTTCCCTTGTGTTTTCGTGTGAATTGTTTCCTGTTTAGTTTGGATTGATTTCCATCTAGCGAGAGCCAGGTCCTCAGATTCCAGCGTGGGGCCGTCCCTATTGGGACGATCACACTGCTTGCAGGCAGAACTCATAGGGTTTTTGTCTTGTGAGAGTAGGAACCCATGAGTCAATGAGGACCCTTGTCGTGAGCTTTAGTATATTGCCAAAAATGCGAACCAATAGCTTGTACCATAGCAATTCCATCTGTTTATGCATGCAGGTATGTTAGTTGAGTGTTTTGGGTGTTTGTCAGTCATTGTGTCATGTCTGGTCACAAGTCCTGCTCACAGTTCACTCTTCTTTTGGTGTTTAGCGTGTGTGCAGTTGTATGAGTATCTCAGGGTTACGGATCCAGCGCGTCCTGCTTGGACGTGACAGGTCGCTTTAATACAGTACATTAATATATAAATATGAGGGAAAAAATGAGTGGGAGGGAAGAATAGAGAAAAAAGAAAAAAAAAAGAATAACCTGATTGAGGAAGACGAGTGAAGATGAGAAGAAAGAAAGAATAAAGAAGAAATGAAAAAATTAGTATCCGACACCCTGAATTCATCCATTTTTATGATGTGAACATGCCTACACCTATAAATATACCTCCATCAATCCTAACAATTCTTTATACTGTATGTGATGCGCTGCAGTAAAAGTCCCAGTTACAATCTAAATCCCTCATAATACGGATACGGAGGGATATTGATTTTTCAAGTAAAACACAATTATGCTGACATAGAACCTGAGTCAATTAAACCTAATTGGAAGAAAGGACACAACACATTTTCTCACAATGCGTCATACTGTCATGAGACAAACGTCAATTGCTTTCTTGTATACGATAAACCAGTGTATCTCTACTATGTGAAGAGAACTGACTAATGAAAAAATCGTGTTAATGTATTGTGGGAAAATTTACTATGAACATCATTCCATTAGCTAGTCTTGATCTAAACTACACTGGGGTAAAATACACCAAATTTATTAAAAAACTATTAATGACCTACTGTATCTTCAGGATAGGTGATCAATAGTTAATCACCGGAGACCCCCACATGGGATACCCAGTGATCGAGCATCATAGGAGATGGGACTGGAAGTGGCCTAGCTGGTTTTACTACCATTGAAATCAATGGGAGCTGAAGCAGTTATTATACTTCAGGCACTTCCATCTCCGACACCAGGGACAGGCATGGAAATGTGTTAGCCACTTCAGCTCCAGTTAATTTCAATGAAATTGAAGCCACCTAGGCCCCTTCCGGTCCTATCACCTGACGCACATCCAACCCGCTAAAGCAACAACCAGGCTGGGCGATCAGGTGATGACCAGGGATCCCGTGTAGTGGGTCTCAAGCAATTAAGGGTGTGTTTCTATGTAACAGGTACCGATTTGTAGCTGCCATTCCACCAAGCCCTGGTTGCCAATAGAAGCATAATCTTGCCGACAAGGTCAGCAAGATTGTGCAGCTATTTGCAGCCATAGCTGATCAGAGTCTCAGCCCCAAGCTGGTACCTGTTACTTGGGAATATACCCTAAAAGGCGTACACCCCTTGAAAAGGTTCCAATATTTTTGGCCATCTTTGCATCAGCTAATTTATGTCAATTCTTGCATAAGATGTGCTAAATTTGTTGGTCTACCGAAGGCCCTGCTCTCTAAGGCCTTAGTCAGACGGGCGTTTTTTCGCATGATTTGCGGATCACATGACGGATGCGCATCCGCAAATCGCGTGACCAGTGCGCGCAAGTCGCCCGCAAATCGCCCGAAAATCTGCTCCTAGCTGCGTTTCATTAGAAACGGGCCGGAGCTGTCCAGCGCATTGCATTCAATGGAGACGGCAATAGAGCCGCCTCCATTTAAAGCAATGCGCTGCGGGCGAGCCCGGGATGAATTGTCGGTAAGGGCTTAAATATATAAGCCCTTCCCTGCAATTCATCCTAAAATGTGTTAAAATAAAAAAAAATTGTATACTCACCTTCTCCCGGCAGCCGGAGCTCTGCGCTGCCGTCCTGCAGTGGGTGTGAGTCAGACCTGCCCCCTGATTGGCTCAGCGCTGAGCCAATCAGAGGCATGCCTCACTCACACCCATTCATGAATTCATGAATGGATGTGAGTCAGACCTGCCCCTGATTGGCTCAGCGCTGAGAGGCAGCAGTCACTCACCCGTTCATGAATTCATGAATGGGTGTGTGAGTGAAACCGGCCTCTGATTGGTCAGGGCTGTGACCAATCAGAGGCAGATCATTCAGCAGGCGGGGATTTTAAAGCCCCGCCGGCTGAATAGTGCCGAGAAGCAGTTCAGTAGAACTGACAGCGGCCGCGGCAGAACTCCGGCTGCAGCGGAAAGGTGAGTATACAATTTTTTTAATTTTAACACATTTTAGGATGAATTGCAGGGAAGGGCTTATATATTTAACCCCTTCCCGACAATTCATCCCGCTCACGCCGGCAGCCCATTGCTTTCAATGGAGCGGCTGTATTGCCGCTCCATTGAATTCAATGGGCAAACATCGTTCTTCTCTGCCACAGCTGTTACAGCTGTGGCAGAGAAGAATGATTTGTCTTCTATATGTTCTCAATGGGGTCGGCGCTGCTGCCGCCGGCCCCATTGAGCGCATATACAGAAGAGAACAGGAATCGCAGATCGCAGATAGGTGCGATCTGCGATTTTTTGTTCTATAATTTATTGGACGAGCGCATAAAAAGCGCTCATGTGTCCGATACCATTGCAAAGCAATGGTTTTATAAAATCGCCGGACGCATGCGCATGCGCAAATCGCGGCTAAAAACGCCCATCTGACTAAGGCCTAAAGCTAAACACCGCCCAAGTTTATCGTCAGTTTGAAAAAGTGGCAATGGAAGCACAAGAAATCAAGAAATTGAATTTTTTTTGTGGAAATGTAGCATGTACCAAATTTGTGATTTTATTTTTTACATCAAATATTAATTCTGATACCAACTTAACCAGCATAGTCAATACCGTATATACCGGCGTATAAGGCGACGGGGCGTATAAGACGACCCCCCAACTGTCACCTTATACGCCGGTATTCAGTGGAGAAAATTTTATTACTCACCTCCCACGGCGTCCTGTCGCGCTCCGGCAGGATGACGCTCGCTCCGGCAGGCTGTCGCTCGCTCCTCGTCCCCGCCGCAGCATAGCTTTCTGAATGTGGGGCTTGAAATCCCCGCTTCCAGAAAGCTAATACACACGCCGGCAGCCATGACATCATTGAATGGCTGTGATTGGCTAAAGCACACGTGGCTTCAGCCAATCACACTATTCAATGACATCATTGAATGGGTGTGATTGCTAACACGTGCGCCTTCAGCCAATCACAGCCATTCAATGATGTCATTGAATAGTGTGATTGGCTGAAGCCACGTGTGCTTTAGCCAATCACAGCCATTCAATGCTGTCATGGCTGCCGGCGTGTGTATTAGCTTTCTGGAAGCGGGGATTTCAAGCCCCGCATTCAGAAAGCTATGCTGCGGCGGGGACGAGGAGCGAGCGACAGCCTGCCGGAGCGAGCGACATCCTGCCGGAGCGCGACAGAACGCCGTGGGAGGTGAGTAATAAAATTTTTTTTTTTTACACTTTTTTTTTTTTGTATTACCGGCGCATAAGACGACCCCCGACTGCAGAGCAGATTTTTCGGGGTTCAAAAGTCGTCTTATACGCCGGTATATACGGTAGTTACAATATGTACTTCATAGAAATATATGACTATGCGAAGTAGCTAAAGTAGACATGTGTCCACGTGCTAATTGCTTATAAAAAGATCTGAGCTTGCTTTATGCTCACTGGTTTAATGTTCCATAAAGTTCCTTTTATGGAATGTCAATGCCAATGGAGCATAGGTAAAGACAACTGCATTTATGTTTTAACCCGGCAATCCTGGTTTCTGCTATGTACTACCATTGAAGGTTCAAAATCTATTCATCTACACATAAACTGAGAAGCTACCATAATGTCATATTTCCAAAACAATGGCCACGATTTAAAGGAGTTGTCCTATGAAAAGTATTGTTTATGGTTAAATCCAGCCTATAATTATAAACATTTTTGTATTTACACTTATTAACCCCTTAGTGACCAGGCTTTTTTGCTTTTTTCCATTTTTGTTTTTTCCTACTCCCTTTTAAAAAATCGTAGCTCCTTTATTTATCCATCGACTTCACTGTAGGAAGGCTTGTTTTTTGCGGGACGAGTTGTATTTTTCAATGGCACTATTTATTTACCATATAATGTACTGAAAAACTTTTTAAAAATTCTTAGCGGAGAGAAATGGAAAAAAAACGACCTTCCACCATCTTTCGGTGCGTCCTGTTTCTACGGCGCACAAACTGCAACAAAAACGACCTGATATTTTTATTCTATGGGTCAGTACGATTGCTACGATACCAAACTTATATAGGTTTTTTTTTTGCTGTAGTACTTGTATTTTTTTTTAAGATATTTAATTTTTTTCAATTATTTTCTGCGGTTATTTTGTGCGCACAATAACTTTTTTATTTTTTCGTCGATGTAGTTGAGCAAGGGCTCATTTTTTGCGGGATGTCCTGTAGTTTCCGATAGTATCAATTTGGAATACATACAAATTTTTGATCGCTTTTTATTGCATTTTTTCTGGAAGACAGGGTAACTAAAAAAGTGTATTTCTGGCATTCTTTATTTTTTTTTTCAGACGACGTTCACCATGCAGGAAAAATAATGCACTACTTTGATAGAGCGGACTTTTACGAATGCGGCGATATCAAATACATATTTTTATTTTATGATTTAGATTTTTTAGTAATTGATATGGCAAAAGGGGGGTGATGTAAACTTTTATAACTTTTTTTTTTTAACAATTTAAAAAACTTTATTGATCTTTTTTTTAACTTTACTTTGAAGTCCCCCTTGGGGACTTTAACATGCGATGCTTTGATCGCTCCTGCAGTATGACGTAATGCTATAGCACTACGTCATACTGCTTTTTTACAGGCAGTCTATCAAGCCACCCTGTGTGGATAGCTTGATAGGCAGTCTGCTAAGGCAGCCCTGGGGCCATTCATTAGGCCCCCGGCTGCCATGACACCTGCACGGATCCCCCGATCTCACCGCGGGGGGGGGGGGGCGTGCGGGACCCCAAAACAGCGTTCGGGGGATTTAAATGCCGCTGTCAGAATTGACAGCGGCATTTAAAGGGTTAATAGCCGCGATTGGCCAAACGGCCGAGCGCGGCTATTGCCCGCGGGTGTCAGCTGTAATAAACAGCTGACGCCCGCGCTGTATGGAGGGAGATAGCGGCGCTACCTCCCTCCATACACATCCTGCAGCTGCAGGACGTAAAAACACTATAGGGTGGTCACTAAGGGGTTAAAGAAGAGTTCTATCCCCAGATGTTCAAAGACTAATGTTAGAGTCATAGAAAAATCACAGAATCTTAGGGTTGGAAGGGACCTCCAGGGTTCTCGGGTCCAATCTCCTGCTCAATCATCCCAGACAGATGTCTGTCCAGCCTTTGTTTGAAGACTTCCATTAAAGAAGAACTCACCACCTCCTGTGGCAACATGTTCCACTCATTCATCACCCTCACTGTCAGAAAGTTTATTCTAATATCTAATCTGTCTCCTCCCTTTCAGTTTCATCCCATTTGCTTCTAGTCTTTCCTTGTGCAAATGAGGATAGGGCTGATCCCTCTGCACTGTGACAGCCCTTCAGATATTTGTAGACAGATATTAAGTCCCCTCTTAGCCTTCTTTTTTTGAAAGCTAAACATTCTCAGATTCTTTAACCATTTCTCATAGGACATGTAGACCGCTCAACATCTTGGTAGCTCTTCTGTGACCATGTTCCAGTTTGTCAATGTCTTTTTTTAAATTGTGGTACCAAGAACTGGACACAGTATTCCAGATGAGGTCTGACTAATAAAAAGTAGAGGGGGTAATTACTTTTTGTGATCTAGACTTCATGCTTCTCTTAATATATCCCAGAATTGTGCTTGCCTTTTTGCTGCTGCATCACACTGTTAACTCACGTTCAGTCTGTGATCTAATAAAATTGCCAAGCCTTTTTCACATGTGCTGCTGCTTAGCCCGATTTCTCTGATTCTGCATGTGCTTTTTTTATTTTCCTCACCCAGATATGTTAAATACCATTCTATTAATCGACGCCCACTGTTCAAGCTTTTCTAGATCTTTCTGAATTCTCTCTCTCACTTCTCTAGTATTAGCCATCCCTCCTAGCTTTGTGTCATCTGCAAATTTGATCACTTTTCCCTCAATTCATTCATCTAGCTTTTTATAAAAACATTGAACAAGACTAAGCCCAGGACAGAGCATTGTAGTACCCCACGTAAGATATTCTTCCAATTGGATGAGCAGCACTGATGACTACTCTTTGAGTACGATCACTCAGCCAGTTGTGAATGCACCTAACAGAATAGTGTTACTTGCTGTTCTCTCTTCAGTGTTCACCTCAGTAAATGTTTCATCTGCTCAGCTTTGCATGTCTCTCTGCTTGACTCGGTATATGGAGAGATCCCTGGTGTGATGAGTGGCGGTTTCTGCAGTTGCTGTGTCTTGTCTGATGTCAGAAGAGATATTGAGCAAGTGATGAGATACTTAGATAATGTTACTGTACAGAACAAAAGACTAAGCAGATGTGACCACTTTGGGATATTTACTGAGGTGGACCGGACCCAGAAAGACTCTTAAATAGAAACAGCAGGTGGCGCTATTCTAACATTAGTCCTGGAATATGTGGGGGTAGAAACATTTTTATTTTATAAGTGTAAATACAAAACATATATATAATTGTGGGCTAGATTTAACTATGAACAATATCTTTTGTGGGACAAACCCTTTAATGAAGCACAACCAGAGCTGTTTGAGTTCTTTCTATGGACTTTACTGCCAAGTTCCAGATTGCTGAGTTCCTACTGAATGCCTGATATCTATTGATTTCTTATGTAAGACCTGAGATGCACTATGATGCCGCATTTCCAAAAACCCATTTAGCGGGGCACAGCAAAAGATATTTACATTGCTTTTATGTACTTTTCCGACTATATATTCTGGATTGCTCTACTTCTGCTAAAGGAAAAAAATATCTGCTTATTTACTATGTATAACTTAAGATGCCACAATTGTGTCTGAACACTGGTCAGCTTTTAATAGAGCACAACCAGATATGTTTGAATTGATTATATGAACAATCTTCCATACTTCTTTATTCTTTCTGAGAATCCAAGATTTACTGAGCTCCTATGCAAGACCTGAAATAGTACCACGACGCCAGTGTTCCAAAAATTTGTCCATAGAATAGAACCAGAAACACCTAGATTAAATAGTTTGTCCAGAAGTAGAAAAACATGGCTAATTCTTTCAGGAACATTGGAAGAAACGTCCATTTGTTGTGTCTGGTATTGCAACCCATTCCCTTCAATGTAGATACGTTACAATTGAAATCATGTAAGAGCATCATCTGATCATGTATCATTCCCTCTTGAAAAAATAGGACCGCATTCATTTCACATTTGCATATTTTGGTGGGATTGAACAAACGTGAAGATCATATTATAATAATAGATATGGAAGATCTTAATCAACAGCAGATTTGATCATGCCAACATAAGAATGATTTTAGTTCAGTTACATATTTTAAGGTGCTTTTAGGCCTCCTTCACACGGGCGACAAAGTCGCATTGCTACAATGCTACAAATCGCATATATGTGTAGCCCATGCTTTGCTATGGGTTAATTTACACGTGAAATGTTTTGTAGTATGCGACATCCCGACACAAAAGCCTTGCGGGTCCGGTGGTATGCACGCGACTCATGAGGTTTTTTAGCCCACGTTTCCCTATAGAGCCTTCCTCTCTGTTTCATCTCATCACATGAATACACGATTTTCGTGCTGTGCAATGCAACTTTAAAAGTAAGAAATCTTACTGTCAAAGCCCTAATCTAAACCCTAGCTGCAGGAAAAAATAAAAGAGCAGTATATATCACGTTAGAAGCACTGTCAGCCCGGCCACATCTTCTACCCTGGGTTCCCGACTATTCTCCCTCATCTCTTCTGGCCAGGGATTGAAAAGTCCCCGCCTCATGGAAGTGCTGCCTTTGATTGGCTAACTCTTAGCCAATCAAAGCTAGCACTTAATAAACCAATCACAGCCATTCACTGAGCACTGGCTCTGATTGGCTAAGCAGCAGCCAATCACAACCAGCGCTTCCAGGAGGCGGGGATTTTTCAATCCCCAGCCACCAGAAATGAAGAAGACCAGTGCCAGGGCCCAGGAAGAAGGTGCCCCGGGCAGCGCTTCTAGGTGAAGTATACTTTAAAAAAAAAAATTTTATGCAGTTAAGGCTTATTTTCAAGGTAAGGCTTATATTTCATGCCTGAAATGACCCAGTGAGGATACAGTAGGTATATGGTCATTCGGTTTACTAAAAATGTCTATAACTAGAGATGAGCGAGCGTACTTGCTAAGGCAAATTACTCAAGCGAGTATTGCCATTTTCGAGTACATGCCCACTCGTGTCAAAAGACTCGGGGAGGGGCGGGGGTGAGCAGTGAGTTTTGGGAGCGAGCATGGGTGAGCGGGGTGGAGAGAGAGAGAGATCTCCCCCCCCCTTCGTTCCTCCCCGCTTTCCCCCACCGGCCACTGAATCTTTTGGCACGAGCGGGCATGTACTCAAAAATGGCAAAACACGCTCGAGTATTTTGCCTTAGCAAATTCACTCGCTCATCTCTAGCTATAACCAGTTAGGTTCTTGATGAGCCTACTGGTGGACACTGATGAACAACCTACACAAAAGAGTAAATACACCCTCAATATAAGGAGGGTTTGTGAGTGGTTGCTCATCAGTGTCCTCCACATGTGTTACTTGCTCCTCCATTTAGCAAACTAGCTGTCTGCATGTTAAGGACTAAGTGGAGTATATGCCTGCCCTCTTATATCCGTATATCAGTAGGTATATGGCCATTTTCTGTGATTTTTTTATTCTTGTACAAAGTAGTATATTATAATTATTATCAAACTACTAACGACCACCTGACTGTTTGTGTGAGTTACACGTGTTGATGTCACCATCATGTGATCAGTCACGTTGCTATGGATACAGCAGTACTCATTCTAGCAGTTTGTAGCTGGTTGCTGATGCTCTCTCCAGACTACCTACTTCAATAGAAAATTACCCTGAAGACGAAACATGGGAGGACATTGAAATGCGGGACTTTACTTCACATTAAGCCCAACAAAACTGCCAAGCTGTTTTTCTTAATCCAAACTCTTTATCACAAAATGTGGACACTTTAAAAAAATGGCCCTTGCTCCAACAACACAGTCGGACATTTAATAACCTACAGGAGCATTCGTTAACAAAAGCCATTCCAAAAGGTATTTTACGTAAATCCGTGGACCCTGAGTTACAATGACTATGGAGACAGAGAAAAAGATTATTCGTAAAAAAAACATCATCTTCAGAAGTTCTATTGTCCCCACCTCTGGAAACCATTTGCACCAAATGGTAATTCCCCGCAGGGACGCTAACCAAGTTCTACTCTCATACCATGATCAATCTGGACATTTAGGCGTACATAAAACAAAAGCTGTAATCCACCAGTGTATTATATTGAAAAATGGTATGATATTGAATAATGGTTCCAGGAATGCAAGGTATGTGAAATGAAGAGAAGAGCTCAAAATGATAAAAAAAAGCCACGCTACACCCTATCGTCACATCCAAGCCTTTAGAAATTCTCACCATTGATCACCTAAAAATAGAAAGAAGTAAGTCCTGGTATAGCTATGTACTCACTTTGATTGACCATTGCACCAAATTCAGAGTCTCCGCTCCCGTAAAAGACCTTACCGCCAGAACCACAGTCGCCATTATGTGGAAGTATGTCATCCTCAACTATGGATGCCCTGACCAAATCCTATCAGACAGAGGACCAGCCTTTAAATCCCAACTCTTCCAATAATTATGTGCCCCTTATAATTGCAAGAAACCTCGAACCACAATTTATTATTCCCAAGGAAATGGACTTTGTGAAAAAGCAAAACAAACCATCCTAGAATTACTCAGAACTATTCCACACAAACAAAAAGCTTATTTGCCCAATCTACTATCTGAATTGATCTACACCTACAACAACACCCCACATTGTTCCACAGGATATACTCCCTATTACTTAATATTTTGCCATCAAGGAAAGTTGCCCACGGACTTCAAATTAGGAATCCAAGTAACAGATGACCATAACCCTTTGCCCAAAACAGAATGGATAAAAGACCATCAAAGAAGACTAAAGGAAGCCCAGGAAATCATTGATATGCGCTTAGAAAGAGTAAGAGAAAAACAAGCTTGTGATTTTGATAAGAAAGCCCACGCATCAGATTTACAAATTGGAGACCAAGTCTGGTTAAGGAATGAACATCCTAAAGGAAAGTTAGACACCAGATGGGAACTTACCCACTATACAGTCATCACTGCAATATCCAAAGAAAAAGGACTGTACTGCATCACCCATCCTGAAGGAAAAATCCAAGCTGTCCACTGCAATCGCCCAACCTGCTTCACCTACAGACTCTGAGATGGAAGAAAATGAATCGAACCAAGAGGAAGAAATCACCAGATCTACTCCCGAACCAGTCACAGAATGTCTTTCTCTATTTACCTTAGAAAATCAGTTGCTTTGCTATCTGAACCCTTTTTCTCGCCTAGTATATCAAGCAGCACCAACAATGCAATACTTCAGAAAAGCATCACCAAGTCCTTCAACTTCACCCCCATGCTCAAATACTTCTACTTCTACTTCAACTACCCCATCCAACGCTGTATCAGCTTCCCTATTATTGTTGCCAACTTCAAGAAGAAGATTACCAGCATTGCCCAGCATCCTCAGGAGATCTACCAGAACCACATGTGGTCAACCACCTCCAAGATTTCTGGAATAGACTTTGTTATACAAAAGTCAATTTATCAATCCTATGGATTCAGAGTCATATCTTATTTATTGCAACATTTGTCTCAACCAAGCTTAGTACCCTGAGAGACTACTCAGTGCGTCCTAAAGTTCTAAAAGTTTCCAAGTTATAAGTTATTGCAACGTTTAAGTCATGTGCCTCGAGACTACTTGAAGTTTGCTACCAGTTGTTGTTTGTTTTTAATGTTCACATTTATTTTACCCTATTTGCACCTCAATATCACATAGTAGACTTTTCATGTTTTCCATGGACTCTCGCACATCTGTAGTAGAAAGAAAGACTTCGGCAGCATCCAGGGTGCACATTTAGTATCCAAGACTTTATTTCCCCATCACAAAAGAACAGGCAATGTTTCGGCCATGTTGGCCTTTGTCAAGCTTGTGGATTTTTGGAATAAAGATGCTATTTAATATACACAACCAGCGGTAAGAAAACTCATTCCTCTGTGCTGCCAGTTACTATTTATATTAGCTGGTGTCATATTGGCTGATAGTCAGCTTCATACTCACTAGTGCAGAGTCCAAGGGTGAGAAAACAATAATACAAGTCCCTATGCAGATGGGGAGGAGTTGAGAAAGTGTGGGAAAGAGAAGAGGTGATAAAAGAAGGAGACAGTGAGCAGTAAGGAGAGTTGCAGCCAGGAGGGAGAGGTTGTAGTCAGGTCGTGTTGGAGGAGGAGGAGGTGCTTGCACAAGAGAAAGCAGTTATTAGCATGCTTCTTCCCAGGGTCTAGCGAGGTCTCATTTTTGCTTCCTTGGCGATCCACAGCAAAGAGGAGGAGGAGAACCTTTCTGAGGTCGGTCCTCTACAAAACAGTGAGTCTAATGTTAACCCGGTGAAATCAAAGCCAGGACTAGTCTAGTGACCTACCTACACTCTGCTTCATCTACACTTTGTTAAATTCGCTTATCCCTTCAGCTAAAGGAACTAGTGGGGAAATTGTCTTTCAAATAAGTTTGAAAGGAAAGGAGAGAATGTTGAAGTTGGTTCCTAATCAAGTCAATATCACTGTATTCTTCAACATGTTCAGTTCACTGCATACTGTTGTATCTTCTTGTGCCATTTTCCAAGTACCATTGCGGAGATTGTATTTTCTACTGTTTCACATATCAGCTTAGTAAATCTGCGTACTTCCAGATTACTACCACAAGCTACTGGAGTCATCTCAGTTATTTCTTCGGCATTCCATCCCAAGGGTCCGGTTGGAGTACTGGCGTCATGCATGACAAAACAGGCCTTCCTGTTAAACGTACCACTGTACATTTTTGGGTCGCTGCACAACCCTCGAGCTGAGCAATCTTAGCGCTACTGTCTGGAGAGACCAAAGAGCCACCCACGACAACCCTTCTGCAACCCTTGTGGTCGACCTCACTTTGGCGCGCTTGGCTCAGCTGTTGCACTAACATTGATGCCGAAATACAACACCGTCTGAGCTTTATGAGTGCAGCTTTTTTTCTAATGAAGCAGAGGGTGTTTGCGGACCGGGACATTCGTACGGATACCAAGATGCTCGTTTATAAAGCTATTGTCTTTTCAACCTTGTGGACCATCTGCAAACATCACTCTCAATTCCTGGAATGATTTCATTAGCGTTGCCTTCGAAAAATCCTGCAAATCTCTGAGGAAGACAGGCAGACAAATGTCAGTGCTCTGGAAGAAGCAAAGTCCACCAGCAATGAAGCAATTATCCTTCATCATCAACTTCACTAGACTGGCCACGTTGTGCGAATGCCCGACTGCCATCTTCCAAAGCAATTACTATACTCTCAACTCAAAAGCGGAAAACGGAATGTTGATGGACAGCAAAAGAGATTTAATCCCTTAATGCTATAGGACATATATTTACATCCTGCAGCGTTGGGGTATGTATGAAGGGAGATCTCCCTCCATACAACGTGTGCAGGCTGTTTCTTACAGCTGACAAGTGGCGGCAACAGCTCTGATAACCCGCATGGCTCATTGGAGCTGTTAACCCTTTAAATTTGCTGTCAATTCTGACAGTGGCATTTAAATCCCCTGTGCGAAATTTGAGGGACGCGTATGGCCCTCCGCAATGAGATCACAGGGAGCTGTGCGGGTGTCATGGCAGCCAGGGGCCTAATGAAAGACCCAGGGCTGTCATGGCAGAATGCCTATCAAGCCATGCCCGTGGGGTGGCTTGATAAAATGCCTGCCCAATCGCAGTATGATGTAATGCTATGGCATTACATAACACTGCAGGAACGATCAGAGCATCGCAAGTTGTTATCCCCTATGGGGACAAAACAAAAAGCAAAAATATGATCAATAAAGTTTTACTAATTATTAAAAACAAAAGTAATAAAAGTAAAAAAAAAATCTTTTGCCATATTTATAATAAAAGATTCTAAATAATAAAACAAAAATACATATTTGGTATCGCTGCATCCATTAAAGTCTAGAGATGAGTGGGTACACTCGTTCGAGTATTAGGGTACTCGAGATGCTCGTTACTGGAGAAGAGCAAGACATGGTACTCGAGTCAATTTCATTTCCTTCCCTGCATGTTTAGCGCCATTTTTTAGCGACCAAACATGCAGGGAAGGCATTACCACTTCCTGCTGTGACGTGCTAGGCCTGTGCATGTCTACAGCAGTGAGTGGCTGGGCCGATCAGGTGACTGCCGAGTAGTTAAACTGGTGCCGCCCGTGGCTCGCCTCAAACGCATGCTGGCAGAGGTTAGGGAAAGAGCAGCTACTAAGATAGGGAAAATGTTAGGGTAGGATCGCTGCTCACCATCTGGGTAGACTCCTCAAAGTTTCCAAGGACCTGACAGATATCTGCCATCCAGGCCCAGTCCTTGGTAAAGAGATGAGGAGGCTGACTCCCAGTACGCCGCCCATGTTGGAGTTGGTATTCCACTATTGCTCTACGCTGCTCATACAGCCTGGTCAACATGTGCAGCGTAGAATTCCACCATGTGGGCACGTCGCAAAGCAGTCGGTGCTCTGGCAGATTAAACCAATGTTGCAGGGTCCGCTGGGTGGCAGCGTCCGTGGTGGACTTGCGGAAATGTGCGCAGACCCAGCGCACCTTGCTTAGAAGGTGTTCTGACAAGTGTGGGTAGTTTTTCAGAAACAGCTTCCTCCACTAAACCACCCTCCTCCTCCTCCTACGCAACCTCTGTCTCGCAATCAAGATGTGTTAGCAGCAGCATGTCGCCAGCAGTCGGTGTCGCGCGGTGTGGCAGCACAGCGGTGGGCAAGCGTCAGCAGGCCGTGCTGAAACTACTCAGCTTAGGAGATAAGAGGCACACGGCCCACGAACTGCTGCAGGGTCTGACAGAGCAGACCGATCGCTGGCTTGCGCCGCTGAGCCTCCAACCGGGCATGGTCGTGTGTGACAACGGCCGTAACCTGGTGGCGGCTCTGCAGCTCGGCAGCCTCACGCACGTGCCATGCCTGGCCCACGTCTTTAATTTGGTAGTTCAGCGCTTTCTGAAAAGCTACCCACGCTTGTCAGACCTGCTCGGAAAGGTGCGCCGGCTCTGCGCACATTTCCGCAAGTCCCACACGGACGCTGCCACCCTGCGCACCCTGCAACATCGGTTTCATCTGCCAGTGCACCGACTGCTGTGCAACGTGCCCACACGGTGGAACTCTACGCTCCACATGTTGGCCAGGCTCTATGAGCAGCGTAGAGCTATAGTGGAATACCAACTCCAACATGGGCGGCGCAGTGGGAGTCAGCCTCCTTAATTTTTTACAGAAGAGTGGCCCTGGTTGGCAGACATCTGCCAGGCCTTGGAAACTTTGAGGAGTCTACCCAGATGGTGAGCGGCAATGCTGCAATCATTAGCGTCACCATTCCTCTGCTATGCCTCTTGAGAAGTTCCCTGCAAAGCATAAAGGCAGACGCTTTGCGCTCGGAAACAGAGCCGGGGGAAGACAGTATGTCGCTGGATAGTCAGAGCACCCTCCTGTCTATATCTCAGCGCGTTGAGGAGGAGGAGGAGGAGGAGCATGAGGAGGATGAGGAGGAGGGGGAAGAGACAGCTTGGCCCACTGCTGAGGGTGCCCATGCTGCTTGCCTGTCATCCTTTCAGCGTGTATGGCCTGAGGAGGAGGAGGAGGAGGATCCTGAAAGTGATCTTCCTAGTGAGGACAGCCATGTGTTGCGTACAGGTACCCTGGCACACATGGCTGACTTCATGTTAGGATGCCTTTCTCGTGACCCTCGCGTTACATGCATTCTGGCCACTACGGATTACTGGGTGTACACACTGCTCGACCCACGGTATAAGGAGAACCTTTCCACTCTCATACCCGAAGAGGAAAGGGGTTCGAGAGTGATGCTATACCACAGGACCCTGGCGGACAAACTGATGGTAAAATTCCCATCTGACAGCACTAGTGGCCGAAGGCGCAGTTCCGAGGGCCAGGTAGCAGGGGAGGCGCAGAGATCAGGCAGCATGTACAGCACAGGCAGGGGAACACTCTCTAAGGCCTTTGACAGCTTTCTGGCTCCCCAGCAAGACTGTGTCACGGCTCCCCAGTCAAGGCTGAGTCGGCGGGAGCACTGTAAAAGGATGGTGAGGGAGTACGTAGCCGATCGCACGACCGTCCTCCATGACGCCTCTGCCCCCTACAACTACTGGGTGTCGAAGCTGGACACGTGGCCTGAACTCGCGCTGTATGCCCTGGAGGTGCTTGCTTGTCCTGCGGCTAGCGTCTTGTCAGAGAGGGTGTTTAGTGTGGCTGGGGGAATCATCACAGATAAGCGTACCCGCCTGTCAACCGACAGTGCCGACAGGCTTACACTCATCAAGATGAACAAAGCCTGGATTTCCCCAGACTTCTCTTCTCCACCAGCGGACAGCAGCGATACCTAAGCAATACGTAGGCTGCACCCGCGGATGGAAGCATCGTTCTCTATCACCATCCAAAACGGGGACATTTCTGCTTCATCAATCTGTGTATAATATTCCTCCTCCTCCTGCTCCTCCTCCTGAAACCTCACGTAATCACGCCGAACGGGCAATTTTTCTTAGGGCCACAAGGCTCACTCATATAATTTTTCTAAACAATTTTTATACGTTTCAATGCTCTTAAAAGCGTTGAAACTTTAACTTGAACCAATTTTTCGTTAAACTGGGCTGCCTCCAGGCCTAGTTACCACTTAAGCCACATTAACCAAAGCGATTAATGGGTTTCACCTGCCATCTTGGTTGGGCATGGCCAATTTTTTCTGAGGTACATTAGTACTGTTGGTACACCAATTTTTTTGGGCCCTCACCTACAGTGTAATCATAGTAATTTCTATGTTCTTCGCCTGTACTCATGGTACAGAAAGGTGTGTGGGGTTGGCCTACACTTTAGCTACATAAATGTAACTGGGGCCTTGTCTATACTGCAGCTACTGAAATGTGAAAGAGACTGTTATCTCCCTAAACTGCTGCAATGGGAATGTTACTGGGGCCTGTCTTGAGTGCTACTATTACTGAAATGGAACTAAGACTGCGCTCCCCCTATACTGCTGCTAGTGATATGTTAGTGGGGCCTGTCCCTAATGCTACCGCTGAAATGTTAATAATTCTGGGCTCTGCCTATACCGGTGCTAATGATATGTCACTGGGGTGTGGAAACAGAGGCTACACAAAGACATGATGGCGGCGAGGCCATTTCCCTCCAACGCTGTTACTGTTAAGGTGCATATAACCACGGACACGTGTAGAGGACACATAGTGCCTCCAAAACATCCCCCTCCTCCTCCAACAATGAAAACATTCTTGGCAAATACCTTTGCATTGGTCCATCTGGTGGCAGTCCAAGAATTTCACCTTTACCGACACAACAAGAGAGCACCACCACCATCCCCCCGCCACGGCCCACTTAATCCTGGCCACATTCCGAAAACCAACTACATAAAACCGCGCTACCAGGTCCGCAGTCACCACCACATTACCACCAACGAGGTTACTGTTAAGGTACATATTACCAGTCTGACTGGGGCATGCAGTGTGGGCCGAAGCCCACCTGTATTGTATCTGACGTTAGCTCTGCTGAGTAGGGCACTGCAATGGGATATATTTATGTACCGCCGGTGGGTTCCAGGGAGCCACCCATGCTGTGGGTCCACACGGAGTTGTAACTGCATCTGTCCACTTGTAAAGAACCCCAGTCTGACTGGGGCATGCAGTGTGGGCCGAAGCCCACCTGCATTAACCACGACATTACCTCAGCTGTGATGGGCAATGCAATAGGATATTTTTATGTACCACCGGTGGGTTCCAGGGAGCCACCCATGCTGTAGGTGCACACGGAGTTTAACCTACATCTGTCCACTTGTAAAGAACCCCAGTCAGACTGGGGCATGCAGTGTGGGCCGAAGCCCACCTGTATTAAGCACGACATTACCTCAGCTGTGATGGGCACTGCAATGGGATACATTTATGTACAGCGGGTGGGTTCCAGGAAGCCACCCATGCTGTGGGTGCACACTGAATTCCCATTGCGGAGTTGTACCTGCCTGTGACTATTTATAAAAAACCGCGGTCTGACTGGGGCATGCAGACACCTTGACAGAATGAATAGTGTGTGGCACATAGGTTCCCCATTGCTATGCCCACGTGTGCAGCTCCAGATGGAGGTGGCACAGGATTGGATTTCTCATTGCTTCTGTACAGCATTGTGGACTATCGCCCCGCCCCTTTTATGGGGGGGTCACTGCCTAGCCATGCCAACCCTCTGCAGTGTGTGCCTGCTTTTCCTCTGGCAGGCGCTCTTATAAATAGACATGAGGGTGGCGTGGCATGAGGGCAGCTGAAGGCTGGCCAGGGACAATTTGGTGTACGCTGTGGACACTGTCGTGCGGGGGGGGGGGGGGGGGGGTTGGGCAGCATGTAACCCAGGAGAAGTGGCAGTGGAGTGTCATGCAGGCAGTGATTGTGCTTTGTTGGAGGTAGTGTGGTGCTTAGCTAAGGTATGCCATGCTAATGAGGGCTTTTCAGAAGTAAAAGTTCTTGGGAGGGGGGGGGCCTACTCTTGCCAGTATTGTGGCTTAATAGTGGGACCTGTGAACTTGAGATGCAGCCCAACATGTAGCCCCTCGCCTGCCCTATCCGTTGCTGTGTCGTTCCCATCACTTTCTTGAATTGCCCAGATTTTCACACATGAAATCCTTAGCGAGCATCGGCGAAATACAAAAATGCTCGGGTCGCCCATTGACTTCAATGGGGTTCGTTACTCGAAACGAACCCTCGAGCATCGCGAAAAGTTCGTCTCGAGTAACGAGCACCCGAGCATTTTGATGCTCGCTCATCTCTAGCAGTTATATTCTTGTACATAGGAGGCAGTAATATAGTAGTTATATTCTTGTACATAGGAGGCAATATTATAGTAGTTATATTCTTGTACATAGGAGGCAGTATTATAGTAGTAAAATTCTTGTACATAGGGGGCAGTATTATAGTAGTTATATTCTTGTACATAGGAGGCAGTATTATAGTAGTTATATTCTTGTACATAGGAGGCAATATTATAGTAGCTATATTCTTGTACATAGGAGGCAGTATTATAGTACCTATATTCTTGTACATACGGGGCAGTATTATAGTAGTTCTATTCTTGTACATAGTGGGCAGTATTATAGTAGCTATATTCTTGTACATACGGGGCAGTATTATAGTAGTTATATTCTTGTACATAGGAGGCAGTATTATAGTAGCTATATTCTTGTACATACGGGGCAGTATTATAGTAGTTATATTCTTGTACATAGGAGGCAGTATTATAGTAGTTATATTCTTGTACATAGGAGGCAGTATTATAGTAGTTATATTCTTGTACATAGGAGGCAGTATTATAGTAGTTATATTCTTGTACATAGGGGGCAGTATTATAGTAGTTATATTCTTGTACATAGGAGGCAGTATTATAGTAGTTATATTCTTGTACATAGGAGCAGTATCATAGTAGTTATATTCTTGTACATAGGGGGCAGTATTATAGTAGTTATATTCTTGTACATAGGGGGCAGTATCATAGTAGTTATATTCTTGTACATAGGGGGCAGTATTATAGTAGTTATATTCTTGAACATAGGAGGCAGTCATACAGTAGTTATATTCTTGTACATAGGGGGCAGTATTATAGTAGTTATATTCTTGTACATAGAGGACAGTATTATAGTAGTTATATTCTTGAACATAGGAGGCAGTCATACACTAGTTATATTCTTGTACATAGGGGGCAGTATTATAGTAGGCATATTATTGTAAATAGTGGGCAGGATTATAGTAGTTATATTCTTGTACATAGGAGGCAGTATTATAGTAGTTATATTCTTGTACATAGGGGGCAGTATTATAGTAGTTATATTCTTGTACATAGAGGACAGTATTATAGTAGTTATATTCTTGAACATAGGAGGCAGTCATACACTAGTTATATTCTTGTACATAGGGGGCAGTATTATAGTAGGCATATTATTGTAAATAGTGGGCAGGATTATAGTAGTTATATTCTTGTACATAGAAGGCAGTATTATAGTAGTTATATTCTTGTACATAGGGGGCAGTATTATAGTAGTTATATTATTGTACACATGAGGTAGTATTATAGTAGTTATATTGTTGTACATAGGGAGCAGTATTATAGTAGTTATATTCTTGTACATAGGGGGCAGTATCATAGTAGTTATATTCTTGTACATAGGGGGCAGTAGTTATATTCTTGTACATAGGGGGCAGTATCATAGTAGTTATATTCTTGTACATAGGGGCAGTATTATAGTCGTTATATTTTTGTACATAGGAGGCAGTATTATAGTAGTTATATTCTTGTACATAGGGGGCAGTATTATAGTAGCTATATTCCTGTACATAGGAGCAGTATTATACTAGTTATATTCTTGTACATAGGAGGCAGTGTTATAGTAGTTATATTCTTGTACATAGGGGGCAGTATTATAGTAGCTATATTCCTGTACATAGGGGGAGTATTATAGTAGTTATATTCTTGTACATAGGGGCCAGTATTATAGTAGTTATATTCCTGTACATAGGGGCCAGTATTATAGTAGTTATATTCCTGTACATAGGGGCAGTATTATAGTAGTTATATTCTTGTACATAGGGGCAGTATTATAGTAGATATATTCTTGTACATAGGGGGCAGTATTATAGTAGTTATATTCTTGTACATAGGGAGCAGTGTTATAGTAGTTATATATTTGTACATAGGGGGGCAGTATTATAGTATTTATATTCTTGTACATAGGAGGCAGTATTATGGTAGTTATATTCTTGTACATAGGGAGCAGTATTATAGTAGGTATATTCTTGTACATAGGGGGCAGTATTATAGTAGTTATATTCTTGTACATAGGGAGCAGTGTTATAGTAGTTATATTTTTGTACATAGGGAGGCAGTATTATAGTATTTATATTCTTGTACATAGCGGCAGTATTATAGTAGTTATATTCTTGTACATAGGGAGGCAGTATTATAGTATTTATATTCTTGTACATAGCGGCAGTATTATAGTAGTTATATTTTTATATATAGGAAGTATTATTCAAACAAAATTAAAAACAAACTCAGGAATTCCTCTTCCTTTCATGTCTATATCTTGTTTGGGGACCATTTGCTTTATGAATTGACCAGATTTTCAGATCGATAATCCAATCCTCAACATTTTATTTTTGGAAAAAAATCAGTACATCATTTTAATAATCACATTGCTGTGAGGCTGAATCTCATTTTCAAAAGTTTTTTGTTTGGGGGCGTGGCCTAACCTCTGAAGCGGGAAGTCGCACTGCGAGCGAGCTCGTCGGAGATCTGCCAAAACGGGTGTTTTTAAACACCTTCTCCACTCACCCAAGGCTCCTCTGCTAAGAAGAAGTCCTCCCGGTGTTGGAGGAAGAAGCGGGACCGAAACGGAGACTCCGCTGTGAGTTAAATAGGAAGCGGCAGGTGAGGCCTACATATCCGGCCGGAACCGGGGACTAAATTTTCGGCTACAAAAGAGCGCGAGCGGGCCGTGCTCGGCCTGAAGCATCCGGAGTACACCTCAATCCAGTACTCTTCCCCGTGCTGCTGCACGCTGCGGCGGTGCTGGAAGAGGCAGACAAGAAGGACCGGAGGGTCCCGACATAGCAGAGGACACCGGAGCCGAGCGGTAAGCCTGCATATACACCCCGCACAGAAACATTCGGGATAGTCACCCAGGAGTACCTAAAGTGATAGAAGTCCCTGCTCCTCTCTCCATATCAATAAAGGAGGCGAGTGCCTTTCCTGGGGAGAGCTAACATCCACCGACAGACCAGGCAGACCTTTGGCTGAGAGCCAAAACGACCATCTAAGCAGCAATAAGCATAGGGAGTGCAACTTACAGCGTATACAGCTTTCCCCTGCTCTCTGCTTTGGTCTGCACAGACTCTCTTAACCCAACAGTGGTGACCCACGTCCCCCCCACCACCACCTAAGTTCTCCAGCTCCCACTTCCTGCCTCACACCCTTGCAGGAAAGAATAACATAACAAAATACTCTCCCTAAAAAAAAAAAAAAAAAAAAAAAAAAAAAAGGGGGAGACTGCAGAACACCGATGCAGTAAAACACGCTCCAAATTTGTGCCCCACGTAAAGGCTTTAGCCCTTAACTATATGCAAGATGGTCAAGACGGCGAAAGAAAAAGCGATATCCGCCTCCAGTCAGCAGACGTTATCTAAAAACCAACCTGACATGCAGCGCTTTTTAAAGAGGAAGAGCGTTCATTCTCCTGCGAGTACCTCTAAGAAAAACCCTCCGCCAGTAGCAGAAGACGAGAACGGCTCTGCATCAGACTCAGATAGCGAAGACGATACAGATTTAAGCAGCGCCCATAGATCAGGTATAACCAAGAACTTTCTTAAAAAGGCTCTGGCACAAGCGCTCCAACCTATCCTAAAAGAACTGACCGAAATAAAAACAGAAATCCAACAAATCGGCAACAGAGTAGAGGATCTGGAGAACACCTGCACTGATCTTATCGCACAGTCGAACGATCTGACTGACCAAGTAGACACACAGAGAGACCAGATAGATAGAGCTTTGGTCCTCATTGAGGACCAAGAAAACAGAAGTCGCAGACGGAACATTAGATTCAAGAATATTCCAGAGTCTGTTCTCCCTGAGGCCTTAAGAAGTATGGCAGCAACTATATTCACTGACCTATTGGGCGAAGAGCGCGCCAGGCAGATCACGATTGAGAGAATTCATAGAACTCTTAGACCCAAGCCGAAATCTGGCGATCCCCCCAGGGATATAATCTGTGGCTTACTTTCTTTTGTCGACACACAAGCAATACTAACAGCCTCTAGAGATAGGGATGAAGTACAGTACCAAGACGCCATCATCCAACTCTACCAAGACTTGGCCCCTTCCACCCTAGCAAAGAGAAGGCAATTGAAACCCCTCCTCGAGATTCTCAGAGCTAAAAATTTGAAATATTCATGGCTCTTCCCCTTTGGCTTGGCAATTCAAAAAGACGGCAAACGCATTACTATTCATACTCCAGCAGATCTGGAAAGAGCTTGGAGTGCACTAGATACCGCACCAATACAGATACCCTCATGGATGCCTCTGGGGGAAAAAGAGGGCGCCAAAAAATTAGAGAAACAAACCCCATGGAAGGAGGTCTCCCGCTCTAAGTCACCTAAGAGCAGAAGATCTAGAGCAAGACTCGATTTTCAGCAGTCTCGGCTCTTGGAGACTCCCAGGCTGCAGGATGAGTAGTCGTCCACGGACACCAGAGTTTTGATAGATCAGCATGAGGACCAGTTCAGGTTTGGCCTGGCGGCCGAAGGTTGTCCCACCAGCGGAGGATCGGGCGATCCTAACTAACTCTTTCTGCTCTTCATCGCACCTTCGTTACCCCCCTTTTTTTTACTCCCGTCCCCTTTTCCGCTTGCTTTCAAGGATGTCTCCCCACAGCAGAAGATATCTTCGACCTGCTTGCGCAAGGAGTTGGACCCACTTATCGAAGAGAAGACGCAGCCGGGGTGGGATATTGGTTCCTCTGCTGATAAGTACCACAGTAACTCATCACCTGTTTTAGATTGAACTGCCCCCCGCAGCGCCCTCTCTGGCGCCGTGGACACATGGCGCCTGTGGGCATGTGGGTGGCAGTTGTGTTCGGATCACTTGGGGGTCTCGCTTGCTGCTCTGCTTCCCTGGGGGGCCGGGGGGTTTGGGCCTGCGCTGGGGACACCTTGTCTCCGGTGGTGGGCGTGGCCCCTCGGCCGCCCTGGGTGGCTGGGGGTTGGGCGTTTGATCGACGTATTGTTTTCTTCCTTGTCATCTGGTGTGGCGGCTCTCTCCCCCCCCCCTGCCTCCCCTCCTGGTGGGCGCGGGGTGGGGCGATCGCCTGCCGCTCACACTTCAGACCTGTTGGCTGTTTGGCAAGACTTGTCAGGCGTCGCACTCTCGCTGACAGTCAGAGTTATATTAGAGTTTTCTATGTTAAGAAAAATTGAAACTTGATAACATAATCCCACTGCTTTGAGTGGGGCACACTATCCCTACAATACATTCTATTCTCAGACTTGCATCCTCTTCTTGCGGATCTGAGAAGAATTAACACTTTTCCCAGGACTTAGTCCCAGGACCTTTTACTAGTTTTCGTTTACTTTTTGTACCTTCCCTCCTCCCTCCCACTTTCCTACTAACCGGAACCTATCCTACGTCCTTTATCCCGTGCATCTGATCACCTCTGGTAAACTCTACAATAGCACGCAAATATACACCCCGACCGCAAATGGCGGAAGAATTTGTAATTACTACCCTAAACGCTAAGGGGATAAATGCACCCCAAAAAAGAAGCAGGATAACGTGGCTTCTTAAAAAATTAAACTCGTCAATAATTTTCCTCCAGGAGACACACATTAAAGGTGAAAATTCCCCAAAATTCCCCAAAAGACCTTTCGATAAATGGCACTTTAATAGCCATCCCTCAAGCGCCTCAAAAGGAGTTGCCATAGCGCTCCATCAATCTGTACCATTTATTCTTGAAAATACACTCTCTGATACAGAGGGAAGAATGCTCTTCCTAAAGGGCAAAATACATTCAGAAACATACACCCTAGCAAACCTTTACGCCCCCAACCAGGGCCAAATTCCGTGGCTTTTAGAAGCCTTAAATAAACTTAAATTGTTCGCAGAGGGCAAAATAATAATAGGAGCTGACCTAAACCTAACTATTAACCCTTCTCTCGACTCATCCTCGGGAAAATCTCAGATACCTCAGAGGGCGAGGAAGAGGTTGCTTGGTACACTTCAGGAACTACAGGTTATAGACGTTTGGAGAACTCTCAACCCAACAGTCAAAGACTATTCATTTTACTCCCAAGTACACAAATCCCACCAAAGAATAGACTACATCTTTGTCACCTCCTCTCTATTACACCAAATAAAGAACCCAAAAATAGGTAATATAACAATCTCTGATCACGCACCTGTAACAGTCTCCCTCGTCAAACCGAGCGCATTTCATAAAAACTGGTCTTGGAGATTGAATGAATCTCTTTTAGAGAACCAAGAAATAGCCGAAACAATAGCTAAAAATTTAGAATTCTTTTTTAAGGAAAACACCCAGACTCCAGAAAAGCAACCTTTGATTTGGGAGACACACAAGGCAGTCATCAGAGGCACATTCATAGCTCTAGGAGCATCCCAAAAAAAACGCAATCAGAAAGAAATAGATGACCTACTCTTGCAAATCTCCTCCCTCGAGCAGATAGCAAAGCAAAAAAAAGCTCAAGAAGTCCAACCAAAATTAACGGAACTTAGAGAAAAGTTGAAAGATATCTTGAATAAGAAGTTTGCAAAATCAGTACTTTATTTCAAACATCATCTATACGCACACGGCAATAAAGGAGGTAGACTTATGACTTCTATGATAAAGAAAGCCAGGAGTAAAACCCATATCCCCCTCATCACAGATCGAGCAGGAAATCTACACAACTGTCCAAAAAAAATAGCCCAGACCTTCCGTGAGTTCTACTCAGAGCTGTACAACTTAAGTAAAACAGATAACCAAGAATCAGAGGACAAAAAGAAAAAAATTAAAGATTTACTCTCTCCATTAGACCTACCAAGTCTGAAAGCTGAAGATTCCTCTAACTTAACAAAACCAATAACTCTTGACGAACTAACAAATGTTTTAAATAGCTTTGCACAACATAAAAGCCCAGGTCCTGACGGATTCCCTTTGGCGTATTATAAAAAGTTTCAAGATATAATACTACCCCAGTTAGTATCCTCTTTCAACGCCTTACTAAGAGGAGCGCAATTGCCAAGACAGGCTCAAGAGGCCTTTGTCTCCCTTATACACAAGGAAGGGAAGGACCCTCTTTTATGTAGTAGCTACCGCCCGATTTCGCTCCTAAATTTAGACGTCAAAATATGGGCTAAATTACTTTCCAAAAGAATCAACACAGTAATATCAAGTCTGATAAACGAGGAACAATCCGGGTTTGTGACAGGCCGAGAAGGTAAAGACAATTCAACACGTCTCCTGCACATAATTAGATATGCCCAGAACAAAAAAATACCCCTGGCACTGCTAGGAATAGATGCTGAAAAAGCATTTGATAGGGTAAATTGGGATTTCATGCGGGCTGTATTAGACAAATTTAATTTCCCCCCCGCCCTAACTCAAGCCATCTTCTCTTTATATTCGAGCCCCCATGCGAAAATAAAAGCGAACGACATATTTTCTTTACCTTTCACAATTTCAAATGGAACAAGACAGGGCTGCCCCCTTTCCCCTACTCTTTTTATCCTTTCAATTGAAATCCTACTTCAGATGGTAAGACAGTGTGATGAGGTGCAAGGTATAAAACTGAACCATCACCAAATAAAAACTTTGGCATTTGCAGATGATATATTATTCACCACAACCAATCCTGAAAAAAGCCTTAGTAAAATAAATGACATATTACAAGTCTATGGCTCAGCCTCAAATTTTAAAGTGAATACTTCAAAATCCATCATACTAAATATCTCTCTCTCCTCGTCAATGGTAAGTAAACTGCAGTCATCATCCCCCTTTGGTTGGGCTAAATCCCATATAGATTACCTAGGAATACACATTACAAAAAATCTTGAAAACCTATATAACAGGAATTTCGCCCCCCTCCTAGATGAGGTAGCAACACT
This sequence comes from Eleutherodactylus coqui, assembly GCF_035609145.1. NCBI lineage: Eukaryota > Metazoa > Chordata > Amphibia > Anura > Eleutherodactylidae > Eleutherodactylus > Eleutherodactylus coqui. The sequence continues at coordinate 95,401,995 of NC_089849.1, forward strand.
TCTAAAATCATACAATTTACCATTCCTCACCTGGTTTGGTAGGAAAAACTTGATCCAAACGTACATCGTACCAAAAATCTTATATAAACTACAAATGATCCCTATTCGCCTGTCAGCCTCTTTCTTCAAGTGTATTAAGACCATTTTCTCCAGATTTCTCTGGAATGGTAAACGCCCTCGCTTATCACACAAACTACTTACACTGAGAAGAGAGACGGGAGGCATAGGCCTTCCCGACATAGAACATTATTACAAGGCCATTCAGCTTAGCAGATGGCTTGAACTAGTCAACCCCTCAAAAAACACTATTGTGAGCTCACTAGCGCAAGCAACATATGGCTCAACCCTTCTCAAAGACTTATGGTGTCCCTCTAGGAAAATTTATAGGAAAGCTTCAACTGACCCCCTCATAAGCGGCGCGTGTGAAATCTGGGACTCGTTTCAAGGAGAGCTGGCTCCTCGCCCCTCTCCTATATTACCTTTGACTCTTGTCCCGGAGCTACTAAACATAAAACTGGACAAACATACAGAAAAACTATGGTCTCTCCTAGGCAAACTTACCATAAATGACTTGTGGTTCCATCGGACCACTAAAGATCCCCAGCTCATTGAAAAACTCCTAGCATTAACCCACCATCCACCTCTTAACCACCTCCAAACCCTCCACCTAACAAAAACACTAGATAACTTCAATAAAACATTCCCATCCTCGCGGCCGCCTACCGAATTTGAGAGAGTCGCTGCAGCCAGACTCAATCACGGTAGAAAACTGTCAATCCTTAAAAGGAAGTTCATAGACCACCGCGATATATCCAGACCCGCGTTTATTAGGTCCTGGGAAACTGATCTTAAAATAAACCTATCAGACAAGGAGGTAAAGTCTATTTTAGGAAGCGCTCAAGGACACTCCAGATGCATTAGACTACAAGAAAATCACTACAAGCTTCTAACACGCTGGTATAAATCCCCAGAATGGCTATTTGCCTACAAGCTCTCAAATTCAAACAAATGCTGGCGCTGTAGCAAATATATAGGTTCTCTAGTGCATATCTGGTGGTCCTGCCCACAAATAAAACCCTTCTGGGACCAGATAGAAACTAAAATCCAAGAAATAACAAATAGGTCCTTTACCCTCCTCCCAGAACAAATCTTTCTAGCGAGGCCATCAGCAATTTTCAGACCTTCCAAATATGATCTGACCACCCACCTTATAGCAGCCGCTAAATCTCTCATACCACTACTCTGGCGACAACCTCAAGCTCCTACATTTGCACAGTGGCTGTCCAAGGTGAATGAAATCCGCAGATTCGAAGAACTGTCAAGTTGGGCTAATAGAACCCATAACCAATTTGAGAAAACTTGGGGCCCCTGGACAGGAACTTAATCCACTTGTCCGAATATTATCTCAACGGTAAAGAACCTACCTTCTGGTAAGCACTACACAATTTGACCCGCTGGCAGCTTAGCGCAAGTGGGTTTTGCCTGACAGGTAACTCTCAATTGCTCAGATATACATTACTTCTAATCCCATAACCACTGGTGATTTCAGGATGCACTCTCATCCACGTATCCCCCCCCCCCCCTACCCCTCTTACCTTCTCCCTTTCTACCCTTTATAATTTCAGTGTTATTAAAACTAAATGAAAAATTATTAAACTTGTTCATTTATGCTGTTCAACTATGACTGTACATCATATTCGATGCATGTTTCATTGCAATTGTTGATAATATTATGCTTCTTATAATAAATAAAGAATATACAAAAAAAAAAAGTTTTTTGTTTGTATTGATAATATTTTTACAGCTTGTTCTGAACATTAAAACTATTGAACTGTGAATATTTGTATCAAAAGATTGGATTGTTATAAACTTTCAGAAAATAAGATATCCCCCTGACTAGAAATTAACATTTTTAGTATAAAGCATGAATAGAAATATGAAAGAATGGATGTGATCTGTGGTATACTGACCACAGTGACCATTTTGCAATGTTTTGAGGATCTTATGGCAAGCAGGCAGATGAATTTGTCAGCAATAAAATATTCTTGATTTGATACCAGTGATGAAGACTTTCTACTGCTCTGGCATGTCATTAGAATAGCCATTTTTTGTGGGGGTTATTAGAGACTGCAAGTACCAAGGTGTAACCCCCATACATTTAACTTATAGGTTACCTTCTTATATGTCTCTGTATAGGGATATATAACCTGTAATAGATCCCCTAATCTGCAATGTTCAATATCTGATACTAGTGTCTTCTGATGTGGCAGAGGGACCCATGGCCACCCTCATCTACCAGGGCCCAGTTGCAGCTGCGACCTCTAGACCCCTATACCTATGCCCCTGTCTTTGTAGATACCCTTTTCGACCATGATGATAATATCCCTGCTACATTGACCCCCCACAAACTACTCTCAAACAACTGCATCCTAATCCCAGGCTTACACCCATCATTAACCTGGGAACAACAATGTGCTGCAAACACTTCATTTCAAAGTAAGTGACAAAAGTGAGAATGCAATGATGCAGCGGTGTCACACATGGTCCACATTTGTTGATAAGCATGGCGGGCACTTTTTTGTTGTTGTTTACAGGAGTCTCCCTTTAAGTTGGTTGGGGGGCGGGATATTCTTTCTTCTTTTTTCTTTAGGTGGTTCCATTTTTGTAAATACAAGCAATTTCCATGAGTGAGTAGAGCTGAATGGCAGAGCTCCTAGCAGTAAGTCACCGTGTTATGGTACAGAGTGTTCTGCTCTTGTTAAGAGGCTTCCCTGCCAATAGAAGCTTTTATAATAAGCGTACTGAGATGATTGTTGGCAGCGCGGAAACAACCTGACAGATGGGAATATCAGGGAATGTCTTCTGCTGTAGTACCGGTAGTGGAACCGACATATCGGTAGATTCCCCGATATGTACTTAATCCAAGTACAACTTATTAGAAGTCAAAGTCAGAAGGGTCTAAATCGGAAGAACAGACATTTTTCACGCACACATACATAAGCATGAGTAACGAGCATCAATACTGCACAAAGAAAGTTTAAGGCCAGAAACTAATTTAAGAACATCTACTATTCGTTTAAAATAAAGTTTTCCTTTAAGCAGCACTCTTTATAAACAACTGCTTTAAAGACTATGGACGCTTGGGAGGGATTTTTTCCACTTAAATACATATACTTTAGGCAGACAATCATTTTTGCAGAGGGGTTTCATTAAATATTCCGTTCCATTTGTCTTCTACATATCAATGCATACAAGACAGAGAGTGCGGTATAAGAATCTTCAGTAAATCTGTCAAGGAAACCTGGCTTATACCCCATTTACACTGACAGATGATCGCTCCAAAGTCGCTCAAACGATAGTTTGAGTGACGCTTTTGAGCGATCATCTTTGCATACTTAGCTAAGTAGCTACTATAGATCTATGCAGGCACAGCAGGACACCGAAGCTTTCTCTGGCTGAACAATACAGCTGTTTTGCATAGTGTTCTCCGTTCTTACTGCCTGTGCCCCGCTGTGAATTAATAGTGGGACACAGGCAGAGAGAATCTTATAAGCGCAGCCGGCTGTGATAACAGCCTGCTCCGCTGATAACAGCTAACCGCTCAATTCAAGAAAACTTGAAGTGAGCGATCAGTGACTCGTGCATGAAAACTGCACAATATCAGTGCATTCAGACAGAACGAGAATCGCTTTTGAGCGAATTTTGAGCGACTTTCGTTGTGTCCCGATCAGCCTTTAAGCCTCTTTTACAAGACATGATTATTATGCAAATCACTTGCTAGATCGAGCTGTTTGCATGATAACTGCACAATGCATGCCGTGAAAGAACGACCAGCCACGAATTGCTGATCAGATCTTTTGTGAATCGTCGTTGATCTGCAACCGCATCATTCTGTGTAAACAGGCCATCATTCAGCTATGAAGGACGGCCTGTTTACTGTGAACGGAGGCCGGTGGCCAGAACGATTCCGTCTCCAGTCACTGAGCGATGATCACTCCTGTGTAAAAAGTCAACAGTCATCCATTGTAAAAGTGCCGGCGCAGGTGACTGGTGAGTTGCGGCGGTGAGCAAGGGGGAGCGCGGGGGGGGGGGGGGGGGAGAGGGAGAGGGAGAGAGAGATCTCCCCTCCGTTCCTCCCCGCTCTCCCCCACCTCTCCTTGTCTGCCGCTGGCAACCGAACCTTTTCTCTCGAGCGAGCAGTTACTCACTAAGGACAATGCTCACTCGAGCAATTGCCCTTAGCGAGTATGCTCGCTCATCACTATTTAGTTGTCATCCGTTATCTGTCCTCTCCTGCACTTTTCATCAGCTAATTTATGACCACAGCAAATATAAACTATCAGACCCCTAGCAATCACCCACCCATCTTAACCCCTTGAGTGGCGGGTTTCTTACCACCCTGTCAGACCCACCAGGGCAGGTTTTTTAAATGGTCTAATCATTTAATTTCAACTAATTTTGCAATTGCATTCCAAGAGCCATAACTTTTTCATTTTTCCATTGGCACAGCCATATGAGGGCTTGTTTTTTGTGGGACGAGTTGTACTTTTTGATAGCATCATTTTTGGGTATATATAATTTATTGCATAACTTTTGTAAAAAACAATTGCAGGAAGATTGGGGGAAAAAAAGAAATTCTGCCATTTGTTTTTTGGATTTCATTTTTACGGCGTTCAACAGGCAGAACAAATAATGTGACAACATTATTCTGAGTCACACGATTCGGGCGATACCAAGTTTATACAGTTTTTATGGTTTGCTATTTTTGTACATTTAAAACATTTTTTTTCTTGCTTTTGTGTCGCCACATTCCAAGAGCCGTAGTAATTTTTTTCCCATTGCCAGAGCTCTAGAAGGCCTTGTTTTTTGCGGGATGAACTCTAGGCTTCATTTATATAATTTTTTGGAACATGTAAAATTTTGATCGCTTTTTATTCCATTTTTTCTGGTGGCAAGATTAACAAAATCTGTAATTCTGGCGTGTTTTTTATTTTTATTTTTCACTGCAGCAGTATAATTAGTATATTAAAGTAATTCTACAGGCCGGTACGATTACGCCAATACCAAATTGTAATACTTTTTTTTCCTTTTTCACGACTTTTTCACACTTTTTCACAAAAAAAAAAAGTAATAAAAGTTTAAATCACCCTCCTTTGTGCTCTGCAGTTCCCATAGTGAAACATAGCCCGGAAATCTTCTGGGCTATATCGCTATGGGCAGTGGAGCTCGTCCTGGAAAATTTCCAGGTGTGCCAATCAAGGGGGTAATGCTGCAGCATCCAGCAATTAAGTGAACGATTATCATTTTGTCTAAAAGGCCCCGTACTCTGGACATCATTACCCCTTCCTAAATAATTCTGTTTATCAATCTGTGACATCACAGCCCTCCCTAGATCAGTTTGCTCTTGTGTCATCATCTCCGAAGTTAATCCCATCTCCTCACTCTGCGAGATTCTCAGGCCACCATGCCCTTCACAATGTGACATCACTAGCCCTTTTCAGATAAATTCATCTTCTGAGACATGACAGCGCCCCATAGACAACTCGACCCCTCAACTTTGACATCACTAGCATTCCCAAAATAAAACCACCCCCTTACTGTGTGACATCACCAATCCTTATCAGGTAACCTGGTCCTCCTAACATGTGACAGACCAAAGATAAACCCTCTTCCAAATGCATTCGTTTGGCCAGAGACTTCGAAATATAGGACTTAAGGGCTTCGTACTCACGCCCAGACAAATTGAAAATGGCTCCCTTAGGGATGGGACTGTCGGGGATTAAATCAATACCACAGTCGCACTCCTTATGAGGAGGCAAAGTCTCACACAGTTTCTTGGAAAATACATCATGAAAATCAGACAAATACTCAGGGATAAGTATGGTATCTGCTGAACACATGGATATAGTAGCTAAGTGACTATGACAGGACAACCCCCAACGTGTCAATTCCCGAGTGGACCAATCAAATCAGGGATTGTGCAGTGCCAACCAGGGCATACCGAGCACCACATCAACAGACATCCTTTCCATTACCAAGAACGACAGATTCTCAGAATGGAGAACACCCACAGTGAACTGTAACATGGGAGTCCTCCATTGTACAACCCCTGCAGACAGAGGGGTAGAGTCAATACTAGTGAAGCGTATGGGAATCTTTAACGCTGAGAATTCAATTATCAGAGGTCTGACAAAACTTAAACTAATCAAATTGGCGGCCGCACCCGAATCAATAAAAGCTTGACGGGACCGAGTGAAATTCCGGAAGCCAATCTGACAAGGCACCAACAACTTAGGGAGTATCTGTGATCCTAGGTGATCCTCCCAAAGATCGCCTAGTATGTGAAGTTTTCAACCGGTTCAGATTGATGTTGTTGACGCTTCTGAGGACAGGTCGCTACACGATGTCCGGCTTTCCCACAATACAGGCAGAGGCGATGAGTCATCCGGAACCGTCGCCATTCCTCGGGACCTAGTTGATCCACTTCCATAGGCTCGGCACCATAAGTTGGCATGGGAGAAGTGGGAGCGAGTTTGCCGGATTCCCTAGCCTTCCGGCAAGACATTCCTCTTTTCTAGATCTCAGCCTCCTGTCAGCTTTGACTGCCAATTCCATCACATCATTGAGTGTCACGGGAGCGGGATGAAAAAAGATTAGATCCCTGACAGCGTCAGAAAGACCCAACAAAAACACATCTAAATTTAGAGCAATAGTCCTCTACCCACTGCTACCCATGACGTAGAGACATGAGATGGGATACCGCCAACCCCACACGTTCCGGCTCATCAAAAATACCTCCAAGTTCCCGAAAAAACAAATCAACTGACTGCAGGCAAGCCGAACTCTCGGGTAAGGAGTAGGCCCATGTCTGGGGGGGGACCCCGAAGTAAGGACATAATCAATCCAACTTTCTGGGATTCTGAGCCGGAGGAGCGGGGCCGCATTCGAAAACACAATCTACATGCCTGCTGAAAAACAAAAAACTTGCTCCTCTTCCCTGAAAATACCTCAGGAAGTGGACACTTGGGCTCAAGAATAGAAGGGGCAGTAGAAACATGCACTAACTCCCGACTGGACAAGTCTTGGATCACGACCACTGAACCCTGCAACGAACTTGCAAGGGTATTCATGGCCTCCATTGGAGAGCAATTTTAAGGGCCAGTTATTATGTTACAGTATACTACCCTTGATACGCCAGCCCGGGTGCCCTAGATCTCACCCACAACCCCTGTCCCTGCCTACATGCCTCCACTCCTGGCTAACCCCAGGCAGGCATCTGGGCGGTGGTCCCTACTCTCACTAGGGACCGAAAAAGGGACGCTGGCGTACCTGGATGGAAAGGGTAGAATACCGACAGAAAAGGCAGATGTGAATAACCAACATGAACAATACTAAGCAGAACTGAGGCAGATGGAAGAACCTGGCAGATAATAGCAAAGTATAGCAGACAAGATGACAGAAGCAGGAGACCAACAGAGGCAGACTAGCTAGCACACTGAGGGAAACCAATAACTGGCAGTGATTGCCAGTCTCTGCCCGACCTTTAAACAAAAGCCTCCCCCCAGGGGCGGAGCGAGGGAGACAGCCAACTCCCAACAAAACATAATAAAAGGGAGCTCGTGCACGGCAGTTGCGCTCACATGTCCGCTCGTGCCACCAGCACCATGCCGCCCACATCGGCCAGGCACCCGCACCCCCGGCAGCTGGACCACAAGCCGGGGGGATGCACCCCGACCGCGGGACCCCGCACTCCGCCGCTCCGGGATGACCAGCAACCGCTGCATGGTAACACCTTCTTTTCCCAGGTCCACTCCTCTTATCAGAAATTGGACTACCTGTTTGTATCCTCTGGCCTCCTAGCATATTTGGATAAAGCTATTATAGACTCAATGACAGTCTCAGATCATGCCCCGTTGCACGTAGACCTTTGACCTCTTCAATCGACTCCACAGGAGTGGAGATGGCGGCTTAATGCTGTTCTTCTGGATTCGGACAAGAAGAGGGCACACCTATCCAATCTTATTGAGGAATATTTCCAACTTAATGTTAAAGGGGGCCCCGGGACTCCAATGGTATGTGAAGCCCATAAGGCATTTGTGCGGAGTTTACTGACCACCCTGGGTTCCAGAACCAAAAAGTTGCTGCAGAAAGAGATATACAATAAGCTCCCTGAAATAGCAAAACCAGAGCAAGTGGTAAAGCTCTCCCAACAAAAGCTAATTTGGAGAAGCTGACTGAGTTGAGGAGGGATCTCCGGCTCTGCCTCGAGTCCAAATTTAATAAGAAACATCTGTATCTGAAACATGTAGTTTGTGTGCAGGGCAATAGAGGGAGTAAATTCATGTCCTCATTACTCAAGAAAGCTTGTGCAAAGAATTTCATCAAATCCATTAAAACTCATTCGGGCAACTCGGTCACTTCTTTCAGAGAAATAGTTAGAGAATTTCAGCAGCTTTATTCACACTTATATAACCTTAGAGAACATGTAGCTCCACAAGAAGTGCTGAGAACAAATGGGTTGATAGATTTCTTTTTGAAACATGCACACCTTCCTAAGTTAAGCGGTTACATTAATGACACCTGTCTTAAATTCAGAGGTTGAGAGCTTACTAGACTCGTATCCCCTTACTTTAATATATTACAAATCATTCAAATCAGTTTTAGTCCCTTGTTTAACTGAGGGGGAAGCATTATCAGGAAGCACATATCACGCAGATTCAGAAAGAAAATAAAGACCCTGAGATGTGTGGAAGCAATCAACCGATTTCTCTGATTAATTTTGATGTCAAGCTTTGGGCCAAACTTTTGGCTAAAAGACTTGAAGAATACAATCCCAACCTGATAGATGGGGAGACGTTTTTTGTTAAGGGGATGAAGGGTAGAGACAATTGTTGTAGGTTACCCCATGCAGCCCACTATGCCCAGCACCATAATATCCCCCTAGCGTTAGTGGGAACAGATGCTGAAAAGGCGTTTGACAGGGTTGACTGGAGCTATATGGAAAAAGTCCTACTTCAGTATAATGTACCTGCTGCGTTTGCCTCCGCCATCTTCTCTCTGTTTGCAAGGCCCTATGTTGGCTTAAAATTAATGATATCCTATCCCCCCATTTGATATCAGGAATGGAACCCGTCAGGACTGCCTGCTCTCCCCTACCCTCTTTATTCTAGCATTAGAACACCTCCTTCAGAGGGTAAGATGCGACCCTGACATCAGGGGACTAAGTTGTAGTTAGCACTCCCTTGCCATGGAGGCTTTCACTGACGACACTGTCTTTTTAATAACAGACCCAGAAAGTGGCTTCCCGAAACTCACATGGCTTCTGGAGGAGTTTGGGCATGTATCCAATTTTAAAGGCAACTTCTCAAAATCCACAGTGCTAAACGTATCAATTCCTGTGGCCTGCTGCAGGGTACTAAAGGTGTCAACAGATTATCTGTGAATTAAGCTAATCAAAAAAGCTGAAGATTTATATTTATCCAACTTCTTCCCCCTGATGGGCCATTTAAAGAATCTCCTGCAAACATATGATCTGCCCTTTATATCATGGTTTGTCAAGAAAAACATACTGAAACCATATGCACTCCCAATAATTTTGTATAAGATCCGGATGTTTCCTATTCACCTCCCTGTGAGCTTTTTCAAGACCCTCCGCTCAGCTTTCACTGGATTTGTGTGGAGGCAAAAGAGACTGAGGTTGGCATACAGCCTAATGATTAAGAGAGGTTCAGAAGACGGTATTGATCTCCCTAATGTCCATGACTTTTATCGGGCTACCCAGCTAGGATATTGGATGGACCTGGTCCTTCTGTCTGGGGACTGGATGTTATACCCATTGGCAATTACAGATCTGGGGGTTTCAATCCTCTAATTAGGGGTCCCTGCAAGACCAGGGATAGGATGATGGACGTTTTGGCTCCAAAGCCCTCCCCGACCACTCTGATGCAAGCTACTTATAAGTTGCTCGATATACCCTCCGACCCATGAACCGCTGCTATTTGGAAGAAATTTGCAGATTTTAACATAGATGACCTGCAAGCACTTGAACACAAAAACCCATCGGATAACCACAAATCCTTCTGCCTGACCAGTCCTTTTCTTTTCTGAAGAAGGCCCATGTGACTAAAGTGTTTGGGGAATTCCTCAGGCTGTATAGGTCAACCAGACCTCGGACGCATTTCGAAAAAGCTCTGAGCGAAGGTAATCTTAATTCTAGGAAAATTGTGACTCTACATAAACAGTTTATTTCCCCTCCAGTATTAGCTAAACCTACCTTTCATGCCTCCTGTGAGAGGGAGTTTGGTATCTCTCTGTCTATGCGGGATACCAGGCTAATCTTGAATACAGCCTTTGGACACTCCCCCTGCATTTTGCCACTAGATAGTCATTGCAAAGTGGCTCTTTGCATATAAACTAGCCCCACATGGAAGATGTTGAAGGTGTGATGAAGAAGTAGGTTCATTTTTACATATTTGGTGGAAATGCCCGATCATTACACCCTTTTGGCAAGAGGTGGTAGGAGTTTTGAGGAAATTCTCCCCAAACTTGGTCATCTCACTCGAGAGGGTTTTCCTATGGAAACCCTCTGCAACCTTTGATCCTTTAAAACATAAATTAATTGCCTTCCTGTTAGATGCGGCTAAAGCCCTCATACCTCTGCATTGGCTTCAAAAAATATGCCCATCACTGACACAATGCACAGAGAAGGTTGATAGAATCTGTAACCTTAAGGAATTATCTAGCTGGTCCAGGGGCATGCATAATAAATTTCTGCAAATTTGCAGTACCTGGCGGAGTCTGAGGAATGATGGAGGTCTGGCGAATTTAGACGTAGACCCTGACTGAGCCGTGATGATTTTCCATTTCTTAACTGGGATGGCGTCTTGTCTTATAAAACCTCCTCCTAGTGTATGGGGTGTTATATGTCCAGCGATGAATAGCTCCATATTGTTACTGCTCTAATATTGTTCTCTAAATGTGGTTCGTTGTTTCCATGCAAGACTTTGCAACCGTCTTGTTGAGCAGATCCGTAAGGATTTCCAGGAATTTTGTGGTGGACAAGTTGGATGTAAGACAAGATATTTGTATTTTCTTGACAGTGGACTGTTCTGTATAAAGCTTCGAAAAAATTACCAACAAAACTTGATAAAAATAAAAAAATAAAAAAAATAAATAAATATATATATATATATATATATGTTTAATATAAATGTACACCTGCTACCTTAAGTGTTTGCCCTTGAGCCTTATTGATCGTCATCGCAAATGCTATTTGTAGAGGGAATTGCAGCCTTTTGAATTGAAAAGGCGATCTCAATCCATGTTAATGTGTCTTTCTTTCAAGTTGTAAGGCATAATCTCTCTGTTTGTGTCGTACAGCCCAGCTTTCATTGTACTGCTGAGGTAAAGTGAAAGCTGCACTGTGATTGGTTGCTGGAGATTAACTTTCACTTCTTACACAGCTGAAGTAAAATAAAAGCAGCACTGTGATTGGTTGCTTTGGGCAACACAGATTTTCTTTAGATCAATGAGTGGAACAGGTTGCCACGGAAATAGGTGAGTTCTCCTTCAATGGAAGTGTTCAAACAAACACTGGACAGACATCTGTCTGGGATGATTTAGTGATCCTGCAATGAGCAGGGGGTTGGACCCGATAAGCCTGGAGGTCCGTTCCAACTCTACTAGTCTATGATTCTATGAAAATCTCAATCCGTGTTAACGTGTCCTTTGTTCAAATTTTTATTCTGGGCAACACCAGGTATCCCTGCTAACTTAATAATCGCATATGTACGGCAATGGCATCTGCCCTCACATCTCTGCCTGTTTGTGTAGGCATAGCTTATAATGTGCACCCCCTTCCCCTCCGCTTCGCCTCATGGTGCAGCGCCAGTGGTGGAGCAGAGGTGCGCTTGTGCATCACCAAATAAATCTGTCTTGTCATGCTCCCTGGAGAACTCTATAATATTTGGGCAAAATTCATCAAAACTGCTTCACATTTATAATATTAGTATAGATTTTGTAGTAAAACGGAAGAAAAAGGTTGCACTTTTTGCTCATAGTGTCCCTTCAAAATGACTAGCGGATCTACTAGAAGGGAGCAGAGTTTACTTTGGCAAGTTCACTGTCCTTCCCTCCAGCAGACATACTAACATCCTCACAACGTTGACCATGTGGATGGGAAGTTGATTTGAAATTCCCAAGTTATTTTCGAATGATATATGTTGTAGGCTCAGAGGAAAGTGAATTAGAAATGATTTCCAGGCCAGAAGATTATCTTGGAGCGCTGCAAGGACTTTAATTCCTTAAACACTGTAACATCATTCCAGCCCGGCACCAGAGTTTGTAATACATTGAAGTGACACTGGCGATGAGTCACTTTTCAAAGCAGTTCTGCTCTTATCTTAATCTCTCCGGGCTCAGCTCGCAGCTCGCTTAACGCTTGCTGCTTGAGCCACACGTGCATCTTCGTACCCTACAACCTCACAGAAAAGAATAATGATCCAGTGTTGCGGGGGAGGAGGGTCCCGAGCTTCCAGGAGACTTTATACAAACATGAAATTATATCAATATGTGTCGTGTGTTCCTCAGCTTCAGCTGAACTACCAAAATGGCTTTTTTCTGGGAAATGATTTGGTAAATATACACTCATTGTCAAAAAAATCAAGCCCCTAGAAGGAGCTGTCGGCATCAAATGAAACTTTATATATGTAATTGTAGCGTTGGTATAAGTAAGGCTGCTTTCACATCTATGTCGGGGGTTCTGTTTATTTGCTCCATTCAGGGAGCAGAAAAAGGGAATCCCCTGGCCGAACTTATCTTATGATGGAACCAAACAGCACTGAACGGACCCCATTGATTATAATGGGGTCTGTTCAGTTTCCACTCAGTTGTCAGGCATTTTATCAGAAGAAAAGGCACCTGGGACCTGTGGTTCTACAGGTTTCCATGAGCACACCTTCACAGGTAGGGGTTAATTGAGCTGGCTGGGTGTGGTGTTCTTCACCTGCCATTCCCCTCTGGTTTTCTGCAGATAAATACCAGCATCTCTTGGTAGAAGATGCTGGTCATTTTACAGTTTTATTCTGTTGTAATCCCACTCAGAGCTGGTGTTATGCATGCTTGTCCGAATTGTCTCTCTCAACTTCTCTGAGGATGGTCTGGACACCTGTTGTCCCTCCTCTCCTTGCGTTCTGGGGTGCGTGTATCGGGTAGTGTGCGGTACGGTGACCACACAGGTTCATACACCCGGAGGTTTCTCCCTATCACTTGGAAGGTGCACCCCCAGACGTCTGATGTCTTGTGTGTGTGTCAGGCAGGTGATGCCTGACACTGTTCCCTGTTATCTCAGCACTGTGGCTGACTCTCTATCCCCTTGGTGTGAGGACACTTGTGCTAGATATAGTTTGCTACCTTTATGCATGTGAGTTCTGGTTGGGGTTTCTATTCTATGTGGTATGCATAATCTTGTGTGTGGGTGTGAATAGCGACATGTTTTGTATGTCTCAGCTGGTGACCAGACATGTGGTGTATGTGCAGTCCTGTTCTGTGTGGTATGCATGACCTTGTGTATTGGTGTGAACAGCGACTTGTTCCATATGTGTGTGTGAACAGTATCATGACCTCTGTTTTGTATTTATCTCCAGGTTCCAAATCAGGGATAGCTAGGTCCTAGTTGAAGACAGTGGGGCTGTCCTATTGGGACAATCACCCTGCTTTTAGGCAGGGGTTCCCCACTTGCCCTAATTAGTAAGGGACAGGGGTTCTTCCATCTTTACCTAGAGAGGTGTAATTGGTCTATGCAACATTATGAGTTGTTGCGGTTTTATTAGGACATTAGGTGCCTCGACCACTCCAAAAATGGTTTGGGCATTGCCTAAAGTCACCCAACATCAATTTTAACACCTGAGTGGCATTGTGGCTCCATCTTCGAGTTTGAATATTGCTGACTAAGCCAAATATAAGAGTGTTAGTTTTAGTTTGTGGCCCTTAATTCTGCTTAGATACCCACTTGAGGATTACGCAGTCATAGTTACAAAACAGTGGCACATGGCTTAGGGGTAACATTCTCGAACAGGAACACAGCTTGCTGATTGCAGTCTCTAACAGATACAAAGTTTGGTGGTTGCAGCCTTGGATGACCAAACAGCTTTTGTTTATGGTATTCACCATGCAGTTTACCTTTGTGTACTTCTTTCATTTTTTTTTAACAAGTAAAGCATTTGGGAACTGGAATATATTTGATCCTGATCACTGGTATTTACTTCTTACAGGTAAATACTTCTGTATTGCAGTGCCTCATGCTGACTAGAATCCTATTAAAGGGGTTGTCCCGCGGCAGCAAGTGGGTCTATACACTTCTGTATGGCCATATTAATGCACTTTGTAATGTACATTGTGCATTAATTATGAGCCATACAGAAGTTATAAGAAGTTTTTCACTTACCTGCTCCGTTGCTGGCGTCCTCGTTTCCATGGAGCCGACTAATTTTCGGCGTCTAATGGCCAAATTAGCCGCGCTTGCGCAGTCCGGGTCTTCTTCTTTTCTCAATGGGGCCGCTCGTGCAGGATGCCGGCTCCTTGTAGCTCCGCCCCGTCACGTGCCGATTCGGCGCGGGACAACCCCTTTAAGCCCTGCCTTTTTCATATCGGTTACAGTTGGGTTCCCGTAGTTGTCAGAAGGACCAGCATCGTGCTGCAAATACATGATGTTTTTCATTTGTCTATATTTCAAACACTAAGCCCTTCGCAGTTACAGACAACTAAAAGATTCAATCTTTAGTAAACAAATGTTAAAATAGGGGCCAACATGGACAAACTCACATAAACTCATACATAAGATCCTCAATAACTAAGACAGACCGATCTAAGTCGACTTATGAGGATTCCAAATGTATTTGAGGTCACCCTATTCAAAAATTGATTCGAAAGCCAAAGTGACTATCTCCGCTAGCAGCCTGTTTGGCACCAAACTTCGCCCCTTTCACCTCCTCTGATGTGGTTGACTCTGCCAAGTCTCGCACATGCTTCGCTGCTGTTGTCAAGTGGCTCATGTGTAGATGATCTGACCCATTTGTGGACAGAATCACATTGCCAATCTGCATATGTGCCGATTCACAACCTCATGGCGCACTTGACGGCACTAATGGATGATGCTTACTGCTTCATCCACGTCAGAGGAGGACAGAATAACAAATTTTATCACTTTTAAATGCCTCACTTGAAACGCCTGTAATTGTTCAGCAGAGCTAGCCGCTATTAAACTCTCTCCCCCTCCCATTTAAGGACGGCTCCCATAGGAGTCTATGGTACCTCCAGTGTTTTGCCGTCAAAAGATAGGACAACACCTATCTTTTGATACCTATAAAGTTCAGTGTTGAATCTTTTGCGGTCTGATGTTTTTTAGGCCTGTCAAAAAAATTGTTCAACTGAAGGGATCCATAGAACACCATTGGTTCTAATGGACGCGTTTTTTTCACGTGCCTACTTAGCATCAAAATAATGCCTGTGTGAAAGAGGTCTAGGGCAATTACACCACACAGAGGACATAGTTACACTTTATTTTGCAGTAAAGAACTAATATCAGTGCTAGTTTTAGAGTCTCTTTAGTGTGGAAGCTCGGTGATGAGTCTCTAGAACGGTTTGTTAGGGGACATTATACAGGGTTCCTATAAAAGAAATAGACTCTTTCAATGCCATATAGAACTAAAACCGTTAGACAGGTAGAAGCGCAACGATTACTTTTTTCTTTGTATGTTTCTTTTTAAACTCAGTGCGTTCGCCATGTTCTTCTGCTATGACTAAGAGCCGCTGTGACAGCTTGAAACTCATCAGGTTAGGTTAGTCTAATAGAGGGAGACGCCCTCTAGACACCCCATGCGGCATTGGTGACGGTGACCCTATGGGTTGTAAACCCTGGGACATTTGTGCCATACTGGACTGTATTTGTGTACTGTGGAATAAAACTGGCAGGCATCAGATTTACAGAAATCATGTCTCCTGAGCCATTTCTACGCACGTGGCGTCCATTCCGGTACGAGAGGTCGAGTAACCCCCGGATAGCTACAGTATGTAGATGTCTGTAGGCTTGTTTTTTGCGGGATGACTTGTATTTTTCAATGGTACTATATAATGTAACAAATAATGTACTTAAAAACGTGAAAAAAATTCTTAGTGGAGAGAAATGGACACGACATTCCGCCATTTTCAGATGTGTCTTGTCTCTATGGTGTACACACTGCAATGAAAATGACATGATAGTTATATTCTATGGGTCAGTACAATTACTACGAAACCAAACTTGTATACTTTTTTTTGCTGTACTACTTTTTTTTGTTTCCAAAGATATTAAATTTTTTTTAATTATTTTATACCACCATCTTCTGACAGCCATAACTTTATTTTTCCATCCACATAGTTGTCTGATGGCTCATTTTTTGCGGACCGTCCCATAGTTTCTCTTGGTACCATTTTGGAATAGATACGACTTTTTGATCACTTTTTAATCCTTTTTTTTCTTGCTGACAGGGTGACCAAAAAAAGCGCAATTTTGACATTGTTTTTTAATTTTTTCTGCTGAAGTTCACAATGCGAGGTAAATAATACATTACTTTCATAGATCGGACTTTACTATTTAGATTCCTTTATTATAAGTATGGCCAAAGCGGGGGGAAGTTTTATTTTTCTTAGTAATTAATAAACCTTTTTAAAGTAATTTCTACATTTTTTTTAAGTCGCCATAGGGAACAAGAACGTGCGATGCTCTGATCTCTCCTGTAGTATGATGTAATGACATAGCATTACATTATACTGCGATCTGACAGGCAACCACACAGCAACCAAAGAGGACCTCGAAAATTAAATGGGGCATTTAAATGCTGCTGTCAGAATTGATGGCGGCATTAAAAGTGTTAACAGCTCCGATGAGCAGCGTGGCATATTGGAGCTGTTGTGGGCAGGTGTCGGCTGTTTCTTACAGCCGGCATCTGCATTGTATCGAACCCCAAACCCATTCCATACGTAACTGTATGTCCTGTAGCATTAAGGGGTTAAGACTGTGCCTATGTTTATAAGGATAACTTCACACATAGCGGATCACAAGCAGCGTCAACATCTGAACCTTTGATACAGAATTTATTACAGATCTGCAGCAGACATCATCCCTACTATTGAAAAGGTAAAACATCCTACAGATCCGCTAAAAATACCATGACAAAATCTGCCACAATGGTTTTTGTTGCATTTCCAAAACTGTACTACTGTCAACAGCACTCACCACACTTCCAAATACTTATATGGTAATTGGTGCGCGCCTCAGGAGGGACTGGATCCAAAATCCCATGTAATTCCAGGAAAGATAGACGGTAAAGGCAGCACTCCGCACAGCGATAAACGATCAATATGTGACCTTTATTAAGTCCATGGTCCTAAGCGTCAGCAAGCTTGAAAAAGACCCGGTCAGGGTTGAAATGTTGCTGACGCTTAGGACCATGGACTTAATAAAGGTCACATATTGATTATTTATCGCTGTGCGGAGTGCTACCTTTACCGTCTATCTTTCATGGCTTTTGTTGCAATTTAGATGCATATTTTTCCCGTACGCATGAATGTACCCTATGGGAATGTTACCAGTGTTTTTCACGACACTGTTGAATTCCGTCTGGAGGTTCTACTACAGGTGCCAAAATCAGCACTGTGACGGAACCCAAAAATAGATACGGCGCCAGCAGCACTATCCAAAGCACATTCAGAAGTGGGGCAATTGATGCATAGTCACCTGGAACCAGAAGCCATGGATCCAATCTAGAATCATAGAAGGAAGACAAGACAGCATTCAAGGTGTAAAATTCAAAAAGTCTTTATTCCTCCAATGACATAACAGCAGCAAAAGGTCTTTATCAAGCATACAGATACATACAAGTGTCTCATATAAATAGTGATACAAATTAAAGGCCCTTTTAGACACAATGATTTTTGTTCAAAAATCGCTCAAAGTCGTCTTTTGAGCAATAATCGTTGTGTCTAACTGCACTGACAAGGTCAGCGATCAGTTATCGGGAATTCACAGCGGGATACAGCTGGTACTATTGTTTCAGCTGCATCCCTCTACTTGATGACAGGCATGGTATAAAGAACAGAGCGCTCTAGCTGTGTTCTCCATACCCCGGTCGAAGCGCTCAGCTGTATAACAGCCAGGCGGTCCGTGCAGAAAACATCTGGATGCAGAAGACAAGCAGGAACACCTCGCTTGTCTTTTGCATCAACTGCTCCGAGCGCTCGGCTGTATAACAGCCAGGCACTCTGAGCAGAGAACAGCTGGATGCAGAAGACAAGTGGGGCCACCCCGCTTGTCTTCTGCATCCTCCGCTCAGAGCACTCCGCTTTATAACAGCCAGGTGCTCTGAACAGAGAATAGCTGGATGCAGAAGACAAGCGGCCCGCTTGTCTTCTGCATCCCCCACTCGGAGCGCAAGGTGATCACTCAATGTTTGTGCGATCACCTTGTGCTTTTAAGCACACAACGATTATCGCTCAAAAATTGCTCAAAAGATGTTTTTGAGCGATAATCGTTGTGTCTAAACTAGGCTTTACATCAGTCATATTGGCCCCTCCCAAGTTAACGAGTCAAAACACTTACATCATCATTGATCAGCCTTCAATGTAGTGTGCAGGCCAATCATGGCATTATCCAAATCATTCAGCATCAAGGCAATTTAACTACAGGAACATAGTCTCAAAATCCCATGAGATAACGATCAAAGAACGCTATCTATGTGCGCCAAGTAGAAAATTCATAAATATATTGGCCCAACTGACAAGTATAGTCATGTGCAACCATCAGTCAATCCACACAATATGGGGCTCCAATATCCCAATCAACATATGGGAAGAAGAGCACATCTACCATTAAATAGTAGATTCCACATATAATTACACTTGCATAAGAATCCCATTCGAACAAAAGAGGATTTGAACAAAAGAACATTTAATAATGACGGATAATATCAATAATGGTCTATATATGACTGGTTAAGGAACCAAATAAGAGGAATAAGCAATACACGCACAAATATGCTCAATGTAGCATCAGCATATATTTATATTTCTGGTTTACCTTCCAAATCCAATAATAACAAAACCAGACACACCGACAGCAATGCGGTCAATCAAAAATTGTGCTCAGACAGAGTTCATAATAAATGGGAAAAATCAACCGCACAAAGGAATGCCCCCAAAAGGTTGTAAAACACCCAAGTGTGCATTTGTCCTAGCGCAAGATCACCCGAGCGAACATCATGATGAAACACATATCCACAATGGACAATAAGCCTTCAATCAATGAACAGACTACATAAGTCTCACCCAGTCCATAGGTATACCAGATATATTCCGCAATTGCCTGGGATCAATCGATCGCACAGGAAAACGTGTCTATAATAGATGATTTCAGACAACTGTCTATCCGTATAGGACGCACACAATATCGGAGGGTGTGAATGATCACCAATATTTATAATCCTCTTTAGAAAAAAAAATATTCTGAAGATCACTAGTAGTGCTAAGGTATACGTAGATGATATACCTGGAACACAGGACCCCTATCATAAGATGAAAGGATATTAGTTATTTAAACCCCATCCTACACGTTTCAAAGGCGACAATAATTAAGAAAAAAATCATCAAAGTTCTGTTTAAGTTGAAACAACATCCCAAAGAGACCAACGACATCCAACTTGGAAATTGGGAAAGAAGATTTTGTGTGAAATAGGGCTTAAACAGACAATCACATTCGCAAATACACTTGCTGCTACAGAGCATATTTGAGCATAAACAAATCAATTTTTTTTTTGTTACCGCTTAAATTTCACACTATTGCATGCGGTTAAAAAAAAAGCAGGAAGTTAGGTCCTGTCCTATCTTTTCTCACACGTAGTAATATCGCGCGAGAATCAGGCTAGTCAAAACAAAATCATTGAGATCAATGGTTTTGTTTTGCCACGTTTTGCAGGAAACATGACAAGATCATGGTCATATGTTTAAGGTTGCGTTCACAAGAGCGTGTTTTTGTGCGTACTTAGGTGCGTACATACGTCCGCAACTAGGTACGTGCAAAAACACGCATGAACACAGCTGCGTGCTTGCTGCCAGTGGAGCTGCGGCTGCCGCCCGCGGCTCCATTGAAAACCATGCTCTGCCGGCCCCCTGCCTTCTTTTTCAGGGAAGAGCTTTACATATAAGCTCTTCCCTGAAAAAGAATCATTTTAGTGCAAAAAAACCCCAAAAAACTTACCTCTCCGCCGCTGCCGTGACCCCCGCGGGCATGAAGAACACATCTGCCGCATGCGGCAGATGTTTCCTTCACCCCTGCTAGTTAAAAGATTCCCTGCTGCTACATCTGCCACATCTGTGGCAGATGCAGCAGAGTAATTCTTTAATTCTCAACCTCAGCTGTCACACATGACAGCTGCAGTAGAGAATCCTGCTGCCGGCCTCCCCGTCAATGGCTTTTCAGGGAAGGGCTTCATAAGCCCTTCTCTGAAAGGCCATTTAAAAAAGTGTATATAAAAAAAAAGCAATACTCACCTCCCTTCAGCTGCCGCGGCTTAGCCGCGACTCCTAAGCAGTTCAGCCAATAACAAGCAGAGCTACCAGCAGGCGGGGATTTTAAATCCCCAGCTGCTGATAGCTCAGCAGCGCTACAGAGTCGGGGACAGCGGCAGAAGTCGCCACTGAGCCCCGACAGCTGTCAATGGCTTTGCAGGGAAGGGCTTCTTCCCTGAAAAGCCTTTTAAAATAGTGTACAAAAAAAAAATTGAATACTCACCTGCCAGGGCTCAGCGGCGGCTCCTGCTGCTGTCCCCGGCTCTGTAGTTCTGAGCTATCAGCAGCCAGGGATTTAAAATCCTGGCCTGCTGGTAGCTCTGATTGTGATTGGCTGAAGTGCTTCAGCCAATCACAATCAGAGCTACCAGCAGGCGGGAATTTTAAATCCCCGCATGCTGCTAGCTAAGAACTTTAGAGCCGGGGACAGCGCCAGAAGTCGCCGCTGAGCCCTGGCAGCCGTCAATGGCTTTTCAGGGAAGCCCTTCACTAAAAAGTCAATTAAAAGTAGTGTAAAGAAAAAGAAAAGTTTACTTACCTGTTAGCCACTGCTGTGTTCCCTGTGGGGATGAAGATCACATCTGCCGCATGCGGCAGATGTTTCCTTCATCCCCACTAGTTAAAAGAATTCCCTGCTGCTACATCTGGCACATCTGTGGCTGATGCAGCAGAGGAGTTCTTTAATTCTCTACCACAGTTGTCAGACATGTCAGCTGCGGTAGAGGATTCTGCTGCCGGCAATTGATTTCAGGGAAGAGCTTTAAATATAAGCCCTTCCCTGAAAATCAAGTAAAAGTGGTTTAAAAAACAAAAAGCATAGATACTCACCTCCCTTCAGCTGCCGGGGCTCAGCCATTTCTTCTCCTGCTGTCCCCTGCACTAAAGTCTTTATTTTTCAGGGAAGAGCTTATATGTAAAGCTATTGCCTAAAAAACAATTCAGGTGTGCCAGCAGACCGTTGTCTTCAATGGAGCCACCGGCAGCAGCAGCGGCTCCATTGAAGAGAATGCCTGCATTTTTTTTTTTACACTAACATTTTTCTTTTTCAGGGAAGAGCATATATGTAAAGCCCTTCCCTGAAAAAGAATGCAGGGAGCCGGCAGACCATTGTTTTCAATGGAGCCGCTGGCAGCAGCCGCAGCTCCATTGAAAACAGTGCGTGCATTCCCTATAGTGCACACATGTCCTATCTTTGCAGGCACACGCCTGTAAAGCACGGACATGTGAACACACCATAGGGAATGCATTGTTGCAAATAGAAGCGTGTTTTTGTGTGTGCGTATATACGCACAAAAACACGCCCGTGTGAACCCACCCTAAGCCCTTAGCCGCAGATTTTACTGATTACATTGAAAAGAGTGAAATCCTCAATAAAATATTTGCAACAAATAGAGCCTGCTGTAAAATTGAAATTTGACTCAAATCTGCAACATATTTTTTATCTGCTGTTAGTGAATGGGGCTTTTTAAATCCTCAGTCAATAAGCTTTGTACCGTACTTAGGTGCAAAATTTTAGTGTGGAATTATTATACTGCTGAGGGCAGCAAAGAAGCACTAAAAACTATAAAGAAAAAATAAATTGTGTAAAAATCAGATAAAGGGGGGATTCACATGAGCATGTTTATGTGAGTACAGTTGTGTGCACAAAACCGCGCTCCTATTAGAACCATTGGTTCCCTATGGTGTGTTCATATGTCCGTGTTTTACAGGCGTGAAAACGCATGTATCTGCAAAACATAGGACATGCGTGCACCAAAGGACCGTGGTGCGCATCAATATTCCCCAGCGAGGAGTCCCCTTGTCACTGAACACTGTGACAGCACTGTCACAGTTATCAGAGCCAAGAGGATTCCCCGCAGGGAGTAAAGAATCCCCTGCCACAGCTGTCACACCCTTCCGAATTTCTGTGGTTGTTACCATTTTTGGATTATGGGGGAAGTCTCATGGGATTTTTTTCCTTTTCCTTTTTCTCTCTTCTTTCTCACCCCCTTTCTCCCTAAGTCTCTACCTTTCTTCCTTTCCCTTCCCTTCCCCCCTCCCTCCCCCACTTCCTTTCCTTTTTTCCTTTCTTTCCCCATCTTTTCTCCCTCTTTTAATTTACTCTTCTTTATATATCAACATTTTTTAATTTTTAATTTTTTTGCTTTTTAGATTTTTATTATATTTTTCTTGTTTTTTTTTTAATCATTATTTATAATTTATTATTTTTCAGTTTTTTAAATATTTTTTATTTATTTATTTAATTTTCATTTTTTTCTTTTTGAATTTTTTTCTTTTTGATAATTTCATTTTTTGCTTCTCATTTTTGCCTTATTTTATGCTCCTCTTCACTTCCCTCCCCCGCATTTTTTTGCATCACCAGTTCACTGCTGTAGATGGTATCTCATGAGGTATTCGTATTATATCCTATGTGCTTTTGGTTGGTGGGGTATGTACACATATTGCCATACACAAGATGGCGGAGTATTCTACACTCCAATCAGCATGTATGATAATCAAGCCCAGTCACAAGATGGCGCAGCCATACACAAGTTGGCGCGATACGCGCATGCGCTGTTGGATGTACTTGCCACACACAAGATGACGCAGGATCGCGAGATACACTCTGCAAACCCAAGCATACACATGCAAGCTATTCAAACGCCGGTGGATGGCGGCAGAACTTGGAGGGATCAGCGTGGCAACACAGCCCACATGTATGTTTTAATTGTATGTAAATATGTTTTTAACATTTGATTAAGCACACCCTGGTGGTAACCTGTTCTGTGATTTGAGATTTACTTTGTGTGGGGGCTATTTAAAGGGGGTATTTCTATTTGTATGACAGCTTGAAAAAACGATCCGGTCGAATCGTCACAGTTTTCATATCATGGGAGAATAAAGTTTATTAAGTAACTTCCTGCAACCTGGATGCTGCTGTATCATCTCCTCATAAGGATCAGGGATGGTTTGATTGGTTGTTTAGGTCCTGGTTCAGCCTATCTGGGCTCCGACAGATGCTTGGGATAATATGTGGGGTAGTGGTCATGTCTATATTGTTGTATTGCTGCATACAATTTATACCTTCTCTAATATCTCTTATGTATGGCATGTTTCAGGCACGGCAGGAACAGTCTCGATGAAACTTTTAGCTTAAACACGAAATAAATAGAAATAATAGTAATGCAATCTGTAATTTTACCCTGTGGTCATTTAGTTTTCTTATATCCTGTTAATAATAATGAGCTTGGTATTAATACTGTTTTGCCTTTCTGCTTCCATCTTATGTCTGATAAACATGTGGACCTTTTGCAAAGTACGGAGACAAGCAAGAAGACTTCAGAAACGCCTACCTGTACATAAAACAGCCACTAAAGAGTCAGTAACAGTGGGAATGGGGCATAAAAACAAAAGAAAAAGAAAAAGACAAGTCCTGCAAGGGTGGAGTAGAACCCTAGAATGTACCTTTAACGCTAGGTCACCAAGAATCTTTATATGAACTTTTTTTAAATGGGGGAAATGTTAAAATCCTGCTTTTACCTGTCCATCTTGTATCTAGTCAGCCATCTTATAAGCTTCAGATTAATTCTCTTTGCAAACTAACTAGTGTCTCCTTTAAGCATCTCATGCGCTTTAGATCAATTCCCTTTTACAAATTGAGATATGAATTTTCTAAGCATGCAGCCAGCATCACTAGTACAGCAGAATCTCAGGCTCACGTATCAGTTGTTATGTCTTAAGTGTAGTGAGAAAATGTATTGTTTGTCTGTTTTTCAATCAAATGTCTGATTCTCATGACTACAATTGCTATCTGTGAGGAAAGACTTGTATACAACTTTGGCATAAAGCCACTCCCTTTCTTTCTCCATAAAGGTCTATGTTTTTAGAATTAACTTTAGAATTCCTTGGAATACAACCTGTCTGGCTGTGTCACATTGAATTTTCCAGGCCTGAAACACTGTACTAATTCGGAACTCATTAGCATATCAACTGAGGGGTCCCTAGAATATCCCTAACAGTATCATATCTACAAGATTAATTTGCTGTTCTTACTGACAACAATCACATTTTGCTGTTCTGGCTAACATGGCACCAAACGTTTTGCTTTTTACCTAATAGGGGGCCCTGACAAGGGAACATACTGATTTTCTTCAGTCTTAGACTTTGCATCTTGAACAAAATAATTTAATCAGTCAAATTGCTACATTAAATAGTGCCTGTTCTCAGTTTAGAGAAATTGTAGGATGCTATTGGGACATCTTGACCTAAGACCCCAATCTCCAGCGGATCATCACTAATGTATCCAGTATCACCTATAGGAAAGGGCAACCACTAAGAGACAGATTTGTACATAGTTACATTCAACCTCCTATAACATGTGATAACTGGTTAGAGTGTAAAGTAGTGGGACCACTACAAATTCACGTGACTTTCTAGTGCCACCGCAACAGACCACTACAAATTCACGTGACTTTGAAGTGCCACAGAATTGTGATATCGCCGTGAGAAAACACAGCGATATCATGCAGCACACAGCTGTGATTTCCCTATGATTTTCTCGCGGTGATATCGCTGTTGCCCGTGTGAAAGAGGCCTGTAATTGTTTCTTGGAAACAGGTTGACTAAGAAAGTGCAATACTGATGTTGTGTTTTTTTTTCTGATGACATTTACCATGCGGGATAAAATAGTTACCCTGATATATAACACTTTTAAGGACACCGCAATACCAAATATGTTTTAGAGATTTTTTCTTTAGATTTTTTTTTACTATTACATGTGTAGGAAAAGGGGTCTTATTTAAACTTTAAATACCTTTTTTTAAATAATAATTAATAAAAGATTTTAAAAACCTATCTTTACATTTTCTTTTAGCCCCTATAGGGGACTTGAACTTGGGGTTGTTGGATCACTCATCGAGTAAGATACAATCTGAAGATATTGTATTATACTGCTTTCCCTGATAGGCAGACTATCAAGCCAAGCTACAGACATTGTTTGAAAGGCAGTCACTTATGGCAGCCCTATGGGGCCTTCAGAAGGCCCCTGGCTGCTATGGCAATTGAGAGGCATCCTGTGATCTCATTGCGGGAAGCCCTTTTGGGACCCCTGAATTCTGATTGGGCCATTTGAAGGGTTAAAAGCTGTGATTCCCCTTGTATCACTTCTGGGAAGCTGCGGCTGACAGCATCACATAGTTTCTTCCATTGTTTTCAATGGGGAACCCTCGCATCGCACTATGTGCACCTAGCACGTGGTGCGATTCTACCGCCAGCCCAATTTAGAACAATGGGTGATGCGAGAGTATGCTCAAAGATAGGACATGCCACCATTTTTCCCATGATTTGGAGAAAAAAAAATCGCTTATGTGTATGACCCCATTCAAAAGAATGGGGTTCATATTTGTATGAGATTTTCTCACCCGTATGAAGCAGGCCTTAATGTGTTAAACTGTGCTTCTCTCAATTTTACCAGGCTTTATTGACTTTTAGGAGAGATGTTTGTTGGGATTCTAATTGGCTGCGGCAAGTTCTGTCATTCCTTGCCTTGGCACTTGGCTTACATTCCATCCTGAATGGCAGCAGTAGACGACCCCCTTCTGCCACATGAAGGAGCTTTTGCTGAAATATTCAGGGAACATCTTGAAATTTTTAGTGGTGCAGCAGTTCAACGTTCAAGCGGCCTCCTAACTTTTGAGCTGTGCTTTTTTTTTTTTAAATATTATTATGCTCTTGAGTGCCTGCTGTCCTTGGAGACGGTGGTCCTAGCAACAGCTTCCCTTTCCTCTTGGCCTCTAAATTTATCTCAGGTTTTTTTTTCTAATCTTATATCTTGGTTGCCTCTTTGGTTTGACTCTATTCTCTAACTGCACATCAATCTGGTTTTGGTTAATGTGATCAAAACTTTTCAGTTCAATTTTGGTTAAGGTCTACATAATCCTTAACTCTAACCATTCTGAATCTACACTGAGAGGTAATGACCATGAGATACATCTGCAATGGCGTCCAAACTACGGTGGAAGGGTCAAGATTAGAGATGAGCGAGTATACTCGCTAAGGCACATTACTCGAGCGATTAGTGCCTTAGCTGAGTATCTCTCCCCGCTCGTCTCTAAAGATTCGGGGACCGGCACGGGTCACAGGTGAGTTGCGGCGGGGAGAGGATGGAGCGGGAAAAGAGAGGGAGAGAGAAATCTCCCCTCCATTCCTCCCCGCTCTCCCCCGCCGCGTCCCGCCCCCCGCCGGCCCCCGAATCTTTAGAGACGAGTGGGGAGATACTCGGCTAAGGCACTACTTGCTCGAGTAATGTGCCTTAGTGAGTATACTCATTCATTTCTAGTCAAGATGAATCCATTGTGCTCTACATCTCATTTTAACTAGCACAAATCAGATCATGGCACAGCATGTTCACCCTCTTCTGCTATCCAGGAACTGGATGAATGACGCTAACCAAGGACCCTATAATGGTGAAGTCTCTGCAGTATTCCTTAGCTGATGCTACATCATGACCCAACATGCTTTTATCCTGACCAGAAACTCCTGGTTTGACCCTCGATTTAGTCATGTTCTTGACCACAGTAATATCTAGCCTTGGCTTCTTCTACCTTTCCTTGGTTTGAGTAGCAATGAACAAAAGACTCAATATATAAGATTTTGAAAATGTATGTCTTTGCAATAGTCTTGATGAAATGTTCTTCATGTTATGTGTGTATGTTTGCACATTAGGACTAGAATATTCCATTTAATTTAATAACAGTCCTTGGCATCTCTGGGACAAAATTTGGCGGCATTTGGACAAACTGTGGTCATTAGGGTTTTTTGAATGTTCATAGTTATAGAAAGTTTCCCAGGACATGATGTTTGTTTTTTTGTTTCCATGGTGGTGACACAGATGGTGTCTTGACTAGTCCAAGTGGGAAGTAGAAATTAGCAAAAAGTCAAAGACTGCAAATTAAATATGAAATATGCAGGCTATTCCAACAGCACAGAGTAGCGAAGGTTGACTCAATTTCTCTTATAAGACTGGGTCAAAAGGAAATATAAGTCAAACACCCCATTCACTTACCACTAAAGAGGGGTTTATATAACTATTTTTGCTTCTCAAAGAGTAGAAGATTTATTAATTAATTTATTAATACTTGACCAGAATCTCAAAAGCTTATCAACACTACTCTTAACCCTTTCAATTTTGGGAAAGCTGTAAAAAAAAGTTGCAGTGAAGGGTGCTTAAACACATGATAGCTGCCTGCGTACACTCATTGCCATCTGTTAAGATGGCAGGATTCCTGCTTACAAGTTGGTTGGATATTTGCTCAAGGGCATAGATGCCAGCAATTATAGGTTTTAAGAGATGGTTTGCGCTACACTGCAAGTGCCATCTGCTCGGCATTAACTCCCTAGAAGATGCCAACACATTGACAATGATACACACAATCACACACACACAAGGGAACTGTCAGGAGAGGGAAGATGCAGGGTGGAACCAGGCTGTTCACTCTACTACCTGCTGTGCAGTATGAATCCCAGGCAAATTTCAGTAGCCACCTGGCCTCAACAAATTCCAGGAACTTATTGTTCTCCATGTGTCATTGTAAGGCAACCAGTTATGGAATCCAAAAAACTGCAACTCCAATTATTAGACCTATATACATATTGGACAAATCATTCCTCATTCCCATATTGGGTTTGGAGTTTCAAGTTGTCTAAGATGATAGCTATATCTTGCCAGTAAGTTTGAAAGTCATTGAACAATGAATGGGGAAGTGGTAGGGGTTGGAAGAACACCCACTAAGGTAATCACCTATCAAGATGTGATCATAGAATCCTAGAATCATAGAGTTGGAAGGGGCCTCCAGGGTCATCGGGTCCAACTCCCTGCTCTATGCAGGATCACTAAATAATCCCTGACAGAAGTCTGTCCAGCCTCTGTTTGAAGACTTCTGTTGAAGGAGAACTCCCTACTTCCTGTGGCAACCTGTTCCACTCATTAATCACCCTCACTGTCAAAAAGTTTTTTTTCTAATATCTAATCTGTCTCCTCCCTTTCAGTTTCATCCCATTGGTTCTAGTCTTTCCTTCTGCAAATGATAATAGACTGAACCAGCACCAGTATGAAGTTCCCATTTGAATCTTCTATGTATAGTATACATCCTTGAGAATATTTAAGAGCAAGAATCTACTCAAACACAACCATCTACAAATTTCCAGTCCAACAATCACTGCCCTAATGCCCTATAATAGTGTTACCACGTATTGTGATGACCTGGGATTATGTGATGAATGGAGATTTTCTTTGAAGGGCTTTTACCAACCTCAATCATTTATAGCATTGTAATGCCTGCATGGGCAGATCAACTAGGTTGAGAAATGCAAGAGACTGTACTGGCAGGTTAACCATGTACTAGTTGTCAATCCCCTTAAAAGGTTAATGCTTTTACTTACGGTAGACTGTCATTTTATTAAAAGTAACGACTACGCATATCTGTGATGGTGTTCCAGCGGCACTTTGGGCAAGCATGGTTGTGTGAATGAGAGGCATACTTTGTGTATGCTATGAGCTAAAACAGCCTTTGTTTCCATGCGGAGTATGATGACATACTGCAAGCAAACATGGTGGTGCAATGTGTGATTGTTGTAGAGTGAGCAGAGTCAATGAGCAGTCGCAGAGTGTGCCAAAGAGTTGTAGCAGTCGGTGAGAGGAAACGAGGCCAGCATTGTAGAGTTGCCCTTAACCCTTTCCAATCCAATTTGTATCCGGGTTTTCCTAGGGGGCTTACTCTTTTTCTGCGGTTATACAACGGCGCTATATGCTGGCTAAAGCCAGTATTGCATGGGGTGACACGTTGGATAGGCTCCGACAACAGAGAGGCTGGCAATATGCAGTAAGAGAACCCCGACGGATGCCTTCCAACATCGGAGCTGTACAGCCTTAAATCATAATGTCTTCAGACGTCAGACAGTGGATTGGGAAGGGTTAAGATTTCTAACTGTTACAAGAGTGTCACTCGTGATCACTGGAAGAATTGTATGGAGAGTCGAGGCTGTTGAGGGAGTGCCATGTGATGCATCTTCAGTAAGCACTGAACAAGCAATAGAGCAAGCTCTGTCTTCAAAATGTACAAATAGGTGTCACTTGCTTAGGCAGTACAGGAGTCAAGGCTCTTTAAGAGGTGGAACATCGGCTTACATGGTGGACACCAATAGGGGGCACCAGTAAGACAGCTTGATTTCAAAAAGAAGTTACTTAGCATAATTTTTCCATTACCTCTGTATGTTTTTGCTGGATATACAATTAACAGCACTACACTAGCTTCATGCATCAACCAGCTTCAGGTTGGTCACTGCCCAGGGCCATAAATAATCTGAACTTTTTGACCATGGATATAGTAATTGCAGTTTAAGTAAAATGGGAATATTTATCTTAAAAAAAGTCTTCATAATAAGTAGGGTTCTGACCTCTAGGAGCCTAATGGATCCTGAGAATAAAGGGGCTGAAGAGCTGGTGTAACACTGCATCCCCTCTACTATTTTACCCTCCATAGCAGCACCCCAGCCACCAGTTGTGCATAAAACTCCATAATGGCATCACTAACTGAAAGTGGTCATGATACAGTTGCCTACACAGCTGCATAGCTGGGAGGGCATCTGGACAGGGAAAACTTAGAAAGGGATGCAGCATTACTTCGGTGCTGTGACTCCTTTGTTTTCAGCATTGACAGTGGTTTGAGGTTGGAGCTTTACCCCTTTTATATTTTTAAATGCTAAACATATATTTATGATATGTATAAGAATATGAGTTTAGGGGGGCTGTCAAATAGTGGGCATCAGAGTTGCCATCCATCCATAAATTCATGGAAATGCGGCACTTTTTTCAATGTCCAGGAGACCAGAAAAAAAAAAGATTTTTAGGATCCTTTTACACAAAAACATTTGTCCAAAAAATCTTGGAATCATGCAAAAATTAACAGTAACCATTCAATGTAAGCACGGCCAATGACTGAACGATGAATGATAATTCATTTGCTTATCATTCATCATTCATTTTATGCAATTTTCCTGACCCATGTCACAGACCTCTCACTAGTCAAGCCAGAAACCTACTGCACACTGATGAGGGACAAACACCCCAGACAAACAGCTGTCTGTGTGTGGATTCTGACTTGGCTTTCAATTCCCAGTCAATGTTACAAGGCTTGTATAAAGAGTCTAACATTGACTTGCAGGAATGCTACCATCCAAAAGGTGGCTCTGCAGAGGTATTGTTCCATCTTCCTTATTTGCATATTACCCAGAGGAGCATCAATGGCCTTATAAGGCCTCATGTCCACGAGGAAAATCAGGCCCGCCGCGGATACTTCATGCAGAATCCCGCAGCGGGTGCCTCCTTTCCCGTGGACATGAGGCCTAAAAAGAAGAATTACTTACCTGTCTGGACGCTGCGGATCTGCCCTCCGTCGTGGCCGGATCTTCTTTCTTCGGCACGGCGGATGTGCTCGGCACGCCGGCAGCATGCCGCGCGAATGTGCCATGCACTCCAATTTTTTAAAACTCCTGCTCTCCCACGGTCCCTTGCCGGAGAGCAGGAATTCAGCTGTTTTTGTGCTGTGGATCCGGACGGCTTCCATAGGCTTCAATAAAAGCCTGCGGGAGACCCGCACTAAAATGGAGCATGCTACGGGTGTTTTCCCGCACACACAATCCGCTCCTCAGGGGGAAAATGACATCCGCAGGTATTTAATTACCTGCGGGTGTCCAATGCATCCCTATGGGGCGCGGATCACGCGTTTGGGTGATCCGCTGCGGATCTGTCCCCGTGGACATGAGGCCTAAGTCTCCTCCCTCACCCACCTTCTAGGTGCTCTCCCTAAGGAGAGAAGATAACATTCCTGACTCATTTAATGCAGGCAGAAAAATCATCATTCACTGCTTGCTAGTCGTTGCATGCAAAAAAAGTGATCCTTCAGTCATTTATTCCCAAACCATTCCCAGGTATTTCTAGACTTCCCTCACAGACCAACTATGGACTAAATGAGCTGATAAAAAATGTAAAAAAGCTTATCTGTGTGTGTAAGTGGACATTGAAAGCAAACAATTTGTTCGCTCATTCGCTTGTTTGAAAAATGTATTACTCTGTGTAAAAGGACCCCCAGGGCTGATGGTACTTGAGCAGGTCATTGTATATGCAATATTGAGCTATAGATATATATCACTTGTCATTTTTCTCATTTGTTATTTTTTTCTAACATGTCCATAAAAAATATCCATGATTTTGGATGAATTGTCTCAAAAAAGGAAAAATTCGGTTTAGTTGCCCTGGTAGGCATATGTGATACTACCCTGAAAGTAGCCTCATGTTTGATGCATATATTAGTAAAATTAAGTTTTCAGCCATTATGCTCTTGTGTTGATCTACGAGACGTTCAATTTTGAATTAGGTGTAGTCCACTGTATTAACAATTTTCTGAACATTTGTGTTAAGACAGGTGCGTCTGGGACCTGTGGTTCTACAGGCTTCCTTGTGCACACCTTCACAGCTAGGGGTTAATTGAGCTGTCTGGGTGTGGTATTCTCCATCAGTCAATCCCCCTCGTGTGCGGTAGATAAATACCAGCAACTCTTGTGAGAGATCGCTGGTCATTTTATGTATCACTGTTTATGTATCTCTGTGTTAATCCCTCTCAGAGCTGGTGTTATGTATGCTTGTCTGTAGTGTCTCTCTCTCTCCTTCTCTGAAGATGGTCTGGACACCTGCTGTCCCTCCCCTCCTTGCGGTTTCTGGCATGCATGCTCCTGCAGGTTTCTCCTTATTCCTTGGCAGGTGCGGCCTCCAAACATCTGATGTCTTGTGTTTGTCAGGTGGGTGATGCCTGTCACTGTTTCCTGTATGTGAGCGCAGTGGCTGACTTTCTTTCCCCGGGGAGTGAGGACACTTGGACTAGCTATGGTTTTCCATCTTTATGCATGTGAGCTCTGGGTGGGGTTCCCGTTCTGTGTTGTATGCAGAACCTGGTATGTTGGTGTGAAAAGCGACGTGTTTGGATGTTTATACAAGTGGCTAGAAATGTGCTTTATGTGCAGTCCTGTTCTGTGTTCAGTGTGTGTGAACATTGTCATGTCCCGTGTTTTGTACATCTCTCCAGGTTCGTAATCAGGGATAGCCAGGTCCCAGAGGAAGACCGTGGGGCTGTCCTTATCGGGACAATCACCCCGCTTTTAGGCAGGGATTCCCCACTTTCCCTGATTAGTAAGAGGGGTCCTTCCATCTTTACCTGGCGAGGTGCAATTGGGCAGTGTAAATACTATGAGAGTGTTTGCAGTTTTTAAAGGACACTTTCCCTTGTGTTCATGTGGGTGCAATGCTATAGTGCACTGAGCAGAGGTAACAATTTGCATCAGCAAATGTTTAATTTTGTAGTCCAAATGGGATTATTAGCATTACACTATCAATGCATTATTACTCATAAGGACAACAAAAACAGCAGGAAGAGTTCCTTCCTTTTGAAGCATGATGGGAGGGGCATTTTAACCTCTTAGGGACCTAGCACAGTAATTTTATGGCACTTGCTCCTGGACTTTTAATCCCAGCCAATAGTAAAAATTTGGCGCAGGAATAAAGTTCCAGTAATTTAGCAGGAGCAGATTGGGTCCTTGACTGTTAGTCACAGCCAAAAACCCAGAGGAGAAGGGAGAAGTGGTTTTCAACCACTTCTGCCTTCTCCTTTACAGATTCCATAGCACTTAGTGACCACAATGTAGTGAAGAGGGAAAGCAGAAGTGTTACTTTCCCCCCAAACAGCACAAACATGACCCGCCTCTGGAGCCATTGATTTAGGAACCCCCAAGAGTGGCTAGCTTTGCCAAAGTGGTCAACTGGGCTCACAACTCAGCCCACAGGCCTGCATGAGTGCTCCAATAAGCCAGGCCACGAATACAGACTCACCAACATTAGTTGGCTGAGACTGTGATGGCGGCGTCGGCTAACGCAGCAAAGGCAATGGCAAGAAGATGGTGTTAACGTTCCCAACTATATGTATGATCACAAGAATCAAAACAAGAACCCGACTAATGCACAATAAACTGGCAAAGAAAATACAACTTGGTAGAATATATTGCCCATTCTCAGAACCGACCCTAGTGGGCCTCTTTCTGTCCCAACTGGGGGTGGTTCCCAAAATGGATCCAGGGAAATTCCAGCATGTCATATCCATAAAGCAAGCCAGTCAGCGCCAGTCACTCTAGTTAGGTCCCTTGGAAAGGAGCATTGATGGCAAAAGTGGACATAGAAACTGCTTTTCGGCACCTACCTTTCCACCAAGACAGCTTTAAAGGGGTTGTCCCGCGCCGAAACGGGTTTTTTTTTTTTCAACCCCCCCCCCCGTTCGGCGCGAGACAACCCCGATGCAGGGACGTACAGAAAGCTTACCGGAGCGCTTACCTTAATCCCCGCGCTCCGGTGACTTCTATACTTACCTGTGAAGATGGCCGCCGGAATCCTCTTCCTCCGTGGACCGCAGCTCTTCTGTGCGGTCCATTGCCGATTCCAGCCTCCTGATTGGCTGGAATCGGCACGTGACGGGGCGGAGCTACACGGAGCTACACGGAGCCCCATAGAGAACAGGAGAAGACCCGGACTGCGCAAGCGCGGCTAATTTGGCCATCGGAGGGCGAAAATTAGTCGGCACCATGGAGACGAGGACGCCAGCAACGGAGCAGGTAAGTAAAAAACTTTTTATAACTTCTGTATGGCTCATAATTAATGCACAATGTATATTACAAAGTGCATTAATATGGCCATACAGAAGTGTACAGACCCACTTGCTGCCGCGGGACAACCCCTTTAAGTATACAGGCTGTTACTTTAGAGGGAGTACTAAGTGGACAAGTGCCTTCCTATGGGATTTGCTGTATCATACCAGTTGCTTGAAACATTCATCTGTTTCCTACATTGATGCCTCAAAAGATCATTCAGCTGGAAGCACATTGCTCATTACTTGGACGACTTCCTCCTTATGGACCCAGCCAGCTCCCCAGGGTGTAAGTTATTTAAGTGACAATTCAAAGTTCTTTTGGAGTCCCTGTGGCACATGACAAAAACTGTTGAGCCTATAATGAAACTAGTTTACCTGTGCATTGAAACAGACTCTGCAAAAGGGTTCTGTAAACTATCAGAAGACTAGGTCAGAAGCTTGACAAATGCTGTGTCAGAAGCTGCGAACAGTAAAAAACACTATGACAAGTGCAATCCCTAATGGGGTCACATAACTTTGTGTGCAGGGTCATACCCATAGGCAAGATGTTTTGCAAAGACTAGAGAGAGGCACAGCGGGAATCAAAAGGCCATTCCATAAAATATTACTAGGCAGTTATAATTGTAAACCTTTCTTTGTGACTCCAACTGGGTTGCGGTATGGCCAGGAAACCACTAATTAAACCAGGAAATGCGCCTGTCTACAGGCTCTATGGCTTCAGGACATTTTATGCTGAACATTGGTGTGCAAGAAGGTGGCCAGATTCCTGGGAGGGCACTAGTCTAGTATATAATCTCACGCTATTAGAACTGTGGGTCGACAAAGTCATACTCGGCAATAAATTTAATGAGATTTCTAGTCCTTCCATGCATGCAGTTTAACATACAGTTCAAAGCACAGCATGTACCAGGCATCAATAACAGTATGACGGACACAATATCCAGGGGAAGCTTTTAAGCTTCTACCCAATTCATAAAAATATGAGAGCAATGTCCTAATCACATTTGGCAGGTGATGAACCCTTGTTATACAACTCATCAGAAATACCTTAGCACACAATATCTGGAATACATACAAAAGACACTTGGACAGATGGACCCATTTCGGAGGGTGCAAGAAACGGTAAAACCACTATCATATCAGTGTCTTTTTTTTCTCTAGGCTCTACAAAATTGATGATCCCTCTACATCCTTTGAAGTAAGACATGTGCTAAAAGGGTGGTCCAGAAACCAAGGTAAGACGCAGGACATATGCAAACCCAAAGCCTCTAACAGACTATTGCAAATTTTAGAAGTATTGCCATAAGTATGTACCGCTGTTTATGCACAGCTCCTATTCTCTACCATGCTCATTATTATCTTTGCTGGGACATTTTGAATAATGTTATTGCAAGTACAAGCATGTTGGGCATAGAAAAACGCAATATTCGGATAGGTTTGTGTTTTATCCCAAGGTCAATAACTGATTAACCAGCGGTGGAAGCATGGATAATTTTTCACAAAGCCGGGGGTAAATTGTGCCCATGGCCGACTGTACAGCGGTTCACTGCCGTAAGAGGCCAGGCCCTGGGAAGTCTCTTAAGACACAATGGAGAGTCGTCTAATTTTCAACCAACCATAACCTTTAAATGTTATAGCCTCTACAGACCTAGTGGGGTACACCTGTCTGAGATATGGTTAGATATTTTCAACAATGCTCTTAAGGACAGCCTGTTAGCATGGTGGCAGTCCACCAGAAGTGAGACACAGGTGGCAGAAAAGTAGGGCACCAGCAGGAACCCAGCTTTATTGTGACAGGATTATGGCTCTGCGTTGGGCAAGAGGTAGCAAAGGATTCACATTATGACCCTTTGTGTGGAGCTAGAGGTAGACGGTGGATGGGCGAGTGGGCAGAAGGCTAGAGAGGAAAAGGTGAAATAAAGAGGCAGACCTTTGACTAGGGGTAAGGAAGTCAGTCTACAGCATAACACAGTAAAAAATACCCACCCACCTAGTAAAGCATGTTATGACAATATGCACTGTTATCTTTATTGATTGGTGATTTTCTATTGTTCAAGGAGGGCCCAAGTTGGGAGTGAGAGATAGCATGCGGAAGCACAGGTTATAGTGGCATTGCTGTTAGCGGTAGAGCTGAGACTTACAAGGGCTACTCCACAGGGGTAAAGGCTACCACTCAGCCTCTCAGCACCTAGTGGTACTTCTGTAAGTGGTAGCAGGCCTCACAATAGTGCTCAGTAGAGACAGCAAATGGGCCTTAAGGCTTAGCGGTACTGCTGTTGGTGGTGGAGCTAAGGGCTTCATGAGGAGACTCTTGTGGGCTCTTAGCACCCAGCGGTACTGCTGTAGGTGGTACAGGAGGGTTGTGCAGGAGGCCACGCCTTATGTTGTGTGTGGTGCCCAGGGAGCGGGTTGGGAGGGGGTATCATGGCTACACTGAGTGCAAGAGTTAGTTCAACTAGCTTTGAGGAGCCAAGCAGCAAGTTCAGGTCCAGCCCAATGATCTCTGGAAAAACTTCACATTGCGTGATTAGCATTAGGCACCTGTCTGTTTTTTTGTATATAATATGTGGTTTAATGCCATAATTGCACAAAGCAAGGATTGTGTCAAGAGTCGTCATTGCAGGGGCTGTAGACAGGGAGAGGGGGGCATAGCGGGCTCCTGCCCTTAAAGCAAAGACGGTCGTGGGCTGCTGACATTGATGAGACTCTAGCAGATTGTCTGAAAAGTATATAGAATTTCTCTATCAGTATGTCAGTTTTGTGTATGTCAGAATATTCCTTTGCAGGTGTTTCCATTTACAGTGCACCTCTTTAACAATCCAGATAAAAGCAGCCATCGATGGGCAAATTATGAATTCTACCTCTAATCACTGTCACACGGGAGCCAATTTATACTTTGCAGATGTGAAAAGCACCTAACTCTGCAAAAAAACATCCCCCCTTCCCCTTCCATCTCAACCATCACTCCATGAGTGATCAGCTCTCGTCAGGAACATTCATTCTATGGAAAATGATCTACAAAGCCCAGTCTGTTTAATAGTGATGAATACAGGAAGATTTCAGGAAATCTGTGTCAGCAAGGCTGCAGATAGAAGCTCAGAGCAATTGTACTCTTAAAGGACCAATGCATAGGAATTTAGGTTTAGAAATCAGTTTCTACAACATTTAAAAATATATAAGAACTGAACATAAAAATGCATCAGATTTTTTTAAAGCAGAAATCTGAAGTGAATGATTTCTTCATTCACGGAAAGCTTCTTGTGTCCTGTGATATTGATAAAGGATGCTAGTCTGCAATCAATTATTCTCAGTTGTATAATGAGTGTATAACCTATCAAAGAAATAGGAACAGGAACCATCAACAACACCAAAATACTTCATATTCATGAAAATGCAGCCTATCAATTCACCAGGAACCAGTGTATCAGGACTTAAACCTGGGACCTCCTGTGCTCTGGACAGTGTCTCTCCCCAGTGAGCTATCCAGCTTGCTGGACAAGCTCCTCTGCTGAACCTAGCCTTGTCCCATGCTCCTATGAGATCTAGTTCCTGTCTCCCTGTCCTGGCCACATCCTGCTTCTAATCAGGCTCACTATAAAAGCCTGACCTTGTCACTGCACCAGCGTGCGATTATTGTGCTTACAGCCGTGATCAAGATCCTCTTCTCCACAACAAGCGACCTAAGCCTTTCTGATAACGACTCCTGGCTTTCCTCCCAACAACGCTATCCGCCTCCTTCTGCACCATAACCTGAGCCTTCCCGATAATGACTCCTGGCTTTCCTCACAACAACACTAACCTCCTCCAAGTGCACTGTGACCTGAGAGTTCCCATTAGTGACTCCTGGCATTCCTCCTGACAATTGCTACGTGCCTCCTTTATCTGCACCGCGACCTGAGACTTCCCAGTAACGACTCCTGGATATCCTGACTACTCTCTTGATCTGAACAGCTACTACACCTACGGCTCCAACCTATTGCCTGAAATGACATCACTGCTGTGGTAGGGGCAGGCGACACAGGAATCAGGGTACGATGTGGACACCGGACTTACAAAATATATATATTTTTTATTTTAACCTATAAACTTGGAGATGAAGTTGTTGTAGAAGTTTATGTTAATAGATAAGTAATATGTGGTTATTCAGAAATGCTTTACAACCTAACTGACATATAAGTGTATGCTTAACTCTAACATGAGTGGGATATGGTATTAATCTGTTATAAATCGCAAAGATCAGCAGCATACTTCAACTGTGGAACATGTATTAGTACCACTGAACATTTCAATCCAGCCCATGCACAGTCCAAACGTGACGCAAGTGCTGTCCAGTAATATGCCCACAACTGGCAGATGAATGTGTGTTCCGCTGGTGTTGACTCAAGCTTGTGTATTTTAGTTGATAGGCTTGCTATAGGTCGCTATGCATATGCAGATGTTGGACCTTCTTCTGGGGGCCACCTCACTGGAATACCTCCAGCGTGTTTGGTACCATAATGTAAGTGACACATCTTTGGACGTTTGTTGGGAGTACCGCGATTTGCAGAGCTCCAAGACAATATGATTCTTTTGTAGAAGTCTCTCTAGCTGTAGTCCTTGCAGAAAAGTCTTTTCTTATGAAATATGGAGTGCGCTTCTGCCTCTTTACTGTCCCTCTCTAACAGCCTCTTTAGCTTGCAGCTCTTTATGATCTCAAGTCCTCCAGATCTCCCACCTGACCTGTGATGTGGAGTTATAGCTGTATACAGCTATTATTCTTCAGGTACTCCAGGATAGCATCTCTTAGAAATCCTTCAAACCCTTTACTCACAATAGAAGAGTGGTTTCACACTTGCGCTGGGGATTCCTCCTTCCTGCTCTGTTCGGGAAGCAGGAAAGAGGAATCCCCGTGGCCCAATGGTTCTGTCTCTGGACAGAACCAAACAGTCCCGGGCGGACCCCAATGACTATAATGGGGTCTACCCACTTTCCACCCAGCTGCCCGTTTTTAAGACAGAAGAAAAAGCGTAGCATGCAGCGCGTTTTCTTCCAGAAATTTGCAGCTGGATCTACGACGAAACCTCCGGCCAGAGGTTCCGACATAGATGTGAAACCACCCTAAGACCCATTTTAGAATATTGGCACCACATTGGCTATGTGCTAATCCAGAGGAACAGACCTTGTCATTATAGAGTTCTTAAATATAAGAATCAATGGTTTGTCTATTACATTGGATAATTCCCTTAGAACCCAGGGGTGTTTACCATTGGGACCTGACAATTTGTCTATTTTAGTATTTTAAAGACGGCTCTTTACTTCTTCCTGGTTAGACTGGTGACATTTAGTGGAGAGTTTACTTTATTACTTCGCATCTCATCTGACATTTCATTTTCCTCTGTGAAAACACTGGAAAAAAAATTTAACATATTTGCTTTTTTTTCTCATCACCCTCTACAGTTTTTCCTATATTATTTATTACAGGGCCAACACTTTCAGTAAAGCTAAAGGTTATTATTCAGTGACAGGTTATAAATCACAATAATTCACAAGTGACTGAGATATTTTTAACTGAGCTACAGAAATCACTGATGCTGCATTACAGGATAATAGCTGAATAATGAGGTAATTTATGGCCATGTGACTGATTGGCACAATAGATGGATAGATGTGTTTATATACTCATTGCTGAACTGAAATATATATGCACAGATTTAGCTTGGCACTACTTAACGAGAATAAAACCAGATAGTTAGCCAGCAGTGGAACAATTAATTGGTAATTTTCTCTGGTGCAGATATATAGTCAAAGAACAAAGCATAGCTGTGTTTACGTACAAGGGGTTTCGTATGACAAAGCTGTTCGAAATCCATGTGCTCAAAAATCCTTGGTAGACAGTTACTCGGTTTTCCCAAACTATTGGTTAATGAGCAATCTGAACACTAGGTGCAGCGTGTCGTAGGGTGACCCTGGACACATGGCATGAGCTGAGGAGCGGGGAGGGCAAGATGCTGGCTTGTCATGGCGGCACTTACTACACTCCCTCCCAGAGGGACGGCACGGGGATGCCCAATAAACTGTAGGAGAGGTGAAGGGGTTGTCACGTGTGACGCCACCGTTCTGGCACCGACCGGTATGGACATCGGTGGGGAAATAATAGAGCCACAGACAATGTTATAGTACCTCAGGTCCCCCGGCAACAGTGAGAGCCTGGAATAACTTTACTGGGTAACAACTCCACAGATACAAGGCAAATATAGACAGTCTTCCAAATGCAGGGAGAATTAGGAATATTTACAGACAATTTGGAAGATGAGTACCTCCTCCACACAGCGATCCTAGACTTCAGGACGCCTGTGTGTGTGACAATTGTAGACCCGTACCTCCACTCCACAGAACCCAGACTTCAGTATGCTGGAGTGTGAACAATTGAAAAGAAGAAGAGTACTTTTGCACTGGGCCTTGTGTAGTAAAGACTTAAGGCTGGCTCACACTGTCTCTCTCTCTCTCTGGGGCTCACTTACTGCTCATGCTGATCCTTGCGCTAGGGAAATCTCTCCTCCTCCATGTTTCACTACTTGAGGACTGAAGGTGCCCCCATGCAGCTGGGCCTCCTGACTATGACTCCAGGAGATATGGAACTCCTTTCCCGCTCTCAATCAATCATATTTATAGACTCTCACTCATACCATGTGACAGGATAGAATTGTTACATTTACCAAACAGTCAGCTCACTCTTTGCAGACATTAACCAGGAAAGCATGTACTGGGCCACTACATAGGTGCACCCATAAGAAGAAATTACAGAACAGTTATCCTAATGTGTGACCCAACTTATCCAAGTTTACTTAGACCAATAGACAGTGATAAGTTCCTAGATCAAGTTCACTGTATATTCTAGTTCAGATGGTGGCTAAAAATGGCATTACATCGACATAAGCATCATGGGTTTGGGTGCACTAATTTGGGCCTAAAGGCTTCCTCAGGCAACTACCACCACACACAGCTATTGTACAGTATGCTTTCTCCAGGGCTTGTTCTGTCACTTATCATTATGCACAGTTCATTACTGTACTTAGATGTTTATAGTACAGGATAAAAAAATGCAAGGTATATGTTATTCTCACTACTGGAAGACAAACATTAAAAACACTTATCAATATCTTTGGACATAGGAAATCTACAGACAACAAGAAAAAATTGCAAACAATGTATATAGTAAAGCTAGCCCTAGTCAACAGTATCACATGTAATTACAAGAA
Organism: Eleutherodactylus coqui; assembly: GCF_035609145.1. Taxonomy (NCBI): domain Eukaryota; kingdom Metazoa; phylum Chordata; class Amphibia; order Anura; family Eleutherodactylidae; genus Eleutherodactylus; species Eleutherodactylus coqui. Next base: position 95,443,555 of record NC_089849.1, read on the forward strand.
TAGTTGAGATCTAGGCTACTGTAAAATCGTATCTTTGCCCATATCATCATAGTCATAGTTAGGTCATTCAACTTTCTATTCTCCACTGTAAGTTGCATCTGTCTCGAATCACAAAAATAGAGATGCAACTTTGGATGCAACTACTGTTGTGATAGGCGATGATCCAATCATACCCAATATATATATATTTTTTTGTTTTTCCAAACACTTTTTATCACATTTTATATCACCAATAACAGTGTAATACCCTACAATTAACACAATTGACAAAAGAATATAAAAATAAAAATCATAATAATTTGACTCTTATCTTCCCTATCTCCAACTATTTCTTCTCTCATGATATAGCAATTAACCCAACTCTTCCACTTGGGCCGCAGTCAGTTGAGCAATTTTTTGTGCGTGCCTATGTGTGCAAAAAAAAACCCCTGCGTCTATTAGAACCATCGGTTCCCTATGAGGTGTTCATATGCCGGTCTTTTAGAGGCGCAAAATACTCGCACCTGCAAAAGATAGGACATGCGTGCCTAGGTCCGTGCTGGGCATAAAGTTACAAAGGAGACAGGGAATGAGGGGACTCCGGGAGAGTTCCGTTAATCCCAGTGGGGAGTCCCCACATCACTGAACACTGTCACAGCACTGTCACAGTGTTCAGTGATGAGGGGACTGCAGCGGGGACGAAAGAATCCCCTGTCACAGCTGTCACACCCAGATGCCATGCCATTGCTTTCAATAGGGTCGGCGTTGCTGCCGGCCCGTTGAAATCAGTGGGATGAAGGCAACAGCCACATGGATTTTTGGGGAAGGGCTTGAAATATAAGCCCTTTTCTGAAAATAAGCCCAAGCTGCTTAAAAAAAATATATATATATATACATCACCTCTCCAGCGCTGTCCAGCACCGGCGCATCTTCTCCCTGGCTCCCCGGAACTCTTCTGAAGCATTTTCTCCTGACCAAGGATTTAAAGATCATTGAACTCAATGAATGGCTGAACGCTGCCTTTGATTGGCTGAGCACGGTGACCAATCACAGGCAGCGCTCAGCTGTCATTCAATATTAAATAAATGGCTGAGCACTGCCTGTGATTGGTCACAGTGCTCCACCAATCAGACCCAGTGCTTTCAGGAGGCAGGGATTTTTAAATCCCCGGCTAGGGGAACATGCTTCAGAAGAGTCCTGGGGAGCCAAGAAGAAGATGCACCGGAGTTGGACAGTGCCAAATAGGTGATGGATATATTGTATTTATTTTTTCAAGCAGCTAGGGATTATTTTCAGGGAAGGGCTTATATTTCAACGGCTTCCCTGAAAATCACTGCAAGGGTTGCCTTCATTCTTTTGCTTTCAATGGGGGCATCAGCAGCGCCGGCCCCATTGAAAGCAATGGGATAGCATCGTGGTCCTCTGCCACTGCATGGATATTCGGTCACGTACATTTGACAGATCTGTGAAGCGCATTTTTTTGTGCACATAGGCGCACGGGAAAAAAATCGCTTGTCTGACCGAGCCCTTAAAGCATACCCATCTTTTCAAATAACTTTTAATAACTAATTTAATAGCCGACATGTATCTCATTAATTCTGTAATATACTTCAACATAATTTTTTGTTTTGTCACTGCAAATCATGGCTGAAGTGCAGTCCCTCTGAAATCCACCATGGATAGGGAACACCAGGTGAACTACCACAAATTAGCACCTCTCCCTATCTTCTACTAAGGTAAGTGACACAGATAAATAAAGGGCGTCCCAGCGGTCTTCGGATCTGGGCCCTACTTGTTCCTAAGAACCCACGCACCCTGGATAGGACACATAAACAAGCCACCACCAGTAGGGAAAACTGGACAGAGTAAGAAGACACACAGAGCCAGAATCACACCATACAGCAGCCAAACTGCAAACATCAGTAGCAGATGTTATTGCTATAAATACCAGGTATTAGTTGACATTTTGATCAAAATATGGAAGCGCCACGTCACGGCTCCTGGCTATACTGCTAGATCCGGCACTAACCAGGAGTCCAACAACATAACCAAACAAAAACAAATCGCAAACCTTTTTTGCAGCCAACATACATAGAACCTGCTCACATCACACACCACACAGAGAGAGAATGAGACAGCTGAGAACAGCCACATCTGGGAAGACAGCTTTATGTGTAATGACACATAGTAACATAGTCGGTTTGGCTGAATGAAGACAGTGTCCATCTCGTTCAGCCTGTGACACAGAGTGATTGGCTGACTGGCAGACTCACACACGCCCAGCCAGCCCAATCCCCCACACCTGAGCAGGAAAGCTGCAGATAATCTGTAGTACCACACATCCAAGGAGACAGACGTTACATATGCATAGCAGGTTAAGTTAATATATGTTAGGAGAGGCAGAGACTGTATACAAACTGACTGCAGATCAGAGAGAAGTGAGTGCAGGGAAACTGATCTTGTGAAGACAGTGTTACGGTATACTACCCTTGATACGCCAGCCCGGGTGCCCTAGATCTCACCCACAACCCCTGTCCCTGCCTGCTTGCCTCCACTCCTGGCTAACCCCAGGCGGGCAACTGGGCGGTGGTCCCTACTCTAACTAGGGACCAAAAAAGGGACGCTGGCGTACCTGGATGGAAGGGTAGAATACCGACAGAAAAGGCAGATGTAAATAACCAACACGAACAATATTAAGAAGAACTGAGGCAGATGGAAAAACCTGGCGGATAATAGCAAAGTATAGCAGACAAAATGACAGAAGCAGGAGACCAACAGAGGCAGACTAGTTAGCACACTGAGGGAAACCAATTACTGGCAGTGATTGCCAGTCTCTGCCCGACCTTTAAACAAAAGCCTTCGCACAGGGGTGGAGAGAGGGAGATAGCCAACTTCCAACAGAACAAGATAAAAGGGAGCTCGTGCACGTCAGCTGCACTCACAGGTGCGTGCACGCCCGGCGCCGCGCGCCACCATCACCACGCCTACCAGGCACTTGCACCCCCGGTAGCTGAACAACAAGCCAGGGGGACGCGCCCCGACCACGGGACCCCACACACCGCCGCCCCGGGAGGACCAGCAACTGCCACACGGTAACAGACAGACCCTCCCCCACAGCTAAGAAATTTCTTAAATTTCCTAATTGCTAGGGAAGCTAATTGCCTTATGACAAGCAGTGGATTACAGAAAGGCTGCACTTCAGGCTTGATTTACAGTGGTAAAGTAAAAGAAAATTAATGAACGTATATTACAAGATTGATAAGACACACAGGCTATTGAATGAGCATAAGTTTTAAAAGTCAGGTACTGTAAGGAGGTAGAGCTGTCCTTTCACCTTATACATAGAAGTTGTACCAGCCACTTTGCCTGGCAACCAATAATTGTGCCAAGCCCCCTACCTCCTCCTGGTCTGAGATGCAGCTGAGAGAGGAGATGAGTAGAGAGAGAAGAAGGCACTTGCACTTGCCAGCACTGTGACACTGTCTGAAAGCCTCTACTATGCTGGCCAGAGGCACAGCCAGGGAGGGTAGGCAGGGAGATCTGGTTCGAGTCCCTCTGCTTCCCTACCAGAGAGAGAGGGTTGATGAGCTCAGGAGGCATCTAGAAGTCTCATGTGAGGCTTCAAGAGAAGGCTCCACCTCCAAGATGACGCAAGAGGTGTCATCGATAGGCCCGTTATGCAACTTCCATTGGTGCTCGCAGAGCCAAGAATTGTACCAAAAAGTTAGTGTAAGTAAGAGTCCTCAGCCAAGGCTAAGGTTTGTGTCTATTCAAGGAAGTGGGACATTTTGTTAAATTCTTGGAATATTGTTGATACAAGCAAGACTCTTAAATCACAGCAATTTTTTGAAGCTGTTTATTCTACCTAGTTCATTGAACCATTCTTTGAAAGTAGCTGTATTTCCTCCTTTCCAGTGTCTATTGATCGAAAGCTTTGCAGAGCAATTGGGTGTTTAGTATTAGCTATGTGTGTATTGAATAGGTTTAACAGGATCAATCTGGGTGAAGACTGAACAGCTGATGAGTAGATGCAATTTAGCATTTCCACTATTCTGGCCCAGAGAAGTTTTATATGTGAGCATTTTATGAAAATATGTGATGAATTCTCCATTTCTTTTCCCCATCTCCAGCAAAGAGAGGAAAGGAAGGACAGACTATGTGTAAAAGGTTAAGTGTTTTATACCAACGCTTGATTATTTTGTAGTTGAGTTTCTGTATTTTAGTGCTTATTCCATTAGAAAGAAAGCTATCTAGACATGACCATGCTTAAAAGTAGACTTGAGTTCTGTTGCCCATTTATTAACAAAGTTTGTTTAAGGGCTCAGTCACATGGGCGCATCGGCACCCGTACAAGCCCGTGTGACTGACAGTTAGAATACGGCCGTACCTGAAGACGGCCGTCTCTCTCCAGCGCTGATGAAAGAACAGATGATCTGCAATGGAGCCGGTCACATGTTCTTCCTCCCGGCGCTGCAGAGAGACGTCCGTCTTCAGGTACGGCCGTCTGCTGGCTGCAGTAACACGGGCGCCGATGCGCCTGTGTGACTGAGCCCTAAGTTATATAATTTGTGATTAACTATGTAAAGGGTGAAAACTCAATGTGGGAGTTGGTTTTCCTCCTAATTTGGAAAAAAAGAACCAGCTCACTGGCAGGATGCATGAACTTTACTGGAATCAACCACAGAAAACAGCAAGAAAAGGATTCAGCATCCAGGAGATTCCTTCAGATGACAGTAGTGTTTGGAGCTGGCTGCCACACCAGGCGTGTTCTCTTCTCAGGATGTCTCTGCATTGTCAGATCGTGGCTTCCAACTCACAAACATTTTGTGTTCCCAATAACTTCAATTATTCATATCTCAAAAACATTTACTTCATGTGTCACTGGTAATTCATACGATATTAACCCCCTAATGCTACAGGACGTGCAGTTATGTCCCACAGCTTTGGGGTATGTATAAAGGAGACATAATTCAGTCCAAAGAGGTCTTTATGATCTTTACAGTTCTTGACTCCTCGATACATGAAATATCTATTGGTGGGTTTGAAACGCTATAACTTCGATATTCTATCCCATATTTTGCCAAAATGTTGCTGTAAAACATTTCAGATTTTGATACATTAACTTTGAAGTTTGAGATTCTATTAAAAGAATCTAATTCAGCTAAGAGGGCTGGGATTGAACTATAGGGCTTAGTAATAATAAATATATAATCATCCGCAAATGCTCCTCACTTATGTTCTCCATCTTGACATTTTAAACTTGAGATTCTTTGATTCATCCCAAACTTAACCCATTTTAATTATCATATCGTCATAGCAATCTATATATGTACCACTTCTTGCAAAATATCACTACCTAGGGTACTCATTAAAAAGTTAACAGCGTTAACCCAATACCCCTTTAATCTTTCAACTTCTCTTGAAAGTCATGTAAATTAACCTTGTTATGAGGCCCCAATTAAATGTATGTACTATCATGAACAGGGGCAGATTGGACATTGGACAAATCGGGAAAATTGCTAGTGGGACCTTTGGGTTCTGGGCCGGAGGATGGGCTGAATTTTTTAAAAATTTATTTGGTTAAATGCACTAAAATAAAATAAAAAACACTTTTACCCAACTCTGTCGCTTCTGCCACTCCTGGCCTCTGCAGCCCGCACCCGCAGTGTTGACTCGCTGAGTTCTGAGTAGAGCAAACATGTGACAAGCCACATCAATCTCACAATCGCTTAACCTGGAACTTAGTGAGTGAACAGTATGGTCATGGACTGCAGACGCCAGATGTGGAGGAGAGACAGAGGTGAGTATAAGTGTTTTTTTATTTTGATATATATATTAAGGGTTTTACTGAGTAGGGTCAATGAGGGGCAATGTTACTGAGATGGGGGCTGGGGCCTGTGAGTGACACTGTTACTGAGTGGACGTCTATATGGAGCATTATTACTGAGTATGGGGTCTGTGAGGGGCATTATTACAGATTACAGGCCCATGAGGGGCTATATTACTGAGTAAGGACCTATAAGGGGGGAGGGGGGGGGGGTTATGAGAACATTATTAATGATTGGGGGCGGGCACTTTTACTTTGTTAAGGACACTAAAAGTGGCACTTACTGTGTGGGGCCTTCAGAGAGCACAAAAATGTCTAAATACTATCACTATGTGGTCATCAGGTGTACTTTGGATGGGGAGATTATTTAGAGGCTTGGAAAAAGAAGCCAAGAGGCTAGAAAATTGTGGCATCAAAGATGGCTGTGTCAAATTCTACAATGACAAATTGTGACTAGGAGGAGTCATCATGATGGTCTGGGCCAGATGGTCCAAACTCATCACAATCATTGAGAGCTTTACATGCAATTACCAGCACTGGCCACTACACAGAGGTCAGAGCTATCTGCTTCTATTCTGTGCCCTGTTTATTTTGTCTGTGACAGCGGACACCCAATCAGCTGATAAGTCTAGATCCTGACTGGTGGACCCCAGCCGATCAACTAATGATGACCTATTATGAGGATAGGTCATCACTTAAAATAGCCTAGAAAACCCCTTTAAGATAAATAAAGTTTCCCAGCACAACCATAAATTATTCAGCTCATGGTAGAGTCAGTGCATTAGTGAACAATGACCCTTAGATGGTGAAATTGAAAGAATCGTATCCATATTATAAATAAAAATAACCTTCAGCCTACACAGCCTGTACAACCACTCCCCGCGGCACTGTCCAATAAATACAATCATGGGACAGACAATTTCTGTTGAAAAATTGTAATACCATATAGCAAAGTGGTATAGATGATACAATAAAATCACCATATGCAGTGAATACCCATAGATCCAGAGATAGTCTTCATATCAGATACATATCCAGGCGAGTAGTAGTCCATGTGTAGTACACTGAGGAGGTAGAAAAAAATACATGAACTCACTCCAGCAACGTTTCAGCAGGACTCTGCCCTTTATCAAGTCAAGAAGCAAGCTAAGGGTGGACAGCCACTGGCGTTTTTTTCTCCCCTGCGCTGCGAGAGTAAAGTTAAAGTCTCTTCACGGTTTAGGATTCTATGCAGCTTAAAACGTAATTTTTAATAAATATCCACTCAAAACTTAAAATAGACTTAAGAAAGTCTAGAACTAGGACACACAAACATAAAAAAAGTCACAAAAAATTCCTCATAGGCCTACTATATGAGTAGAAACCAGGGCTGGAGGGAAAGGAAGAAAGAGGGCAAGAGGGAGAGGCCAAGAACAATGCCTCTATGCAGAAAGCCCTCTATACCAGGACAGGTATCCTTAATCAAGAAAGCCAGATCAAAAAGCGCTTGGCTCACATCAATATAAAAGGGTCCTGTAGGACAATTATATGTCCCTGTGACTTTAAATCCTGGAAAATATTCAATTTTCTGCCACAAGACTGGATAATCCAGTAATATATGCCAATCAAAGAGGCGATCGTTATCACGACCAGCAAATCTAAAGGAGATCGTTATCACGACCCGGTTCTATAAAACGGTTCGACGCGTTTCCACCAGTAAGCCTGGTTTCGTCAGGAACCAAAAAGAAACTGCCAGCAGCCACATCAGTAAGCTGCTGCAAAAAGGAACTAAGATTTCTGATCCTCGTATAACTATAGCTGGGTGAGTGATAGCCGATCCTATCTAGCTGCAGCTATTCTAGCATAGCATTCACACCCCATCCCGGCCCCAAGGTAAGAGCAGAAAATAACAAAAAGAGTAGCAGCAGCAGCCATCATGGTAGGCTGGCGGCTAATGTGAATGCTATGCTAGAATAGCTGCAGCTAGATAGGATCGGCTATCACTCCTCTACTGCCGATCCCATTGAAAGCAATGGGATAGAATGCCGCGGACTTCTGCCACAGCTGTGACAGCTGTGACAGCTGTGGCAGAGGATTCCTTCAAACCCGTGGTCCCCGTGGGGATGAAGGAAACTCCTGCCACAGCTGTGACAGCTGTGGCAGAAGTCCCCGGCATTCTCCCTATGCTTTCAATGGGGCTAGCGCTGCTGCCGCTGGTCCCATTGAAACCACTAGCAATATGCCATTTCTATACCGGCGTCTTTCTTGCGCTGCGACGCAAGAGTTTTCTCATGCTCTCGCAGCACAAGAAAAAATTGCGAGTGAGCGTCCACCCTAAGACAATTGTGAAATGCTAGAGCCATAGCCACTGACTTCCTTCACCTTTTTTCTTGAGTGGTTGCAGCTCCAAGTTTCCTGATTCTGGTATCCGCAGCTCATCCCAGATCATCTTTCACTAAAATCCATTGAGTGCAAACCTGTTATGACCCACCTCTTAAAGGGCCAGCATGTGCACTCAGCTTTCCCATCCTCAGCCAACCCCAGATAGGCTCTATTTAAGGCCCCATCCCCCACTGAAGAGTTCCTGAGCAATAAACTTCTCTAGTGTACAAAGGTGTTGCATTGTACTGACTGTACTCCTGGTTTTCATCAGTGCCTGTTCTACTCAGCTTTTCCCATCTTCTTCACTCCTGACCTTGGCTTGCTTGTTGAACATCCTTATTTTGTCTGTTGTGCACCCTAAGTCTTGGCCTGATTGATCGTTACACAAGAACACCATATTTTGACCGTGTTTTCCTGAAAACAATGCCCAACAATGATTTTGTTTTGGGCTCAATATTAGCATATTCTTATGTATTTCCATCTGCCGAATTCAAAAATCACCATAAAAATGACCGATTAGCTTTTGTTTTGGAGATACAGTGACATGTCATTTTTTAGAGTTTACATTTTTATTTTGTGGGAATTTTTGTAGTGGGGAGCTGTCACACCTCTCAACTGACATGACACAACGTTCTCCACATGTTTGTAGCTTACAAACATAATAAATGTTGCTATAACTGAGTTTCATAGTGTTTCTGTTTTTCTTTTTTTCAGAATTTCTGCTTTTTCGAGTGCCTTTGAAATGTAAAATTTGCTACATCAAAATGTCCCAAAAATGTGTAAATTTAGTGAATAATTTTTGTTACATTTGTGGTGAAATAACATTTTTGTCACAGAAACGCAATCTGACGCCTCTTGTGAAGACCGCCTATCATCATTATTTTGGTATGAAGGTCGGGGACCAGGATAAGTCATGGGCTCCTCATATATGTTGCAACTCTTGTTCAGTTCAACTACGAGAATGGATGAAAAATAAAAACCGATCTATGTGTTCTGCTGTGCCTATGGTTTGGCGGGAGCCAACAAACCATACAGATGCCTGCTATTTCTGCTTGACTCCGCCTATAAAGGCAGGAATGTCATTGAAGAAAACAGGAACAGTTCAATACCCGAATCTGCTATCTGCTATTCGACCTATTCCACATTCAGATAGTTCACCAGTTCCAACTCCACCCCAACATTATGAGCTTGAAGTAGAAAATGAAGAAAGTGTGGAAAAAGAAGAACCCAACAAGCCTTCCACATCCCATGACCGTGACGTTGAGGTAAAAGGTGATACACTGCACAAACTGAATCAAGCGGAATTGAGTGATCTCATTGAGACCTTGACTTGTGAAAGGAGGGGTCGGAACTTCTAGGGTTAAGACTGCAGCAATGGAATCTTGAATGTGATGCCAGGGTCTCACAGTACAGAGAACGTCAGAGGGATCTGCTTCCTTTTTTTGAGAAGACAAACAATCTGGTTATTTGCTGGACATGAATGGCTTGATGAAATGTTTGAATTTGAGCTATAATTAGGGATAAGCGAGCACACTCCGCCGAGCTTGATGCTCGTTCGAGCATTGGGGTACTCGAGATGCTCGGTACTCGAGTCGAGCAACACGTGGTACCCGAGTCACTTTCATTTCCCTTCCCCGCATATTTAGCACCTTTTTTTTAGCCAATAAACATGCGAGGAAGTCATTACCACTTCCTGCTGTGACATGCCAACCCTGTGCACATCTACAGCAGTGAGTGGCTGGCTGGATCAGGTGACCGCAGAGTACTTAAACTAGGGCTCGCCTCAGACATATGCTGGCAGTGGCTAGGGAAAATGATGCATTACTGCTGTGGCTGGCTGGGAGCAGTAGTGCACCAATTTTTAAGCATCTAGACCTGTACAGAGCATTTCATATCTACCATTCTCTGTGTGCAGTGCATTAGGCAGAGTTCTCATCGCTAAACAGTACGCTAATTTTTCCTGGGGCACTGTAGAGCATTTCACATCTACCATTCTCAGTGTTGGGTGAAGTAGCCGCAGTTATCTGCCCTATCCACTGCGTTAATAGTTCTCTGCCCCTGTGCAGAGCATCTCACAATACAATTTACTTGTGTGCGGTGAAGTAGCCGCAGTTATCTGCACTATTCACTGGGTTAATACTTCTCTGCCCCTGTGCAGAGCATCTCACAATACACTTTCCTTGTGTGCGGTGAAGAAGCCGCAGTTATCTCCACTATACACTGGGTTAATAGTTCTCTGCCCTGTGCAGAGCATCTCACAATACACTTTCCTTGTGTACGGTGAAGTAGCCGCAGTTATCTCCACTATCTACTGGGTTAATAGTTCTCTGCCCCTGTGCAGAGTATCTGACATCTACCATTCACTGTGTATGTTAAAGTAGCCGCAGTTATCTTCATTATCCACTGGGTTAATAGTTCTCTGCCCCTGTGCAGAGTATCTGACATCTACCATTCACAGTGTGCGTTGAAGTAGCCGCAGTTATCTGCACTATCCACTGAGTTAATAGTTCTCTGCCCCTGTGCAGAGCATCTCACAATACACTTTCCTTGTGTGGTGAAGTAGTCACAGTTATCTCCACTATCCACCAGGTTAATAGTTCTCTGACCCTGTGCAGAGTATCTGACATCTACCATTCACTGTGTACGTTGAAGTAGCTGCAGTTATCTGCACTATCCACTGCGTTAATAGTTCTCTGCCCCTGTGCAGAGCATCTCACAATACACTTTCCTTGTGTGCGGTGAAGTAGCCACAGTTATCTCCACTATCCACCGGGTTAATAGTTCTCTGCCCCTGTGCAAGGTATCTGACTTCTACCATTCACAGTGTGCGGTGAAGTAGCCGCAGTTATCTCCACTATCCACCGGGTTAATAGTTCTCTGCCCCTGTGCAGAGCATCTCACAATACACTTTGCTTGTGTGCGTCGAAGTAGTCACAGTTATCTCCACTATCCACTGGGTTAATAGTTCTCTGCCCCTGTGCAGAGTATCTGACATCTACCATTCACAGTGTGCGTTGAAGTAGCCGCAGTTATCTGCACTATCCACTGAGTTAATAGTTCTCTGCCCCCGTGCAGAGCATCTCACAATACACTTTCCTTGTGTGCGTCGAAGTAGTCACAGTTATCTCCACTATCCACCAGGTTAATAGTTCTCTGCCCCTGTGCAGAGTATCTGACATCTACCATTCACTGTGTGCGTTGAAGTAGCTGCAGTTATCTGCACTATCCACTAGGTAATAGTTCTCTGCCCCTGTGCAGAGCATCTCACAATACACTTTCCTTGTGTGTGGTGAAGTAGCGCAGTTATCTGCACCATCCACTGGGTTAATAGTTCTCTGCCCCTGTGCAGAGCATCTCACAATACACTTTCCTTGTGTGCGGTGAAGTAGCCACAGTTATCTCCACTATCCACCGGGTTAATAGTTCTCTGCCCCTGTGCAAAGTGTCTGACTTCTACCATTCACAGTGTTCGGTGAAGTAGCCGCAGTTATCTCCACTATCCACCGGGTTAATAGTTCTCTGCCCCTGTGCAGAACATCTTACAATACACTGTGCTTGTGTGCAGTGAAGTAGCCGCAGTTATCTGCACTATCCACTGAGTTAATAGTTCTCTGCCCCTGTGCAGAGCATCTCACAATACACTTTCCTTGTGTGCGTCGAAGTAGTCACAGTTATCTCCACTATCCACTGGGTTAATAGTTCTCTGCCCCTGTGCAGAGTATCTGACATCTACCATTCACTGTGTATATTGAAGTAGCTGCAGTTATCTGCACTATCCACTGGGTTAATAGTTCTCTGCCCCTGTGCAGAGCATCTCACAATACACTTTCCTTGTGTGTGGTGAAGTAGCCGCAGTTATCTCCACTATCCACCAGGTTAATAGTTCTCTGCCCCTGTGCAGAGTATCTGACATCTACCATTCACTGTGTACGTTGAAGAAGCTGCAGTTATCTGCACTATCCACTGCGTTAATAGTTCTCTGCCCCTGTGCAGAGCATCTCACAATACACTTTCCTTGTGTGCGGTGAAGTAGCCACAGTTATCTCCACTATCCACCGGGTTAATAGTTCTCTGCCCCTGTGCAAGGTATCTGACTTCTACCATTCACAGTGTTCGGTGAAGTAGCCGCAGTTATCTCCACTATCCACCGGGTTAATAGTTCTCTGCCCCTGTGCAGAGCATCTCACAATACACTTTGCTTGTGTGCATCGAAGTAGTCACAGTTATCTCCACTATCCACTGGGTTAATAGTTCTCTGCCCCTGTGCAGAGTATCTGACATCTACCATTCACTGTGTATATTGAAGTAGCCGCAGTTATCTTCATTATTCACTGGGTTAATAGTTCTCTGCCCCTGTGCAGAGTATCTGACATCTACCATTCACAGTGTGCGTTGAAGTAGCCGCAGTTATCTGCACTATCCACTGAGTTAATAGTTCTCTGCCCCTGTGCAGAGCATCTCACAATACACTTTCCTTGTGTGCGTCGAAGTAGTCACAGTTATCTCCACTATCCACTGGGTTAATAGTTCTCTGCCCCTGTGCAGAGTATCTGACATCTACCATTCACTGTGTATATTGAAGTAGCTGCAGTTATCTGCACTATCCACTGGGTTAATAGTTCTCTGCCCCTGTGCAGAGCATCTCACAATACACTTTCCTTGTGTGTGGTGAAGTAGCCGCAGTTATCTCCACTATCCACCAGGTTAATAGTTCTCTGCCCCTGTGCAGAGTATCTGACATCTACCATTCACTGTGTGCGTTGAAGTAGCTGCAGTTATCTGCACTATCCACTAGGTAATAGTTCTCTGCCCCTGTGCAGAGCATCTCACAATACACTTTCCTTGTGTGTGGTGAAGTAGCGCAGTTATCTGCACCATCCACTGGGTTAATAGTTCTCTGCCCCTGTGCAGAGCATCTCACAATACACTTTCCTTGTGTGCGGTGAAGTAGCCACAGTTATCTCCACTATCCACCGGGTTAATAGTTCTCTGCCCCTGTGCAAAGTATCTGACGTCTACCATTCACAGTGTTCGGTGAAGTAGCCGCAGTTATCTCCACTATCCACCGGGTTAATAGTTCTCTGCCCCTGTGCAGAACATCTTACAATACACTGTGCTTGTGTGCAGTGAAGTAGCCGCAGTTATCTGCACTATCCACTGGGTGAATAGTTCTCTGCCCCTGTGCAGAGCATCTCACAATACACTTTCCTTGTGTGCAGTGAAGTAGCCACAGTTATCTGCACTATCCACTGGGTTAATATTTCTCTGCCCCTGTGCAGAGTATCTGATATCTACCATTCACTGTGTGCGTTGAAGTAGCCGCAGTTATCTGCACTATCCACTGGGTTAATAGTTCTCGGCCACTCCATACAGCCTCTTTTATCTACAAGTCTCTGTGAGCAATAAATTACCACTAGCTATCAGCGCAAGACAGCGGTTTAATTTTTTCTGTCACAGCATAGAGCCTCCGGTATCCACAAGTTTCTGTGTGCGGTGAATTAGCCCTAGTTCTCAGCGCTATACAGTGGGTTAATTTATTTGGGCCCTGCTCTATCCTTTATCCGAAATGATGAGGAGTAGGGATAAGGGTCGAGTATGCGAACACGGGCGTCCAAGTGAGGGTGTGGGCACCGGCCGAGGTCATGGGCAGGGTGAAACTCTGCCATGTTTGGGTACTCTGATTTCTTCATATTTAATACTGTCCCTGGGTTTCAGGTGCTCGTCTAAGCTGTGGGTGCGCAAATTTTTCTCATAGCGGTGTTTTAGCTATCTGGCACAAACACACTAAATGACTTGGGTAGGGCACAGAAGGCTTTCCCATTACAGTGTTCAGCTATCTGACACATGCACAGAATGAATTAGGCAGAAGTGTGGGCCGAGGCCAAGGTCCAGGGCGGGGTGAAACTCTGCCATGTTTGAGCACTCTGATTTCTTCATATTTAATACTGTCTCTGGGTTCCAGTGGCTCGCCTGTGCTGTGGGTGCACAAAGGTTTCCCAGCGCGGTGTTCAGCTATCTGGCACAAATACACTGAATGACTTGGGTAGGATGCAGATTGCAGACGGCTTTCCAATTGCGTTGTTAAGCTATCTGACATATACACAGAATGAATTGTGTGGAGACACATGGGTTTCCCATAGCTATGTAACTCACGGCACCTTGGGTCACACAAGGTGGAGGCTCGGACCGAGCCTGACCCTGGGCCCACTTACGTGCTTCCCACACAGAGGATTGCGGGTCCTACCTCGGTCATGGTTTCTCGGGCTTATTATGCCACCTCCTCCTGCTTGGGGTCTGGGGATCAGCGCTGGTCGACATGTATTTGCTCTCGTGTTACCAGTTATCTGACACACTGGTTTGGACCAATCAAAAGAAGCGTAACTGAATGAATGAGGCGTTCACAGCTATACTAGCATCCGAGTCCGCTTTATGCCCACGATTGGTGAGGGTGTGGGCAGAGGCCGAGGTCCTGGGAGGGGTGCAACTGTGCCAGGTTTGGCCTGTGGAACTTCTTGGTGGTACATCCAGTCTTTTGAGCGATGAAAGCAACCGTAACTGATTTAATGAGACGTTTACAGTAGTACTAGCATCCAAGTCCGCTTTATGCCCACGATTGCTGAGGGTGTGGGCAGAGGCCAAGGTCCTGGGGGGGAATGCAACTGCGCCAGGTTTGGCCTGTTAAATTTCTTCGTGGTTCATCCAGTCTTTGGAGCGATGAAAGGAACCGCAACTGACAGCACATTGGGTCAACCAGGTGGAGGCTGGGACCAAGTCTGACCCTGGGCCTGCTCACGCGCTTCCCACACAAAGTATTGTGGGTCCTACCTCGGTCACGGTTTCTTGGGCTTATTATGCCACCTCCTCCTCCTCCTTGGGGTCTGGGGATCAGCGCTTTCTCATGTTTCGTGTTACCACAGTTATCCGAGATACTGGATTGGAGCGTCTACAGGAAGCGTTAGTGATTTCATGAGACTTTCACTGTATACCTATGGTGGCTACTTTTGCGACACATCCTGCTTCAAACCAAACTTTGGTGTTAGTATGCGCTGCTGCATTGTGGAGATGTGTAGAAGTACTGGCATCTGAGTCCGCTTTATGCCCACATTTGCGGCTCCTGACAATTTTGTGATAGAGGTGGCATGGGATTGAAATTATAATCATACGTCAATTTATCATCAATTCTCATCAGAATCGGCGTTTTGGCTCTGCCCCCTTGTACGCATCATCGCGTAGCTCCACCCCCGTCACGTGCCGATTCCAGCCAATCAGGAGGCTGGAACCGGCACACGTCATGGGGCGGAGCTACGCGATGACGCGTACAAGGGGGCGGAGCCAAAACGCCGATGGTGCCGAGCAGAGCCGAAGGGAGAAGACACATCTGCGCAAGCGCGTCTAAAAAAGCCAGAAGACACCGAAATTAGACGGAACCATGGCGACGAGGACGCTAGCAACGGAGCAGGTAAGTGAATAACTTCTGTATGGCTCATATTTAATGCACGATGTATATTACAAAGTGCATTAATATGGCCATACAGAAGTGTATAACCCCACTTGATTTCGCGAGACAACCCCTTTAAAGGGATTTATTCATGGATTCTTAGGCTACAAAAGAGATGATGATAACTACTCTCAGTTGGTGACAGGACTTATGGAAAAATACCATCAACTCCTATGCAACATGTCCCTTAAAATCCATTTTCTCCACTTCCACCTAGACTGTTTCTCTCCTAGTTGTGGAGCTGTCAGTGATGAACACAGAGAAAGATTCCAGAGGATATTTCTATAATGGAACAAAGATATCAGGGCTGTTTGAATGAGGCAATGCTTGCGGATAACTGCTGGTCTGTGTGTAGGGATGCTCCGGAACTGACATACAAGAGGCAAGTCAAAAGAAAATGATCTCATGAAGTCACCACATGATTCTGTTCACACCGAACCTCCTGCCAGGAATTCTTCCATCACTTTGGAATTCTTAGAATGTAACGGTCATTAAATAAAAATTCAAATGCACTTTCAATGTTGTTGGCATATGTTATTAAAATATATCATTTTCTCTTAATCTGTTAAAATAACATACTTCCCCCTATTGTATATCACAGAAACTAGAGGCAATAAAAATTTTTCTTTGTCATATTCGTTTTTCTCACCACAAGATTAGTAAAATTTGACTCATGAAGTTAAGAAAATATTCCAAAATATTTTTTTTGTTGACCAGCGATTAGAGATGAGCGAGCGTACTCGTCCGAGCTTGATGCTCGTTCGAGTATTAGGGTACTCAAGATGCTCATTACTTAAGACGAGCACCACGCGGTGTTCGAGTCACTTTCATTTTCTTGCCAGAAAATTTTGTGCCGTTTTCTGGCCAATAGTAACACAGGGAAGGCATTACAACTTCCTCCTGTGAAGTTCCAGCCCTATCCCACCCCCCTGCAGCGAGTGGCTGGGGAGATCAGGTGCCACCAGAGTATATAAACTGGGGCCGCCTGCGGCTCACCACAGATGCACGCTGAGAGACATTAGGGAAAGTGCCGTCTTGCTGTAGCTGCTATAGGGAGAGTGTTAGGCTGTTATATTCGTCTTCAAGAAGCCCAACGGTCCTTCTTAGGGCCACATCTGACCGTGTGCAGTACTGTTGAGGCTGCTTTTAGCAGTTTTGCTAATTTTTTTTTTTTGTATATCAGGCGTGCAGACCATAGCGTCCTCAGTCTGCAGTCATTTTACTGAGTATAGGGGCAGTACTGGTGAGGCAGGGACAGTGGTACAGGGAAAGAGGTATACTGGCTATATAGGCAGTGGGCTTTTTCAAAAAAATTGGAAAAAAAAATCTTTGGGCTGCCTGTGACCATGTTCAGTTTACTGCGTGTCTGCTGGGGGTAGTAGTCGCTCACTTATTACCCAGCTAGGTGTTACTGCAGCCTTGCGCATAATTTTTTCTGGCTGCACTGTGCTTTTAATAACCACAGTCATCCTCCAACAGGGAAATCCATATACAGGCTATATAGGCAGTGGGCTTTTTCCCAAAAATTGAGAAAAAATACAATATTTGGGCTGCCTGTGACCATCTTCAGTTTACTGCGTGTCTGCTGGGGGTACTAGTAGTCGCTCATTAATACCCAGCCTTGCACATAATTTTTTCTGGCTGCACTGTGCTTTCAATAACCACAGTCATCCTTCAACAGGGAAATCCATATACAGGCTATATAGGCAGTGGGCTTTTTCCAAAAAATTGGGAAAAAATGCTATATTTGGGCTGCCTGTGACCGTCTTCAGTTTACTGCGTGTCTGCTGGGGGTACTAGTAGTCACTCATTAATACCCAGCCTTGCGCATAATTTTTTCTGGCTGCACTGTGCTTCCATTAACCACAGTCATCCTCCAACAGGGAAATCCATATACAGGCTATATAGGCAGTGGGCTTTTTCCCAAAAATTGGAAAAAAATACAATATTTGGTCTGCCTGTGACCGTCTTCAGTTTATTGCGTGTCTGCTGGGGGTAGTAGTCGCTCATTATTACCCAGCTAAGCGTTACAGCAGGCTTGCGCATAATTGTTTCCTGGCTCTGCTGTGTCCGTTACATGATCGCCGTCATCCCGCCAGAGGGAAACAGTATACATATATACGCTGCATACGGTGTCTGTCTGGTTTTTCACCTCACCATTTAAAAAAATTGAAGCAAAATACTTAAGGCCAACCACTGGCCTTTGGCCACTTGACTGGTTCTTCGCTGTGAATTCCAGTAGCTCAGTCATACGCACCTACGTCTCACTACAGGCTTGCGCATAATTGTTTCCTGGCTCTGCTGTGCCCGTTACATGACTGCCGTCATCCCGCCAGAGGGAAACAGTATACATATATACGCTGCATACGGTGTCTGTCTGGTTTTTGACCTCATCATTTTAAACAATTGAAGCAAAATACTTAAGGCTTACCACTGGCCTTTGGCCACTTGACTGGTTCTTCGTTGTGAATTCCAGTAGCTCAGTCATACGCACCTACGTCTCACTACAGGCTTGCGCATAATTGTTTCCTGGCTCTGCTGTGCCCGTTACATGACCGCCGTCATCCCGCCAGAGGGAAACAGTATACATATATACGCTGCATACGGTGTCTGTCTGGTTTTTGACCTCATCATTTTAAACAATTGAAGCAAAATACTTAAGGCCTAACACTGGCCTTTGGCCACTTGACTGGTTCTTCGCTGTGAATTCCAGTAGCTCAGTCATACGCACCTAGGTCTCCCTACAGGCTTGCGCATAATTGTTTCCTGGCTTTGCTGTGCGTTCCGTAAGCGAAGTCAGCCTCCAACCACAGGCCAATAAGTGGCACATTTAATTACAGCGTTCTGTTTCTGCTCTACTCGTAATACACCATGCTGAGGGGTAGGGGTAGGCCTAGAGGACGTGGACGTGGGCGAGGACGCGGAGGCCCAAGTCAGGGTGTGGGCACAGGCCGAGCTCCTGGTCCAGGTGTATCGCAGCCGACTGCTGCAGGATTAGGAGAGAGGCACGTTTCTGGGGTCCCCAGATTCATCTCACAATTAATGGGTCCACGCGGTAGACCTTTATTAGAAACTGAGCAGTGTGAGCAGGTCCTGTCATCGATGGCAGAAAGTGCATCCAGCAATCTATCAACCACCCAGTCTTTTACGCCGTCCATAGCTACAACTCTGAATCCTCTGGCTGCTGCTCCTCCTTCCTCTCAGCCTCCTCACTCCATGAAAATGACACATTCTGAGGAGCGGGCAGACTCCCAGGAACTGTTCTCGGGCCCCTGCCCAGATTGGGCAGCAATCGTTTCTCTCCCACCGGAGGAGTTTGTCGTGACCGATGCCCAACCTTTGGAAAGTTCCCGGGGTCCGGGGGATGAGGCTGCGGACTTCCGGCAACTGTCTCAAGAGCTTTCAGTGGGTGAGGAGGACGATGACGATGAGACACAGTTGTCTATCAGTGAGGTAGTAGTAAGGGCAATAAGTCAGAGGCAGGAGCGCACAAAGGATTCGGAGGAAGAGCAGCTGGACGATGAGGTGACTGATCCCACCTGGTTTGCTAAGCCTACTGAGGACAGGTCTTCAGAGGGGGAGGCAAGTGCTGCAGCAGGGCAGGTTGGAAGAGGCAGTGCGGTGGCCAGGGGTAGAGGCAGGGCCAGACCGAATAATCAACCAACTGTTTCCCAAAACGCCCCCTCGCGCCATGCCACCCGGCAGAGGCCGAGGTGCTCAAAGGTCTGGCAGTTTTTCACTGAGAGTGCAGACGACCGACGAACTGTGGTGTGCAAGGTTTGTCGCGCCAAGATCAGCCGGGGAGCCACCACCACCAGCCTCACCACCACCAGCATGCGCAGGCATATGATGGCCAAGCACCCCACAAGGTGGGACGAAGGCCGTTCACCGCCTCCGGTTTGCACCACTGCCTCTCCCCCTGTGCCCCAACCTGCCACTGAGATCCAACCCCCCTCTCAGGACACAGGCATGACCGTTTCCCGGCCTGCACCCACACCCTGACCTCCGCTGTCCTCGGCCCCATCCAGCAATGTCTCTCAGTGCAGCGTCCAGCCGTCGCTAGCGCAACTGTTTAAGCGCAAGCGCAAGTATGCTGCCACGCACCCGCACGCTCAAGCGTTAAATGTGCACATAGCCAAATTGATCAGCCTGGAGATGCTGCCGTATAGCCTTGTGGAAACGGAGGCTTTCAAAAATATGATGGCGGCGGCGGCCCCGCGCTACTCTGTTCCCAGTCGCCACTACTTTTCCCGATGTGCCGTCCCAGCCCTGCACGACCACGTCTCCCGCAACATTGTACGCACCCTCATCAACGCGGTTACTGGCAAGGTCCACTTAACAACCGACACGTGGACAAGCACAGGCGGGTGAATTTAGTGGAGGCTGGGACAGAGTCAGAGCCTGGGACCGCTCATGTCCTACCCACCCCCAAAATTGCGGGTCCCAGCTCGGTGCTGGTATCTGCGGCAGTGTATGCTTCCTCCACTAAACCACCTTCCTCCTCCTCCTACGCAACCTCTGTCTCGCAATCAAGATGTGTCAGCAGCAGCACGTCACCAGCAGTCGGTGTCGCGCGGCGTGGCAGCACAGCGGTGGGCAAGCGTCAGCAGGCCGTGCTGAAACTACTCAGCTTAGGAGAGAAGAGGCACACGGCCCACGTACTGCTGCAGGGTCTGACAGAGCAGACCGACCGCTGGCTTTTGCCGCTGAGCCTCCAATCAGGCATGGTCGTGTGTGACAACGGCCGTAACCTGGTGGCGGCTCTGCAGCTCGGCAGCCTCACGCACGTGCCATGCCTGGCCCACGTCTTTAATTTGGTGGTTCAGGACTTTCTGAAAAGCTACCCACGCTTGTCAGACCTGCTCGGAAAGGTGCGCCGGGTCAGCGCACATTTCCGCAAGTCCAACACGGACGCTGCCACCCTGCGGACCCTGCAACATCGGTTTAATCTGCCAGTGCACCGACTGCTGTGCGACGTGCCCACACGGTCGAACTCTACGCTCCACATGTTGGCCAGGCTCTATGAGCAGCGTAGAGCTATAGTGGAATACCAACTCCAACATGGGCGGCGTAGTGGGAGTCAGCCTCCTCAATTCTTTACAGAAGAGTGGACCTGGTTGGCAGACATCTGCCAGGTCCTTGGAAACTTTGAGGAGTCTACCCAGATGGTGAGCGGGGATGCTGCAATCATTAGCGTCACCATTCCTCTGCTATGCCTCTTGAGAAGTTCCCTGCAAAGCATAAAGGCAGACACTTTGCGCTCGGAAACGGAGGCGGGGGAAGACAGTATGTTGCTGGATAGTCAGAGCACACTCATGTCTATATCTCAGCGCGTTTTGGAGGAGGAGGAGGCGGAGGAGCATGAGGAGGAGGGGGAAGAGACTGGTTGGCCCACTGCTGAGGGTACCCATGCTGCTTGCCTGTCATCCTGTCAGCGTGTATGGCCTGTCTAGACTGCAACTACTACTGAAATGGAACTAACACTTTGCTCCCCCTATACTGCTGCTAGTGATATGTTACTGGGGCCTGTCTAGACTGCTACTACTACTGAAATGGAACTAAGACTGTGCTCCCCCTATACTGCTGCTAATGATATGTTACTGGGGCCTGTCTAGACTGCAACTAATAGTGAAATGGAACTAATACTGCGCTTCCCCTATACTGCTGCTAGTGATATGTTACTGGGGCCTGTCCAGACTGCTACTACTACTGAAATGGAACTAATACTGTGCTCCCCCTATACTGCTGCTAATTATATGTTACTGGGGCCTGTCTAGACTGCTACTACTACTGAAATGGAACTAATACTGTGCTCCCCCTATACTGCTGCTGTGGAATTGTTACTGGGGCCTGTCTATACTGCTACTAATACTGTGTTCCCCCTATACTGCTGCTACTGATATGTTACTGGGGCCTGTCTAAACTGCAACTACTACTGAAATGGAACTAACCCTGTGCTCCCCCTATTCTGCTGCTAGTGATATGTTACTGGGGCCTGTCTAGACTGCTACTACTACTGAAATGGAACTAAGACTGTGCTCCCCCTATACTGCTGCTAGTGATATGTTACTGGGGCATGTCTAGACTGCAACTAATAGTGAAATGGAACTAATACTGTGCTCCCCCTATACTGCTGGTAGTGATATGTTACTGGGGCCTGTCTAGACTGCTACTACTACTGAAATGGAACTAATACTGTGCTCCCCCTATGCTGCTGCTTTGGAATTGTTACTGGGTCCTGTCTAGACTGCTACTACTACTGAAATGGAACTAATACTGTGCT
Organism: Eleutherodactylus coqui; assembly: GCF_035609145.1. NCBI lineage: Eukaryota > Metazoa > Chordata > Amphibia > Anura > Eleutherodactylidae > Eleutherodactylus > Eleutherodactylus coqui. The sequence goes on from NC_089849.1 coordinate 95,465,503, forward strand.
TCCCGTATACTGCTGCTTCTGAATTGTTACTGGGGCCTGTCTTGACTGCTACTATTACTGAAATGGGCGGTTGGGCAGCATGTTACCCAGGAGAAGTGGCAGCGGAGTGTCATGCAGGCAGTGATTGTGCTTTGTTGGAGGTAGTGTGGTGCTTAGCTAAGGTAGGCCTTGCTAATGAGGGTTTTTCAGAAGTAAAAATTGTTGGGGGGGGGGGCACTCTTGCTGCTATTGTGGCTTAATAGTGGGACCTGGGAACTTGAGATGCAGCCCAACATGTAGCCCCTTGCCTGCCCTATCCGTTTCTGTGTTGTTCCCAGCACTTTCCTGAATTTCCCAGATTTTCACAAATGAAAACCTTAGCGGAGCATAGGTCCCATACAAAAATGCTCGGGTCGCCCATTGACTTCAATGGGGTTCGTTACTAGAAACGAACCCTCGAGCATCGCGGGAAGTTCGACTCGAGTAACGAGCACCCGAGCATTTTGGTGCTCGCTCATCTCTACCAGCGATATTTCATGAAGCAATGCGATGGCTGTGATTAGTTTATCCAGTGCTGCATTGAATGGTTGAGCAGTGGTTGAAGAACCAATCACAGCCATCGCTTCCTGGAGGTAGGATTTATGAATCCCGTAACCAGGAAGCAATGTTGTATGAGTGGCTGAGGACTGCGGGAACTGCGATGAACCTCTAGAGAGCAGCGGGAGGGTCCCGGACCGAGCCTGCTAGGTAACGTTTTCCTTTTTTTATGTAGTGTAACTAGCACTTTTTTCAAGCCTCCCTTTAAATCAGGCAAGGGCTTATTTTTGGGGTAGGTCTTATTCTCATGAAAACAGGGTATCTACTCCTTTGGTACCATATAACAGCAACCCTGACAAACTTGTGTTAGCTTCCATATAAACGAGGCTATTTCTGTTAAAGGGTGAAAAACAGGGAACTCCATCTGGTCCCCCCGTCCCCCCCCAATCTAGCCCCAAGCCAAATTAGTTTTGTGGCACAATGGATCCATATATCCCCTTTCTTGATAATAGTAAAAATTTGAATTTATCCTTATGTAGAGAAGCATCCTCAAACAATTCATAATTAGCCTCTCATCATTGTGAGGAATATATAGACTTTGTATGTCGCCCAACAGTTTTGTGAAATGGGACCTAAGGCATATGTGTTAAAATGGTGCATGTGGGAGGAGACTGAGGGTTTTGATGATGAACAGATTTAGCTATAGCAATGGGAAACTTACAGGAAACTTAATAGATCTACACTTTAGGAGCTAAGAGCCAGAAAGGGTTAAATGAAATGAGCAACATAACCATAATTTTGTAATTTAGTGTTTTTAGTTCCTAGAACTCCTAGCACTTCAGTTGCTCCATAAGTACTATTAATTATAATAAGTGTTTTTGGCATAATAATTATATATATACTAGTTCTAATATATGAGTAAATGTAGCCTATGCACTATTCTGTATAAACCGTATCCAATTAAACTGTATTTTCAGTGTTATAATGTTATATGCACTTAAACATGGTGATTGCTGAGCAGCGGCCAATATATATATATATAGAGATATAGCAATAAAGGATTGAACAACGCATCCTTAAAAAAGAGGGATGATCTATGGATATTCACAGCATATGGTGATTTTATTGTGTTATCTATATTACTTTGATAAATGAAGTTAAACTATTCCACACACATGAATTGTCTGTGCCGTGATTATATTCATTAGAAATGGAAAGTATAACTTGATAATTCAAATAGAATCACAAAAGTTATCCTTTAGGCTTCTTTCCCATGAGCGGATATCGGTCGCTGTTTTTACGGCCAGCAGATATACGCTACGTTGGGAGTGGTTAAACTGGTGAACGGGCGCACTAATCAAACATTTGTGTGCCTGTTCAGATGGCATGGGTCCCGGCGCATATACGCTGAGACTACCATGCTGTTCCCCCTTTTCCCTCCCTCCCCATCCCAGACTCACTTGTCCTCTCCTCCCCGCTCGTTCTTTCCAATGGGAGGGGACGGGGGCAGAGCTAAGTGCCGCCTCGTCCCATTGATGGGTATGGACAAGGGGCAGGGAGGGGGTGGAAGCTTAGCTCCATCCACGTCCGCCCCTTGTTCACAGCTAGCAATGGAAGGAGGTGGAGTGGGCCGATGCTTAGCTCTGCCCCATCCCGCCCACTCCCATTGCAGAGAGCCAGCGGGGAGGAGATGACAGATGAGCCTGCATGGGGGGAGGAGAGCAGAGGGAGGGAGTTTAGCAGCCATGCTGCTGAACTCCCTCCCACTTGTGGCTGCTGCCATAGGCTCCCATAGGAGCCCATGCAGCGGCCGAGGTATTCTGCCCCAAAAGATAGTTCCAGGACTATCTTTTGGGCCCGAGGTAAAAACAACCGGTACTATATTGGCCGGCCAGGTGCTTTTACGTCACGAGAATAAGGCCATGTGATCTGATGCATTGGAATCCAATGCATCAGATCACAGTGCATGTCAGCCGGCCGTGAAAATGACCGGCTAATATACACTCATGGGAAGGAAGCCTCAGGTAGAAGCATGCATTCTACTAATGTCCAATATTCAAGCACCTGACTTACACCCATGTAGTGGCCATAAAAGAAGACGACTTGGACACTTCATGATCAACTGTTCTCATTTAGGAAATACAACAATTTGAACTCTTTGAACTACTGTATATTTCTCATCTTTTCCTCTTCTGTGGTAATACAAACTACTGACTTACATCTCTGATCATGAATGTCACTCTCAATTATCGATGGTTCCATAAACCCTCATCCAATGACAATATTGATCATCCAACCAGCACTTGAGCTCATCACACACAAAACCATTCAGGTTCCCAGCTAGGCATAGTGATTACCAACTGTTTTTGATTAATGGACCTAGTTCTTGCAATGCAATCTTACAATTCTTATTGGAATCCGCAACAATATTAAAATTGATGAATGCCGTTGTGCCGGGAGGACGTATCTATCAGCTCAGCACACTGTAGAATGAAAATCACTGATAAGGAGATGAAAACAGCAGACACTAATTTAAAAGCGTCTAACCTAACTTAACAAATGTCCCTATTGGACTGCAACTATTGAATTAGAATGAGGAGGAGGCGGTTTACAGATGATACCTCAACACCATTTTGAATACTCATGATAAAATATGGAGCGTGGCTACATTTACATATTTTTTAGGAGACCATTAATATTTACTTTCACTTACAACACAGCAATATAAATTGCTGTGATTTTTAGCTGTTGGATTGGTAAAGAATCTAGAACCATTGCATTACAAGATAAACTCAATTCAAACACTAAAAATACTGTAATCTATAGACAAAAATATAGGTAATACCATACTGCCTTTTATGTACAAGAATATAACTACTATAATACTGCCTCCTATGTACAAGAATATAACTACTATAATACTGCGGCTATGTACAAGAATATAACTACTATAATACTGCTCCTATGTATAAGAATATAACTATTATAATACTGCCCTCCTATATACAAGAATATAACTACTATAATATTGCTCATAAGTACAAGAATATAACTACTATAATACAGCCCCCTATGTACAAGAATATAACTACTATAATACTGCCCCTATGTGCAAGAATATAACTACTATAATACTGCCTCCTATGTACAAGAATATAACTATTATAATACTGCCCCCTATGTACAAGTATATAACTACTATAATACTGCCCCTATGTACAAGAATATAACTTCTATAATACTGCTCCTATGTACAAGAATATAACTACAGGTGCTCCCCGACTTGCGAACAGGTTCCGTTCCGGGAGCCCGTTCGCAAGTCCGTTTTGTTCGCAAGTCGAACAAATGGTAGTATGGAGGGGATCGCGGGTGGATCCCGCTCCATGCAACGTCGGGAGCAGGCTGTTCTTACAGCGGGCACCCGGCGGCAGCAGTTCCGACGTGCCACGCCGCTTGTCAGAACTGTTAACACTTTAAATACCGCTCTGACAGCGGTATTTAAAGTGTTAACAGTTCTGACGAGCGGCGCAGCTCGTCAGAACTGCTGCCGCCGGGTGCCCCCGCTGTAAGAAACAGCCTGCACCCGACGTTCAGGGGGCCCGTACAGCGTCCCATGATGAGATCGTGGGACGCTGTGTGGTTGCTAGGCAGCCGGGGACTCCTGAAAGGCCCCAGGGCTGCCTATGCAGAGTGCCTATCAAGCGCACGGCTTGATAGGCGCTCTGCATAGACAGCCCTAGGGCCTTTCAGAAGGCCCCCGGCTGCCCAGCAACCGCGATGTGACCGGACAGGCTTCTATCAGGCTTGATAGAAGCTTGTCCGGTCCCTGCACAGCATGATGTAATGCCATAGCATTACATCATACTGTGCTGTACAGATAGTTCGTATCTAGCGAAATTCGTAACTCGAATGTTCGCAAGTCGGGGACTATCTGTACTATAATACTGCCCCCTATGTACAAGAATATAACTACTATAATACTGCCTCCTATGTACAAGAATATAACTACCATAATACTGCTGCTATGTACAAGAATATAACTACTATAATACTGCCCCTATATACAAGAATATAACTACTATAATATTGCTCATATGTACAAGAATATAACTACTATAATACAGCCCCCTATGTACAAGAATATAACTACTATAATACTGCCCCTATGTGCAAGAATATAACTACTATAATACTGCCTCCTATGTACAAGAATATAACTACTATAATACTGCCTTTTATGTACAAGAATATAACTACTATAATACTGCCTCCTATGTACAAGAATATAACTACTATAATACTGCTGCTATGTACAAGAATATAACTACTATAATACTGCCCCTATATACAAGAATATAACTACTATAATACTGCCTCCTATGTACAAGGATATAACTACTATAATACTGCCCACCATGTACAAGAATATAACTACTATAATACTGCCCCTATGTGCAAGAATATAACTACTATAATACTGCCTCCTATGTACAAGAATATAACTACTATAATACTGCCCCCTATGTACAAGTATATAACTACTATAATACTGCCCCTATGTACAAGAATATAACTTCTATAATACTGCTCCTATGTACAAGAATATAACTACTATAATACTGCCCCCTATGTACAAGAATATAACTACTATAATACTGCCCCTATGTGCAAGAATATAACTACTATAATACTGCCTCCTATGTACAAGAATATAACTACTATAATACTGCCCCTATGTACAAGAATATAACTACTATAATACTGTCCCTATGTACAAGAATATAACTGCTATAATACTGCCTCCTATGTACAAGAATATAACTACTATAATACTGCCTCCTATGTACAAGAATATAACTACTATAATACTACCTCCTATGTACAAGAATATAACTACTATAATACTGCTTCTATGTACAAGAATATAGCTACTATAATACTACCTCCTATGTACAAGAATATAACTACTATAATACTGCCCCTATGTACAAGAATATAACTACTATAATACTGCCCCCTATATACAAGAATATAACTACTGTGTTTCCCCGAAAATAAGGCACCCCCTGAAAGTCAGACATAGTAAGAAATTTGCAGAAGTCCCTAATATAAGGCACCCACGATAGTAAGGCATACTAAAGTGTGCAGGCAAGTCAAGAGGCCTGTCCCCTGCTGCCATCCCCGTTGTCTCCTACCTCCAGATGTATAGGTAGATCTGCAGACAGTCTGCTGTTATCCTGTCCCTGCTGTGCTGTATGAGTGTGCTGTTGTGAGCTCCCCTTGCTGGCTGGAAAAGTCCATACTGTATGTTCTGTTCCTGCTGTACACATCTGCTGTGATGAGCTCCCCCTGGGGGCCGGAAGCTGCAATACCATCCCTGCTTACAAGTGGTACAGGAACTTCTGTCTGCAGACAGGTACGTTACTTTACAGCCCTTGTTTTTATTTTTTATGGCTCTGTGTGTGAATCAGCCAACCTGTATGTGATTCTTAAGGCTGGGTTCTCACAGAGCGTATTTCCAGCGGAAATCTCGCAGTTTGGCCACAGCGATAAACAGCGAAATTTCCGCCGGGAAAGTGCTGCTTCAAAATCCACGGCACTTAGCCGCTTGTTTTGAAGCGACCTGGCTACACGCTTTTCCGTTTCTGTGACCGTGGCAAAATAAGGCACCCCCTGAAAATAAGACGTAGCGCATATTTGGGAGCAAAAATCAATATAAGGCGAGTCTTATTTTTGGGGAAACAGGGTACTATAATACAGCTCCTAAGTACAAGAATATAACTACTATAATACTGCACCCTATGTACAAGAATATAACTGCTATAATACTGCCTCCTATGTACAAGAATATAACTGCTATAATATTGCCTCCTATGTACAAAAATATAACTACTATAATACTGCCCCCAATGTACAAGAATATAACTACTATAATACTGTGCCCTATGAACAAGAATATAACTGCTATAATACTACTTCCTATGTACAAGAATATAGCTACTATAATACTACCTCCTATGTACAAGAATATAACTACTATAATACTGCTTCTATGTACAAGAATATAACTACTATAATACTGCCCCTATATACAAGAATACAATTAATATAATACTGCTCATATGTACAAGAATATAACTAATATAATACTGCCAACTATGTACAAGAATATAACTACTATAATACTGCCCCTATGTACAAGAATATAACTACTTTAATACTGCCCCTATGTACAAGAATATAACTGCTATAATACTGCCTACTATGTACAAGAATATAACTACTATAATACTGCCTCCTATGTACAAGAATATAACTACTATAATACTGCCCGCTATGCACAAGAATATAACTACTATAATACTGCCTACTATGTACAAGAATATAACTACTATAATACCGCTCCTATGTAGAAGAATATAACTACTATAATACTGCCTCCTATGTACAAGAATATAACTACTATAATACTGCCCCTATGTACAAGAATATAACTACTATAATACTGCCCGCCATGCACAAGAATATAACTACTATAATACTGCCTACTATGTACAAGAATATAAGTACTATAATACTGCCTTCTATGTACAAGAGTATAACTACTATAATACTGCCTCGTATGTACAAGAATATAACTGCCTACTATGTACAAGAATATAACTACTATAATACTGCCTCCTATGTACAAGAGTATAACTACTATAATACTGCCTCGTATGTACAAGAATATAACTACTATAATACTACCCCCTATGTACAAGAATATAACTACTATAATACAACTCCTATGTAGAAGAATATAACTACTATAATACTGCCTCCTATGTACAAGAATATAACTACTATAATACTGCCCCTATGTACAAGAATATAACTACTATAATACTGCCCGCTATGCACAAGAATATAACTACTATAATACTGTCTACTATGTACAAGAATATAAGTACTATAATACTGCCTCCTATGTACAAGAGTATAACTACTATAATACTGCCTCGTATGTACAAGAATATAACTACTATAATACTACCCCCTATGTACAAGAATATAACTACTATAATACCGCTCCTATGTAGAAGAATATAACTTCTATAATACTGCCTCCTATGTACAAGAATATAACTACTATAATACTGCCCCTATGTACAAGAATATAACTACTATAATACTGCCCGCCATGCACAAGAATATAACTACTATAATACTGCCTACTATGTACAAGAATATAAGTACTATAATACTGCCTTCTATGTACAAGAGTATAACTACTATAATACTGCCTCGTATGTACAAGAATATAACTACTATAATACTGCCTACTATGTACAAGAATATAACTACTATAATACTGCCTCCTATGTACAAGAGTATAACTACTATAATACTGCCTCGTATGTACAAGAATATAACTACTATAATACTACCCCCTATGTACAAGAATATAACTACTATAATACCGCTCCTATGTACAAGAATATAACTACCATAATGCTGCCTCCTATGTACAAGAATATAACTACTATAATACTGCCCCTATGTACAAGAATATAACTACTATAATACTGCCCGCTATGCACAAGAATATAACTACTATAATACTGTCTACTATGTACAAGAATATAAGTACTATAATACTGCCTCCTATGTACAAGAGTATAACTACTATAATACTGCCTCGTATGTACAAGAATATAACTACTATAATACTACCCCCAATGTACAAGAATATAAGTACTATAATACCGCTCCTATGTAGAAGAATATAACTACTATAATACTGCCTCCTATGTACAAGAATATAACTACTATAATACTGCCCCTATGTACAAGAATATAACTACTATAATACTGCCTCTATGTACAAGAATATAACTAGTATAATACTGTCCCCTATGTACAAGAATATAACTACTATAATACTGCCCCTTGTGTACAAGAATATAACTACTATAATACTGCCCCCTAAGTACAAGAATATAACTACTATAACACTGCCCTCTATGTACAAGAATATAACTACTATAATACTGCCCCCTATTTTCAAGAAATAACTACTATAATACCGCTCCCTATGTCCTAGAATATAACTACTATAATACTGCCCCCTATATACAAGAATATAACTACTATAATACTGCTCCCTATGTACAAGAATATAACTACTATAATACTGCCCCCTATGTACATGAATATAACTACTATAATACTGCCTCCCATGTACAAGAATATAACTACTATAATACTGCTCCTATGTACAAGAATATAACTACTATAATACTGCCCCCTATATACAAGAATATAACTACTAATATACTGACCCTATGTACAAGAATATAACTACTATAAGACTGCTCCTATGTACAAGAATATAACTACTTTAATACTGCCTCCTATGTACAAGAATATAACTACTATAATACTGCCTCCTGTGTACAATAATATAACTACTATAATACTGCCCCCTATGTACAAGAATATAACTACTATAATACTGCCCCCTATATACAAGAATATAACTACCGTGTTTCCCCGAAAATAAGGCACCCCCTGAAAGTAAGATATAGAAAGAAATTTGCAGAAGTCCCTAATATACGGCACCCCCGATAGTAAGGCATACTAAAGTGTGCAGGCAAGTCAAGAGGCCAGTCCCCTGCTGCCATCCCCGTTGTCTCCTACCTCCAGATGTATAGGTAGATCTGCAGACAGTCTGCTGTTATCCTGTCCCTGCTGTGCTGTAAGAGTGTGCTGTTGTGAGCTCCCCTTGCTGGCTGGAAAAGTCCATACTGTATGTTCTGTTCCTGCTGTACACATCTGCTGTGATGAGCTCCCCCTGGGGGCCGGAAGCTGCAATACCATCCCTGCTTACAAGTGGTACAGGAATTTCTGTCTGCAGACAGGTTTTTCGCGGCGTTTTCGCGGCGTTTTCGCGGCTTTTCCATTAATTTCCATGGAGAAAAATAAGGACACATATGCAACTGACAGCTCCTATGTTAAAAACGCAAACGCAACGCAAAAAAAACGCCAGTGGACAGGAACACATGTTATCTCTATGCCTGTGCAGGAAAAACGCAAAACGCAAAACGCAAAACGCAGGTAAAAAAACGCCAGTGGGTGCTCGCCCTAATACTGCTCCGTATGTACAAGAATATAACTACTATAATACTGCCTCCTATGTACAAGAATATAACTACTATAATACTGCCTCCTATGTACAAGAATATAACTACTATAATATTGCCCCCTATGTACAAGAATATAACTACTATAATACTGAACCCTATGTACAAGAATATAACTACTATAATACTGCCCCCTATGTACAAGAATATAACTACTATAATACTGCCCCTATGTACAAGAATATAACTACTATAATACTGCCCCCTATGTACAAGAATATAACTACTATAATACTGCCCTCTATGTACAAGAATATAACTACTATAATACTACCCCTATGTACAAGAATATAACTACTATAATACTGCTCCCTATGTACAAGAATATAACTACTATAATACTGTCCCCTATGTACAAGAATATAACTACTATAATACTGAACCCTATGTACAAGAATATAACTACTATAATACTGCCTCCTATGTACAAGAATATAACTACTATAATACTGCCCCCTATATACAAGAATATAACTAGTATAATACTGCCCCCTATGTACAAGAATATAACTACTATAATACTGCTCCGTATGTACAAGAATATAACTACTATTATACTGCTCCTATGTACAAGAATATAACTACTATAATACTGCCCCGTATGTACAAGAATATAGCTACTATAATAATGCCAGCGGAGGCCTGCAGTGGATTCCAACTGTGAGCCCAGCCGTGACCCTGCCTATGGCTGCGTAATGTTCTGACCATGACCACGTACTCACACAGGCGGTCATGCGCAGTAGACCTTTTTTTGTTTATATTTCCTTTGCCGTTGCTGAGTGATGACGCGGGCACCCGCAGCCCGTACACAGTGTAATTGCATATGGGCTTCGGGTATATCTACGACCGTAAGGAACAATAACCCTTTCCAATCCAATTTGTATCCTGGTTTTCCTAGGGGGCTTACTCTTTTTCTGCAGTTGTACAATGGTGCTATATGCTGGCTAAAGCTATTTCTGCATGAGGTCACACATTGGATAGGCTCCGACAGCAGAGAGGCTGGCAATATACAGTAAGAGAACCCAAATGGATGTCTTCCAACATCAGAGCTGTACAGACTTAAATCATAAGGTGTTCAGGAGGTCAGACAGTGGATTGGAAAGGGTTAAGGTGTATGGAGCACTTGGATACTTTTCGTTGCCTCCCTGCGACATTGTTGTGAGAGTTGTTTATCCACCGTTTGGACCTAAATTGTATTTCCAGGTAAAACAAGCAGTACTTTAATGTGAACAAACTCCATTATAATGCAGAAGTGAAGTGTTAGAAAGAGAGATCTGAGGATCGTCCGATACCATCTATCTACCATATTAGAGCTCTGCCACATTCTGCAGGAATCAGCTGTTAAGTAAAGTGCCGCATTTTGTCAATTATAATAGGAAAGGTAAAGTTCTAAGACAATTTAAACCTGTCTCTTACAAATCACCAAGGCAGCAAATTTTGTTTGACAGATTCACAGTGCATTAAGAGGAAAAACAGCTGTAAATCCTGATACCTCATCTGAAATGTAACCAGAAGAAGTGCATTAGGAGTAACCCTCAAAGCAATGCTGAGTAGCTTGTTTAACAGTAATTGGTTGGCATTTTATCCCAAAACAAGCAAAGGGACGGATATATCAACTCTTCTGTTCTACCAGAGAAACGAACCATTTAAAGGAATACTCCAGGTGAAGCCTATACACTGCGTTTTGACTATTGCAACGTCAGGGGGTTGCTTGCATGAGACGCTGTTTCTCTCTTTAGTCTGAAGCCATGTGTAATGCATTATGTGTTCGCTGGGAGTGATACTTTAGGCTTCTTTCCCACGAGCGTATATCAGCCGGCCGATATACACTATGTTGGGAGAGATAAAATTGGTGAACGGGCGCACAAATCAAATGTTTGTGAACCCATTCGGAGGGCATGGGTCTCGGCACAAAGTGCCAAGACTACCATCTCGTCACCCCTTTTCCCTCTCTCCCCATCGCAGGCTCACCTCTCTTCTCCTCCGCCCTCGTTCTTTGCAATGGAAGGGGCGGGGTGGGGGTGGAGCTAAGCAACACCTCATCCCGCCTTCTCTTATTGATGGCTATGGACAAGGGGTCGAGAGAGGGCGGGAGCTTAGCTCCACCCACAACCCGCCCCATGTCCACAGCCAGCAATGGGAGGAGGCGGGATGAAATGTTGCTTAGCTCCGCCCCCATACCGCCCCCCTTCCATTGCAGAGATCCAGCAGGAAGGAGAAGAAGGGTGAGTCTGCAAGGGAGGAGGAGAACAAAGGGAGGGTGTTTAGCAGCCATGCTGCTAAACTCCCTCCCACCTGCAGCTGCTGCTATGGGCTCCCATAGGACTCCACGTATTCCGGCCCAAAACATAGTTCCAGAGCTATCTTTTGGGCCCGACGTAAAAATGCCCGGCGCTAGATTGGCCGACCAGGCGCTTTCAAGTCCCAGTAATACGGCCATGTGATCTGATGCATTGTAATCTAATGCATCAGATCACAGCGTATATCAGCCGGCCGTGAAAACAACCGGCTGATATACGCTCAAGGGAAAGAAGCCTTAAGAGGTTTGTTGGTACAGTCAACCTCCTTCCTTATACACTGCTCAAAAACATTAAGTATCACAGTATAGCCACAAATAAGGAAGATGGAACAATCCCTCTGTAGTGCCACCTATTGGATGGCAGCATTCCTGCAAATCAATGTCGGTCATTGATTTGCAGGAATGCTGCCTTCCACTAGGTGGAGCTGCAGAGGTATTGTTCTATTTTCCCTTTTTGCATATTACCCAGAGGAGCATGCATGGCCTTATAAGTCTCCTTACTCACCTTCTAGGTGCTCTCCTCAAGGAGAGACAATACCCCTCCGGAGTATAACCACAAGGCACTTAGACCTCAGGTATATCAATCTGTCCAGTTAGGAAGCGGAAGCGATTGTGAATAATTTTCTCCTGCTTTGGTGCAAATAACAGTTATAACTGGTGCTCTGGAGAGAAACAGCAAGACAATCCCCCCAAAAGGGAATGGGTAGAGATGGTGGCCACAGACAATTACTGTCCTCTTATCCTTCTTGATGGATTCTTCTCTTTATTTGTGTTTTGCTGGTGTCCTTGTCACTACTGATAGTATGAGGCGCCATAGCATACATGTTATCACAAGATAGTTTGCTGTGTCTTCCAGCATAGTCTCAAGAGCATGGGGCAGATAACAGGACATGAGTCTTTATACGAGCTGGACAGGGCCGTAGAAGGGCATTAACCCAGAATCTGGACTAACCCAGAGCCCTAGAACATGACCTCCAGCGTTCTACTGTTCTGCATGTTTCTAGCCTGACAGTCTGTAGAAGGACCTGTGCCTGCAGACCAGCACCATGCAGCACCAGAGAAGACCAGAATTTGCAGGTCCTTGACACCCCTTTCCCTTCACGGATGAGAGCAGGTTCGCACTGAGCGCATCTTACATTCGTCTAGAGATCACGTTTCAGTTAATTGTTCTGTTTTTTTGAGCTGTGAATATTACACTGATAGGTTGGCTTCACACATAATCTTTTTTCATAAATGCTGTTTTTCTTAGGTTTTGATGTTGGCATTTGTTTGACTTGCTGCTTTGCACAAGACACATCACATCCAGTTATTAACTATAGGTCAATAGGGAAATATGAAACACCATGCCGTTTTTCAAAATTGCAGCATAGCGTTTATTTTAGCGTGTTCCCATAACCTTCACTATAGGGAAAAAATCCCAAAAATACAATATGTGACAAAAAAGTAGGAAAAAAAGATTAAAAAAACACGAACTTTATGCAAGAGAAAAAAACTAAAAAAAAGTCTGTGTGAAGCTCTGAAGAAGTAACGGCTTCCTTTTAAATCACTGGACATCAGTTGGCATCAGTAAGTGGCTAGGATTTTTCATTTTCACAAGGCTATAAAAGATAATCTTTATTTAAATTACCTGAAAAAGTAACATAGTAACATTGTGTGTAAGGCTGAAAAAAGGCATGTCCATCCAGTGCAGTGTATTCCCGCCCTCCCACTGTTGTCCGGAGGAAAGCAAAAAACCTTAATGAGGAAAAAGCCAATTTTCCCCATTTAAGAGAAAAAAATTCCTTCCAATCAGAATAATCCCCGGATCACCGATCCTTCTGAAGTTACTGGTGACTATAAAATGTAAATTGTATCGCTCAAGAAAGGCGTCCAGGCCCCTCGTGTACTCTTTTATCGAGTTCTCCATCATCACATCCTCAGGCAGATTTGCATAGTCTCATTGCTCTTACAGTAAAGAACCCTCTTCTATGTCTGTGTAGAAACATTTTTTCTTCTAGACATGGAGGGTGCCCCCTTGCTACAGTCCTGGGTATAAATAGGTGATGGGAGATATCTATGTACTGACCCGTGATATATCTATACATAGTTATTAGGTCGCCCCTCAGTCTTCTTTAACTGATCTCTCTCCACCTAAATACCTTGAGTTGCCCTACCAAAATTAGTTGTAGGCACAAAAAACAAAAGTCATATTATTCCCTTGATCAGTAAATTTAATGATAAACACAAACTGAGGGCTAATAGGTTGTTCAGCATCAATAAACAAAACAAAATCAAGCCCCAACACATTTCCCCCTTTTTGAGTTCATTGGGGAGTCACAATGCCATTAATGCAGGGAAGGCAGTTTTTCTTATATCAGTTGACTGGCCAGTACTTGGTGTAAAGATGACACTTCCCAGAAATACAAAGCACCATAGCATGCTCTATACAGACTTTTGTTAATGTTGTTACCCCCTCACCAATCCACTTATTAATCAAATAGCATAGTTGCTCTCTGATTGTCACATATGGGTTTTTTTAATTATTCATAAAAGTAGTGGGAAGATGAGCACTTTCACATCTAATCACCCCTTTATACCTAAATAGGCTGTTTATTGCTTCCACAACCCAACATTTACCAGTTTCTGTATTGCATCATCAAGCAAGTCGCACAAACACACCCCACACACAACATCAATAAACTTTAAAGATTTTACACTGTCCTGCCCTGTCTGTAAAGCATGCTGACAAATACCCATTACACACTACAGTCATAGTGATAACGATCACTAGTAAAAAATGTAGAATACATTTCTGAAAGATAAAAAACATTTTGTCAGTCAGAAAAGACATTTTCACCAACTACCTGTTGCCATAAATGATCATTTTCAATTAGCATCACAAAAAAAAAATCTGTATTTGACCGCCTTCGGATGACAACGTAATGCGCTTATTTTTTTTTTGCACTTGTATCACAGGAACAACACCTGAACCTGTTCTAGTGCTCTAACTCCGGTTGTGATAAACTGTTTTGTGGTTATGTGAAAGTGATCTAAGTTAACACATTAAATTAGCGTTAGGAATTTACAGGATTAGGCTGGGTTCACACGGGACGGAATTGCAGCGGAATTTCTGTGTGCGGCAATTCCACCTGCGGCTCCTAATCCCGGGATTAGCCATTCATTGTGGACGAGATTTTGCAAAAATGTTGTCCACATAGGGCGGTAAATCCGTTGCGGCAAAGCCGGGGGAATCGGGCCTGTGACGCGGAATTCAATTCCGCGGCATGTCAATTATTCTTTTTGCCGCTGCAGCCTCACTCCTCTCTATGTGGAGAGAAAGCCACAATGTAATGCCGATCGCCGAACGGGTTTTGAAGCTGCGGCTCACCTGCGGCAATCTCGCGGCTTTTTGTTGTGCCAAGCCACAAGATTTCCGCTGAATTTCCGTCCTGTGTGAGCCCAGCCTTACAGTTTATGCAGTGGTATGGAAGATTCTATGCCTATTTTACCCCCGGTTTCATTTGCATGCAAAATTTGGTTGATGCATTTGAGGGGTTTGTCATTTCTTCAACATATGTGCCTGTAATGATTGACAGGTGTTCTATGCATGAACTCCTTACATCTTCCAGGTGCTGTTTGGTTGAGTACATCTTGTTGATAGAGGCCACTTCAGCACACATTTTATATGCAAATTTGAATCTTAAATGTATTTTTTGTTAATAAATAGGGTTGAGCGAACGTACTCTTCTCAGCTTGATGCTCGTTTGAGTATTAGCGTACTCAATGGTGCTCGTTACTCAAGCGAGCATCACGCCGTGTTCGACCCGCCCCAGCTTTGGCCCCTCCCCACCGCTGACGTGTCAGATTTGACCCCTCCCCTCTGAGACGCTGCGCACATCAACGGTAGTTTGTGGCTGGCTTGGCGGAGGAGAGAGAGAGATCAGAAAAAAAAAAGCTCGGCACCCCGCGTCCCACATACAAAAATGCTCCAGTATTCCATTGAAGTCAATGGGGTTCATTACTCGAATAGAGCTCTCGAATTTTACGAGAAGCTCGACTCGAATAACGAGCACCCGAGCATTTTGGTGCTCGCTCATCTGTATTAACAATCACTGTGTGATGCAAAGTTGCATGAAGGCGGTTGTATGTATTTATTGAATTGAATTTGTACACCAGGTATGTTGTGCACTCTCAGAAAGACTAAGGCCTCCTTCCCACGAACGGATTTCCGCCGCGTAATTCGCGGCGAAAATCCGCTGCGTTGCCCGCAGCTATTAGGTTCTATTGAACCTAATAGCACAATGCTCACGATGCGTAATTCCAGCGCGGAATTACGCACCGCGATTTCTCCTGTCCTCACCCGCAGCATGCTCTATTTTCTGCGGGTGAGGACGGGCTGTACGCACTGACGGCTTCCATTGCAGTCAATGGAAGCCGTCCGTTCACGCTATCTCCCGCTGTAACCAGCGGGAGATAGCGTGAAAAAACGCTTTCCCGCCCACCGCCGCGCGTCATATGACGCCAAATGACACGGCCGGCCGTGCACGTGACACGGCCGGTGACGCGGCGGTGGTGGGCGGTGACGGGCGGTGACGCGGCGGTGGTGGGCGGGGAAGCGATTTCACGCTATCTCCCGCAGGTAAGTATAGGGGCTCTGGGGGGCGCCGTGACGGGCTTCACTGCGTAATATTACGCGGCGGACCCCGTCACGCTCGTGGGAAGGAGGCCTTAAGCTATGATAGCCTAGTAGCTGTTGGTTGTATGTAGTAAATATTTGTAACATAACAGCCAAACATCGCAGGGTCTCTGTTTTAGCACTTTTGAGAGTGTAAGTTCTTGTTGATATGGAAGATTGTGCTACATGGATATTGCACACCACCATCTAGAGATGAGCGAGCGTACTCGCTAAGGCAAACTACTCGAGCAAGCATTGCCATCTTCGAGTACATGCCCGCTCGTCTCGAAAGATTCAGGGGTCGGCGGGGTTTGCGGTTAGTTGCAGGAGTGAGCATGGGGGAGAGAGAGATCTCTCCCCCCCCCCCCGTTCCTCCCCGCTCTCCCCCGCCGCCCCCCGCTCCCCGCCGGCGAATCTTTTGAGAAGAGCGGGCATGTACTCGAAAATGACAATACTCGCTCGAGTAATTTGCCTTAGCAAGTACGCTCGCTCATCTCTACCACCATCCACTATATTTGCATCGCTTTTATATATAAATCTCGGTTGCATGTGAGTTTTAGACATAAATTATGTTTAAAGGGGTTGTCCCGCGCCGAAACGTTTTTTTTTTTTTTCAATAGCCCCCCCGTTCGGCGCGAGACAAACCCGATGCAGGGGTTTAAAAAAAAAATGCATAGTACTTACCCGAATCCCCGCGCTCCGGTGACTTCTTACTTACCTTGCGAAGATGGCCGCCGGGATCTTCACCCACGGTGGACCGCAGGTCTTCTCCCATGGTGCACCGTGGGCTCTGTGCATTCCATTGCCGATTCCAGCCTGGAATCGGCACACGTGACGGGGCGGAGCTACGAGGAGCAGCTCTCCGGCACGAGCGGCCCCATTCAGAAGGGAGAAGACCGGACTGCGCAAGCGCGTCTAATCGGGCGATTAGACACTGAAATTAGACGGCTCCATGGAGACGAGGACGCTAGCAACGGAACAGGTAAGTGAATAACTTCTGTATGGCTCATAATTAATGCACGATGTATATTACAAAGTGCATTAATATGGCCATACAGAAGTGTATAACCCCACTTGCTGTCGCGGGACAACCCCTTTAAATTAAAAAAAAAAAAATAATTCCAGTTTGTCACAAATTTCTGTAAGGTGGACACGGCCTTAAACTCCAATGAGACAATTGTTTGCATTTAAGAAATGTATCGAATTTTGATGGACCTTCACTTTTCAAGGAGTTTAATTTCTGTATTTCATAGCTTGTTAACTTTTTAAAATTTCCCATCTTGAAACCAGAGATTTGGCCTTTCCTGTTATGATGATTTCATGAAGTTGTGTGCATGTAGACATAGGCCTAATATCAACGGTACATATCTTGAATTTTTTTTTTTAAGCTGTATTATGCACCTAATTTTCTGCAGGATTACACTTTTTGCACTGATATCAATTTTAAAGCATGTTTTATTGCACTTTGACACAAAATTGCAGGAAGGTGAAATAGAAAAAGAAACTGAGGACAGTGCCCTCTTTTTGAAGGGTAGTGAGCTGGAATTTTTTAAAATGAAGGGAAAAATCCCTATGTACAGTAGGTACAGCTGACCCCAATTACTGTCAGGCCCTGGGTAAATATTTTAGACAACAAATGCAAAAATGATTAAAAAACTGGGTACTGGGGCGCGACCTATAGACATAGAAGTTTGGTAAATATCGATCTCATGTAATTTTATGGTTATTTATAAATACTAATACAAATTTTGAGGTCAACAGACGTCTTCCTCAGTACTTGCTGGGGACACACGTCTGGGTCTGTAGTTACACCCTATACCCAATTTGTTAATCATTGTGTCATCTATTTCAGGAAATGTATGGATATGTGGGTGTAACATAATATTTTTTATTTAGCAATTTAGGTTTTATTTGTATATGTCAAAAATGTTAAAAACTGTTCTGGCTACAAAAAATGTCTAAGAACTCGGGGCAGCGAAATGGCTATTATCACACGGACTATTATGATAGCACATGAAAACATACATAACCCATCAAAATCCATAGCCAAATCGCTTTGTGACTTGGAAATGTGCTAAAGGGGAGTTTCCAGTGAAGAAGTCAGAGACTGAATAATCTGTGCTCTATCCTGTGGTAAAGAATGCTAAGAAGGGACAGAAAAAGAAATCATTCAAAGATATCGGGCCTCCGGAATGTATTTTTCACTCCTGATATCAGTTATGACTACCATTTTTTTTCAGTTACTGTAAATTATATTTTGGCTGAAAATGCCTATGTATGGAAAAAAAGTAAAAAAGAAAAAGGAACTGTAGGTTTCAAAATGAAAGAGCTTTTTTAATGCAGAATTTAGGACATTTTGATATTTTTTTCTTTATTGCCATATTCTGTGTTTTTTATTGGATTCATTTATCTTTTTTCTATATATTAGTCTGCTGAATGTTACACAAATTTCGTATGCTGTATTTCTTATGTTTCTTTAAAATGAAATTAATTTAAAAAAGTACTGGGAGAGCCAAAAAACCCTTTAAAAACAGAAAAGATAAATCCAAAATCAATGAAATCCTGCGCTCATAGGAAGAGCATGTAGCAAAAGGTGTATCCAGTGTAGCACAGATGGCCAAGGATCAAAAACTTACTTGGGAGGAGGGGGGTAAGATTAACACAGAAGCCCCCTCCTGAAGATCATAGATAAAGTTGTATCAGAGTTGTGAGGCGGAGACACAAGAGGCTCCATACATAGTGACAACGTTAGCTTATTATTTAACCCTTTCTAATCCACTGTCTGACGTCTGAAGACATTCTGATTGAAGGCTGTACAGCTCTGATGCCGAAAGAAGTACGTCAGGGTATTCTTACTGTATATTACTGGCTGCTCTGCTGTCGGGGGCCTCTCCAGCATGTCCCATACTGCAGTACTGGCTCTAGCCAGCAGATGGCGCCATTATATTATGGCAGAAAGAGAAAGCCCCCTAGGAAACCCTGAAACAAACATTGGATTGCAAAGGCTTAATCATTTCAAAGGGGGAAAAAAAACCTGTCGTATTGGCGACGCGTTTCTGTTCACACAGGCACCTTCATAGAGCCATTAAAACATAGACAATATCATATACATTTATATAAAAAATTATTATACCTGTCGTAATGAGGCAATAATGATGTTGATCGGAATATTGGAATCCACTGTTTACTCTGGTTAGAGGGGGCGGTCACAGGGTGTTGTAACCATGTTGACCCACCATGATTCAGATTGCGTGGAGTTCCAGTGGAACGCATGGTCTAATTGATTCTAATCTAACATGTGTATATTATTCTATAATGTACAGGATGCCCCCCATTTGTAGTCTATTAACTGTGTTGTGCAGAAATGCCTTCTATGTATATTGTCCGCCTAACACTTATGTGGTTGCCAATAAAGTTTATTCCTGTGCGGACACAATGTTTGAGGACACGCTTTTGAGATTATATACTGAATTATTCCCCTATAAATTAATCATTAGTTACATTTGTTACATTTCGAAAAGTTATGTTTCTTCATTATATCTTAAGGGATCCAGAACACCTGTTATTACATATCTGTCATGTGGATGCCAACTATCTGTCCGCATGTTCCTGCCCAGGGGATAACAAGTGCTTTGGGCAAACCTTCCATTTGTCTACAAAATGTACATAAGTTTTACTTTGTTTTATGCTAAAAGTATATCTTGACACGATCTAAAAATAATTTTTTTTCTTAATATTTTCATTTTCAATTATTTTTTAATGTTTAACAAAATTATCTATTTTTGTTGAATTATTATTCTGCATGTAAAAAAAAGCAAAATCCTTATAACTCAGAGAGTTAATATCCGCTATCTCAAAAAAGTGGGTCACATGAGTAGGTCACTACAGCAATTTGCAATCAGTGTGATAAACCCCAGGTGGCCCTTTGTGCTTATTGGCATAATTGTAGTAAAATTGTGCCAGGCCCTGCTAACTTTATTAACACCAGCAGATGGCAGTAAAGAACAGCCCAAGGGTGCAACCTTTCACTCTTGCCAGCACTTGTCCTGTGAATCAAAACAGCAACTAACAGTTAATGCAATACAGAAGGTGAAAAGTAAAATAACACATGTATATGAAAATTAAGATCCAGTGTTTTCTTTAACCTGAGAGTAACTTTTTCTCCAATACACATTATTGCCTTATGTTAAGTAATGAAACCCGTATCGTATGTTAAAAGGGAGAAGAGGGAATAAGAAGTGACGCTTTGCAGAGCGTATGCTTCACTCCTACGACTAGATGCATGTTAGCACTTTCAACTAAAATACTGCCCCATAATATAAGAATATAACTACTATAACACTGACCCCTATGAACAAGAAAATAACTACTATAATACTGCCCCTAGGTACAAGAATATAACTACTATAATACTGCCCCTAGGTACAAGAATATAACTACTATAATACTGCCCCCTATGTACAAGAATATAACTACTATAATACTGCTCCCTATGTACAAGAATATAACTACTATAATACTGCCCCCCTATATACCAGAATATAACTACTATAATACTGCTCCCTATGTACAAGAATATAACTACTATAATACTGCTCCCTATCTGCAAGAATATAACTACTATAATACTGCTCCCTATGTACAAGAATAAAACTACTATAATACTGCCCCCCTATATACCAGAATATAACTACTATAATACTGCTCCCTATGTACAAGAATATAACTACTATAATACTGCTGCCTATGTTCAAGAATATAACTACTATAATACTGCTCCCTATGTACAAGAATATAACTACTATAATACTGCCCCCCATGTACAAGAATATAACTACTATAATACTATCTCCTATGCACAAGAATATAACTACTATAATACTACCTCCTATGTACAAGAATACAACAACTATAATACTGCTCCTATGTACAAGAATATAACTAATATAATACTGCTCCCTATCTACAAGAATATAACTACTATAATACTGCTCCCTATCTACAAGAATATAACTACTATAATACTGCTCCCTATCTACAAGAATATAACTACTATAATACTGCCCCCCTATGTACCAGAATATAATTACTATAATACTGCTCCCTGTCTACAAGAATATAACTACTATAATATTGCTCCCTATCTACAAGAATATAACTACTATAATACTGCTCCCTATGTACAAGAATATAACTACTCTAATACTGCTCCCTATCTACAAGAATATAACTACTATAATACTGCCCCCCATGTACAAGAATATAACTACTATAATACTATCTCCTATGCACAAGAATACAAGAACTATAATACTGCTCCTATGTACAAGAATATAACTAATATAATACTGCTCCCTATCTACAAGTATATAACTACTATAATACTGCTCCCTATCTACAAGAATATAACTACTATAATACTGCCCCCTATGTACAAGAATATAACTACTATAATACTGTCCCCTATGTACAATAATATAACTACTATAATACTGCTCCCTATGTACAAGAATATAACTACCATAATACTGCTCCCTATGTACAAGAATATAACTACTATAATACTGTCCCCCTATGTACCAGAATATAACTACTATAATACTGCTCCCTATCTACAAGAATATAACTACTAGAATATTGCTCCCTATCTACAAGAATATAAATACTATAATACTGCTCCCAATGTACAAGAATATAACTACAATAATACTGCCCCCTATGTGCAAGAATATAACTACTATTATACTGCCCCCTATGTACTAGAATATAACAACTATAATACTACCTCCTATGTCCAAGAATATAACTGCTATAATACTACCTCCTATGTACTAGAATACAACAACTATAATACTGCTCCTATGTACAAAAATATAACTAATATAATACTGCTCCCTATCTACAAGTATATAACTACTATAATACTGCTCCCTATCTACAAGAATATAACTACTATAATACTGCCCCCTATGTACAAGAATATAACTACTATAATACTGTCCCCTATGTACAATAATATAACTACTATAATACTGCTCCCTATGTACAAGAATATAACTACCATAATACTGCTCCCTATGTGCAAGAATATAACTACTATAATACTGTCCCCCTATGTACCAGAATATAACTACTATAATACTGCTCCCTATCTACAAGAATATAACTACTAGAATATTGCTCCCTATCTACAAGAATATAAATACTATAATACTGCTCCCAATGTACAAGAATATAACTACTATAATACTGCCCCCTATGTGCAAGAATATAACTACTATTATACTGCCCCCTATGTACTAGAATATAACAACTATAATACTACCTCCTATGTCCAAGAATATAACTGCTATAATACTACCTCCTATGTACTAGAATACAACAACTATAATACTGCTCCTATGTACAAGAATATAACTAATATAATACTGCTCCCTATCTACAAGTATATAACTACTATAATACTGCTCCCTATCTACAAGAATATAACTACTATAATACTGCCCCCTATGTACAAGAATATAACTACTATAATACTGTCCCCTATGTACAATAATATAACTACTATAATACTGCTCCCTATGTACAAGAATATAACTACCATAATACTGCTCCCTATGTGCAAGAATATAACTACTATAATACTGTCCCCCTATGTACCAGAATATAACTACTATAATACTGCTCCCTATCTACAAGAATATAACTACTAGAATATTGCTCCCTATCTACAAGAATATAACTACTATAATACTGCTCCCAATGTACAAGAATATAACTACTATAATACTGCCCCCTATGTGCAAGAATATAACTACTATTATACTGCCCCCTATGTACTAGAATATAACTACTATAATACTACCTCCTATGTACAATAATATAACTACTATAATACTGCTCCTGTGTACAAGAATATAACTACTATAATGCTTCCTCGTATGTACAGAATATAACTACCATAATGCTGCCTCCTATGTACTAGAATATAACTACTATAATACTGCCCCCTATGTACAAGAATATAACTACTATTATACTGCCCCTATGTACAAGAATATAACTACTATAACACTGCCCCCTATGTACTAGAATATAACTACTATAATACTACCTCCTATGTACAAGAATAAAACTACTATAATACTGCCCCCTATGTACAAGAATATAACTACTATAATACTGCCTCCTATGTACTAGAATATAACTACTATAATACTACCTCCTGTGTACAAGAATATACCTACTATAATACTACCCCCTATGTACAAGAATATAACGACTATAATACTGCTCCCTATGTACAAGAATATAATGACTATAATACTGCCTCCTATGTACAAGAATATAACTACTATAAGGGCGAGCACCCACTGGCGTTTTCGCCGCGTTTCCCGCGATTTTTCCGCGCGTTTTTCGCGGCGTTTTCGCGGCCTTTCGATTAATTTCCATGGAGAAAAATAAGGACACATATGCAACTGACAGTTCCTATGTTAAAAACGCAACGCAAAAAAAACGCCAGTGGACAGGAACACATGTTATCTCTATGCCTGTGCAGGAAAAACGCAAAACGCAAAACGCAGGTAAAAAAACGCCAGTGGGTGCTCGCCCTAATACTGCCCCTTATGTACAAGAATATAACTACTATAATACTGCTCCTGTGTAAAAGACTATAACTACTATAATACTGCCCCCATGTACAAGAATATAACTACTATAATACCACCCCCTATGAACCAGTATATAACTATTATAATACTGCCTTCTATGTACAAGAATATAACGACTATAATACTGCCCCCTATGTACAAGAATATAACTACTATAATACTGCCCCCTATGTACAAGAATATACCAACTATAATACTGCCCCCTATGTACAAGAATATAACTACTATAATACTGCCCCCTATGTACAAGAATATAACTACTATAATACTGCCCCCTATGTACAAGAATATACCTACTATAATACTGCCCCCTATGTACAAGAATATAACTACTATAATACTGCCCCCTATGTACAAGAATATAACTACTATAATACTGCCCTCTATGTACAAGAATATAACTACTATAATACTGCCTTCTATGTACTAGAATAAAACTACTATAATACTGCCTTCAATGTGCAAGAATATAACTACTATAATACTACCCCCTATGAACAAGAATAGAGATGAGCGAGCACCAAAATGCTCGGGTGCTCGTTACTCGGGACGAAATTATCGCGATGCTCGAGGGTTCGTTTCGAGTAACGAACCCCATTGAAGTCAATGGGCGACCCGAGCATTTTTGTATATTGCCGATGCTCGCTAAGGTTTCCATTTGTGAAAATCGGGGCAATTCAAGAAAGTGATGGGAGCGACACAGCAACGGATAGGGCAGGCGAGGAGCTACGTGTTGGGCTGCATCTCAAGTTCCCAGGTCCCACTATTAAGCCACAATAGCGGCAAGAGTGGGCCCCCCCCAACAACTTTTACGTCTGAAAAGCCCTCATTAGCAATGCATGCCTTAGCTAAGCACCACACTACCTCCAACAAAGCACAATCACTGCCTGCATGACACTCCGCTGCCACTTCTCCTGGGTTACATGCGGCCCAACCCCCCCCCCCCTGCACGACCCAGTGTCCACAGCGCACACCAAGCTGTCCCTGCGCAACCTTCAGCTGCACTCATGCCACGCCACACTCATGTCTATTTATAAGTGCGTCTGCCATGAGGAGGAACTGCAGGCACACACTGCAGAGGGTTGGCACGGCTAGGCAGCGACCCTCTTTAAAAGGGGTGGGGCGATAGCCCACAATGCTGTACAGAAGCAATGAGAAATATAATCCTGTGCCACCGCCATCAGGAGCTGCACACGTGGGCATAGCAATGGGGAACCTATGTGCCACACACTATTCATTCTGTCAAGGTGTCTGCATGCCCCAGTCAGACTGCGGTTTTTTATAAATAGTCACAGGCAGGTACAACTCCGCAATGGGAATTCCGTGTGCACCCACAGCATGGGTGGCTCCCTGGAACCCACCGGCTGTACATTAATGTTTCCCATTGCAGTGCCCATCACAGCTGAAGTAATGTTCTGTTTAATGCAAGTGGGCTTTGGCCCACACTGCATGCCCCAGTCAGACTGGGGTTCTTTAGAAGTGGACACATGCAGTTACAACTCCGTGTGGACCCACGGCATGGGTGGCTCCCTGGAACCCACCGGCGGTACATAAATATATCCCATTGCAGTGCCCAACACAGCTGATGTAACGTCAGCTGTAATGCAGGTGGGCTAAAAATTAATTGGATTACACTGTAGGCGAGAGCCCCCAAAAATTGGTGTACTAATGTACCTCAGAAAAATTGCCCATGCCCAACCAAGAGGGCAGGTGAAACCCATTAATCGCTTTGGTTAATGTGGCTTAATTGGTAACTAGGCCTGGAGGCAGCCCAGTTAAAATAAAAATTGGTTCAGGTGAAAGTTTCAACGCTTTAATGAGCATTGAAACGTATTAAAATTGTTTACAAAAATTATATGACTGAGCCTTGTGGGCCTAAGAAAAATTGCCCGTTCGGCGTGATTATGTGAGGTTTCCGGAGGAGGAGCAGGAGGAGGAGGATGAATATAATACACAGATTGATGAAGCTAAAAGGTCCCCGTTTTTTATGGTGATAGAGAACGATGCTTCCATCCGCGGGTGCAGCCTACGTATTGCTTAGGTATTGCTGCTGTCCGCTGGTGGAGAAGAGAAGTCTGGGGAAATCCAGGCTTTGTTCATCTTGATGAGTGTAAGCCTGTCGGCACTGTCGGTTGACAGGTGGGTACGCTTATCTGTGATGATTCCCCCAGCCGCACTAAACACCCTCTCTGACAAGACGCTAGCCGCAGGACAAGCAAACACCTCCAGGGCATACAGCGCGAGTTCAGGCCACGTGCCTAGCTTCGACACCCAGTAGTTGTAGGGGGCTGAGGCGTCACCGAGGACGGTCGTGCGATCGGCTACGTACTCCCTCACCATCCTTTTACAGTGCTCCCGCCAACTCAGCCATGACTGGGGACCGGTGACACAGTCTTGCTGGGGAGCCATAAAGCTGGCAAAGGCCTTAGAGAATGTTCCCCTGCCTGCGCTGTACATGCTGCCTGATCTCTGCGCCTCCCCTGCTACCTGGCCCTCGGAACTGCGCCTTCTGCCACTAGCACTGTCGGATGGGAAGTTTACCATCAGTTTGTCCACCAGCGGCCTCTGGTATAGCATCATTCTGGAACCCCTTTCCTCTTCGGGAATGAGAGTGGAAAGGTTCTCCTTATACCGTGGGTCGAGCAGTGTGTACAACCAGTAATCCGTAGTGGCCAGAATGCGTGCAACGCGAGGGTCACGAGAAAGGCATCCTAACATGAAGTCAGCCATGTGTGCCAGGGTACCTGTACGCAACACATGGCTGTCCTCACTAGGAAGATCACTTTCAGAATCCTCCTCCTCCTCCTCCTCCTCCTCTGGCCATACACGCTGAAAGGATGACAGGCAAGCAGCATTTGTACCCTCAGCAGTGGGCCAAGCTGTCTCTTCCCCCTCCTCCTCATGCTCCTCCCCCTCCTCCTCCTCCTCCTCAACGCGCTGAGATATAGACATGAGGGTGCTCTGACTATCCAGCGACATACTGTCTTCCCACGCCTCCGTTTCCAAGTGCAAAGCGTCTGCCTTTATGTTTTGCAGGAAACTTCTCAAGAGGCATAGCAGAGGAATGGTGACGCTAATGATTGCAGCATCCCCGCTCACCATCTGGGTAGACTCCTCAAAGTTTCCAAGGACCTGGCAGATGTCTGCCAACCAGGCCCACTCTTCTGTAAAGAATTGAGGAGGCTGACTCCCACTACGCCGCCCATTTTGGAGTTGGTATTCCACAATAGCTCTACGCTGCTCATAGAGCCTGGCCAACATGTGGAGCGTAGAGTTCCACCATGTGGGCACGTCGCACAGCAATCGGTGCACTGGCAGATAAAACCGATGTTGCAGGGTCCGCAGGGTGGCAGCGTCCGTCTTGGAGTTGCGGAAATGTGCGCTGACCCGCCGCACCTTTCCGAGCAGGTATGACAAGTGTGGGTAGCTTTTCAGAAAGCGCTGAACCGCCAAATTAAAGACATGGGCCAGGCATGGCACGTGCGTGAGGCTGCCGAGCTGCAGAGCCTCCACCAGGTTACGGCCGTTGTCACACACGACCATGCCCGGTTGGAGGCTCAGCGGCGCATGCCAGCGGTCGGCCTGCTCTGTCAGACCCTGCAGCAGTTCGTGGGCCGTGGGCCTCTTCTCTCCTAAGCTGAGTAGTTTCAGCACGGCCTGCTGACGCTTGCCCACCGCTGTGCTGCCGTGCCGCGCGACACCGACTGCTGGCGACGTGCTGCTGCTGACACATCTTGATTGCGAGACAGAGGTTGCGTAGGAGGAGGAGGGGGGTGGTTTAGTGGAGGAAGCATACACCGCCACAGATACCAGCACCGAGCTGGGGCCCGCAATTCTGGGGGTGGGTAGGACGTGAGCGGTCCCAGGCTCTGACTCTGTCCCAGCCTCCACTAAATTCACCCAATGTGCCGTCAGGGAGATATAGTGGCCCTGCCCGCCTGTGCTTGTCCACGTGTCCGTTGTTAAGTGGACCTTGGCAGTAACCGCGTTGGTGAGGGCGCGTACAATGTTGCGGGAGACGTGGTCGTGCAGGACTGGGACGGCACATCGGGAAAAGTAGTGGCAACTGGGAACCGAGTAGCGCGGGGCCGCCGCCGCCATCATGCTTTTGAAAGCCTCCGTTTCCACAAGCCTATACGGCAGCATCTCTAGGCTGATCAATTTGGCAATGTGCACGTTTAACGCTTGAGCGTGCGGGTGCGTGGCGGCGTACTTGCGCTTGCGCTCAAACAGTGGCGCTAGCGTCGTCTGGATGGGGCCGAGGACAGCGGAGGTGAGGTTGTGGGTGCAGGCCAGGAGACGGTAGTGCCTGTGCCCTGAGAGGGGGGTTGGATCTCAGTGGCAGGTTGGGGCACAGGGGGAGAGGCAGTGGTGCAAACCGTAGGCGGTGAACGGCCTTCGTCCCACCTTGTGGGGTGCTTGGCCATCATATGCCTGCGCATGCTGGTGGTGGTGGCTCCCCAGCTGATCTTGGCGCGACAAAGGTTGCACACCAGTGTTCGTTGGTCGTCAGGTGTCTCTGCGAAAAACTGCCACACCGTAGAGCACCTTGACCTCTGCAGGGTGGCATGGCGCAAGGGGGCGCTTTGGGAAACAGTTGGTGGATTATTCGGTCTGGCCCTGCCTCTACCCCTGGCCACCGCACTGGCTCGGCCTGTGCCCACACCCTGACTTGGGCTTCCGCGTCCTCGCCCGCGTCCATGTCCTCTAGGCCTACCCCTACCCCTCAGTATGGTGTATTACAAGTAGTACAGAAACAGAACGCTGTAATTAAATGTGCCACTTATTGGCCTGTGGTTGGAGGCTGACTTCGCTTACGGAACACCAGGAAATAATTTTGCACAAGCCTGCTGTAACACTTAGCTGGCTGCGTATCAATTAGGAGGACAACTACACCCAGCACAGACCCAGTACACTGAGGACAGTCACAGGCAGCCCAAATAGATTTTTTTCCCCAAATGTTTTTGGAAAGGCCCACTGCCTATATGCACTGTATATGTCTTCTGTCCCTGCGTCACCACTACTGGCCCTGGAGTATGTAAAATAACTGCAGACTGTTGCACTGTGGACTGGAATGTGATGTAACAGCCAACACAGAGCCAGGAAATAATTTTGCGCAAGCCTGCTGTAACACTTAGCTGGCTGCGTATGAATTAGGAGGACAACTACACCCAGCACAGACCCAGAACACTGAGGATAGTCACAGGCAGCCCAAATAGATTTTTTTCCCCAAATGTTTTTGGAAAGGCCCACTGCCTATATTCAATAAATATATGTCTTCTGTCCCTGCCTCACAATATATGTCTTCTGTCACTGCGTCACCACCACTACTTGCCCTGGAGTATGTATAATTACTGCAGGGCGCAATGCTCTGCACGGCCGATATACAAAAAAAAAAAAAAAAGTGCAACACTGCAAAAAGCAGCCTCCACAGTACTGCACACGGTTAGATGTGGCCCTAAGAAGGACCGTTGGGGTTCTTGAAGCCAAAAATACTCCTAAAACTCTCCCTATAGCAGCTCCAGCACCAACAGCACTTTCCCTGATCTATGTCAGAACAAATCTGTGGCGAGCCGCGGGAGGGGCCGATTTTTATACTCGGGTGACACCTGATCTCGCCAGCCACTCACTGCAGGGGGGTGGTATAGGGCTTGAACGTCGCAGGGGGAAGTTGTAATGCCTTCCCTGTCTTTCAATTGGCCAGAAAAGCGCGCTAACGTCTCAGAGATGAAAGTGAAAGTAAGTCGAACATCACGTGGTACTCGTCACGAGTAACGAGCATCTCGAACACGCTAATACTCGAACGAGTACGTTCGCTCATCTCTAAACAAGAATATAACGACTATAATACTGCTCCTTATGTACAAGAATATTATGACTATAATACTGCCTCCTACGTACAAGAATAAAACTAATATAATATTGCCCCCTATGTACAAGAATATAACTACTATAATACTGCCCCTTATGTAGAAGAATATAACTACTATAATAGTGCTCCTGTGTACAAGAATATAACTACTATAACACTGCCCCTATGTACAAGAATATAACTACTATAATACTACCCCCTATGAACAAGAATATAACTACTATAATACTGCCTGCTATGTACAAGAATAAAACTACTATAATACTGCCCCCCTATGTACAAGAATATAACTACTATTATACTGCCCCCATGCACAAGCATATAACTACTATAATACTGCCACTTATATACAAGAATATAACTACTATAATACTACCTCCTATGTACAAGAATATAACTACTATAATACTGCCTCCTGTGTACAAGAATATAACTACTATAATACTGCCTCCTATGTACAACAATATAACTACTATAATACTGCCTCCTATGTACAAGAATATAACTAGTATAATACTGCCCCCTATGTTCAAGACTATAACTACTATAATACTGCCCCCTATATACAAGAATATAACTACTATAATACTGTCCCCTATGTTCAAGAATATAACTACTATAATACTGCCTCTATGTGCAAGACTATAACTACTATAATACAGCCCCCTATGGACAAGAATATAACTACTATAATACTGCCCCCTAAGTACAAGAATATAACTACTATAATATTGCCCCCATGTACAAGCATATAACTACTATTATTCTGCCCCCATGTACAAGAATATAACTACTATAATACTGCCACTTATATACAAGAATATAACCACTATAATACTGCCCTCTATGTACAAGAATATAATTACTATAATGCTGTCCCCTATGTTCAAGAATATAACTGCTATAATACTGCCTCCTAGGTACAAGAATATAACTACTATAATACTGCCCCCAAAGTACAAGAATATAACTACTATAATACTGCTCCTATGTACAAGAATATAACTACTATAATACTGCTCCTATGTACAAGAATATAACTACTTTAATACTGCCTCTATGTGCAAGACTATAACTACTATAATACTGCCCCCCTATGGACAAGAATATAACTATTATAATACTGCCCCCATGTACAAGAATATAACTACTATTATATTGCCCCCATGTACAAGAATATAACTACTATAATACTGCCACTTATATACAAGAATATAACTACTATAATACTGCCTCCTATGTACAAGAATATAACTACTATAATACTGCCCACTTTGTACAAGAATATAACTACTGCCCCTATGTACAAGAATATAACTGCTATAATACTGTCCCCTATATTCAAGAATATAACTACTATAATACTGCTTCCTATGTACAAGAATATAACTACTATAATACTGCCCCTAAGTACAAGAATATAACTATTATAATACTGCCTCCTATGTACAAGAATATAACTACTATAATACTGCTTCCTATGTACAAGAATATAATCACTATAATACTGTCCCCTATGTTCAAGAATATAACTACTATAATACTGCCTCCTATGTACAAGAATATAACTACTATAATACTGCCCCCTATGTTCAAGACTATAACTACTATAATACTGCCCCCTATATACAAGAATATAACTACTATAATACTGCCCCCTAAGTACAAGAATATAACTACTATAATACTGCCCCCTAAGTACAAGAATATAACTACTATAGTACTACCACCTTTGTACAAGAATATAAATACTATAATACTGCCCTCTATGTACAAGAATATAACTACTATATTGCTGTCCCCTATGTTCAAGATTATAACTGCTATAATACTGCCTCCTATGTACAAGAATATAACTACTATAATACTGCCCCCTAAATACAAGAATATAACTACTATAATACTGCCCCCTAAGTACAAGAATATAACTATTATAATACTGCTCCTATGTACAAGAATATACCTACTATAATACTGCCTCTATGTGCAAGACTATTACTACTATAATACTGCCCCCTTTGGACAAAAATATAACTACTATAATACTGCCCCCTAAGTAATAGAATATAACTACTATAATACTGCCCCCTATATACAAGAATATAACTACTACAATACATTCCCCTATGTTCAAGAATATAACTACTATAATACTGCCTCCTATGTACAAGAATATAACTACTATAATACTGCCCCCTATGTACAAGAATATAACTACTATAATACTGCCCCCTATGTACAAGAATATAACTACTATAATACTGCCTCCTATGTACAAGAATATAACTACTATAATACTGCCCCCTATGTACAAGAATATAACTACTATAATACTGCCCCCTATGTACAAGAATATAACTACTATAATAATGCTTCCTATGTACAAGAATATACCCATTACAATACGGCTTCGTACTGTACGTACAAGACTATAACTACTATTTTTATTCAGTAGATTACAGTATCATAAACGAATGTCTTTACTGTACTCTGGGGAATGATAAATGAATTGAATATTCTTTGAGGAAATTCCTTCTACTTAGGTGCAGGATGTAACCTCAGCATTCTTCTAGTAACAGCTTCTGTTGTATATATTTCATGTTGTTTAGCAGAGTCATTTGTGGAGATTGTGATCAGATTGAGTATTGAATCAACTAAATTGTCGGTATTCTTGATTGTCCTCAAACAACAAGTGTAGTGAAATCTTTCTGGGAATAAGATGAATGAAGAGGAATGGTCTGAACAGGATTTGTTATCTTGTAACCGAAGAAGTGCTATAAAGCCTTAATGGAAATGTGTCATCAGAAAATGACATTGTATATATTCAATTTATATTTTAAATATGTATTTTAACAATTTTTTGCAATCTGTATTAAAAAAAGACTCCTAAAATTTAGAGATGAGCGAGCACCAAAATGCTCAGGTGCTCGTTGCTCAAGTCAAACTTTTCATAATGCTCGAGAGCTCGTTTCGAGTAACGAACCCCATTGAAGTCATTGGGGGACTCAAGCATTTTTCAAGTTGACCGATGCGTAGCATGGGGGAGGTTGTGTGAAACACCTGAAAACATCAGAAAGTCAATAAGAATTGATGATAAATTGAGGTACGATCATAATTCCAATCCCGTGCCACCTCTGTCACAAAATTGTCAGGAGCTGCAAACGTGGGTATAAAGGGGAATCAGTTGCCAGCACTTCTACCCATCTCCACAATGCAGCAGCACATACTAACACTAGAGATGAGCGAGCACCAAAATGCTCGGGTGCTCATTACTCGAGACGAACTTTTCGCGATGCTCTAGGGTTCGTTTCGAATAACGAACCCCATTGAAGTCAATGGGCGACCCGAGCATTTTTGTATATCGCCGATGCTCGCTAAGGTTTCCATTTGTGAAAATCTGGGCAATTCAAGAAAGTGATGGGAACGACACAGCAACGGATAGGGCAGGCGAGGGGCTACATGTTGGGCTGCATCTCAAGTTCACAGGTCCCACTATTAATCCACAACAGCGGCAAGAGTGGGCCCCCCCCAACAACTTTTTCTTCTGAAAAGCCCTAATTAGCAATGCATACCTTAGCTAAGCACCACACTACCTCCAACAAAGCACAATCACTGCCTGCATGACACTCCGCTGCCACTTCTCCTGGGTTACATGCTGCCCAAACCCCCCCCCCCCCACGACCCAGTGTCCACAGCGCACACCAAACTGTCCCTGCCCAGCCTTCGGCTGCCCTCATGCCACGCCACCCTCATGTCTATTTATAAGTGCGTCTGCCAGAGGAAAAGCAGGCACACACTGCAGAGGGTTGGCACGGCTAGGCAGCGACCCTCTTTAAAAGGGGCGGGGCGATAGTCCACAATGCTGTACAGAAGCAATGAGAAATGCAATCCTGTGCCACCTCCATCTGGAGCTGCACACGTGGGCATAGCAATAGGGAACCTATGTGCCACACACTATTCATTCTGTCAAGGTGTCTGCATGCCCCAGTCAGACCACGGTTTTTTATAAATAGTCACAGGCAGGTACAACTCCGCAATGGGAATTCTGTGTGCACCCACAGCATGGGTGGGTGCCAGGAAGCCACCGGCGGTACATAAATATATCCCATTGCATTGCCCATCACAGCTGAGGTAATAATGTCATGTTTAATGCAGGTGGGCTTCGGCCCACACTGCATGCCCCAGTCAGACTGGGGTTCTTTAGAAGTGGACACATGCAGTTTCAACTCCCTGTGGACCCACAGCATGGGTGGGTGCCAGGAAGCCACCGGCGGTACATAAATATATCCCATTGCATTGCCCATCACAGCTGAGGTAATAATGTCATGTTTAATGCAGGTGGGCTTCGGCCCACACTGCATGCCCCAGTCAGACCGGGGTTCTTTAGAAGTGGACACATGCAGTTACAACTCCGTGTGCACCTACAGCATGGGTGGCTCCCTGGAACCCACCGGCGGTACATAAATATATCCCATTGCAGTGCCCAACACAGCTGATGTAATGTCGTGCTTAATGCAGGTGGGCTTCAGCCCACACTGCATGCCCCAGTCAGACCGGGGTTCTTTAGAAGTGGACACATGCAGTTACAACTCCGTGTGGACCCACAGCATGGGTGGGTGCCAGGAAGCCACCGGCGGTACATTAATATATCCCATTGCATTGCCCATCACAGCTGAGGTAATAATGTCATGTTTAATGCAGGTGGGCTTCGGCCCACACTGCATGCCCCAGTCAGACCGGGGTTCTTTAGAAGTGGACACATGCAGTTACAACTCCCTGTGGACCCACAGCATGGGTGGCTCCCTGGAACCCACCGGCGGTACATAAATATATCCCATTGCAGTGCCCAACACAGCTGATGTTACGTCAGCTGTAATGCAGGTGGGCTAAAAATTAATTGGATTACACTGTAGGCGAGGGCCCCCAAAAATTGGTGTACCAACAGTACTAATGTACCTGAGAAAAATTGCCCATGCCCAACCAAGAGGGCAGGTGAAACCCATTAATCGCTTTGGTTAATGTGGCTTAATTGGTAACTAGGCCTGGAGGCAGCCCAGTAAAAATAAAAATTGGTTGAGGTGAAAGTTTCAACGCTTTAATGAGCATTGACACGTATAAAAATTGTTTACAAAACTTATATGACTGAGCCTTGTGGGCCTAAGAAAAATTGCCCGTTCGGCGTGATTATGTGAGGTTTCAGGAGGAGGAGCAGGAGGAGGAGGAGGAATATTATACACAGATAGATGAAGCAAAAAGGTCCCCGTTTTGGATGGTGATAGAGAACGTAGCTTCCATCCGCGGGTGCAGCCTACGTATTGCTTAGGTATCGCTGCTGTCCGCTGGTGGAGAAGAGAAGTCTGGGGAAATCCAGGCTTTGTTCATCTTGATGAGTGTAAGCCTGTCGGCACTGTCGGTTGACAGGTGGGTACGCTTATCCGTGATGATTCCCCCAGCCACACTAAACACACTCTCTGACAAGACGCTAGCCGCAGGACAAGCAAACACCTCCAGGGCATACAGCGCGAGTTCAGGCCACGTGTCCAGCTTCGACACCCAGTAGTTGTAGGGGGCAGAGGTGTCACCGAGGATGGTCGTGCGATCGGCTACGTACTCCCTCACCATCCTTTTACAGTGCTCCCGCCAACTCAGCCTTGACTGGGGACCGGTGACACAGTCTTGCTGGGGAGCCATAAAGCTGGCAAAGGCCTTGGATAATGTTCCCCTGCCTGCGCTGTACATGCTGCCTGATCTCTGCGCCTCCCCTGCTACCTGGGCTGCGGAAATGCGCCTTCAGCCACTAGCGCTGTCGGATGGGAAGTTTACCATCAGTTTGTCCACCAGCGCCTTGTGGTATAGCATCATTCTCGAACCCCTTTCCTCTTCGGGAATGAGAGTGGAAAGGCTCTCCTTATACCGTGGGTCGAGCAGTGTGTACACACAGTAATCCGTAGTGGCCAGAATGCGTGTAACGCGAGGGTCACGAGAAAGGCATCCTAATATGAAATCAGCCATGTGTGCCAGGGTACCTGTACGCAACACATGGCTGTCCTCGCTCGGAAGATCACTTTCAGGATCCTCCTCCTCCTCCTCCTCCTCAGGCCATACACGCTGAAAGGATGACAGGCAAGCTGCATCTGTACCCTCAGCAGTGGGCCAAGTTGTCTCTTCCCCCTCCTCCTCATGCTCCTCCCCCTCCTCCTCCTCCTCCTCCTCCTCCTCCTCCTCCTCTGGCCATACACGCTGAAAGGATGACAGGCAAGCAGCATCTGTCCCCTCAGCAGTGGGCCAAGCTGTCTCTTCCCCCTCCTCCTCATGCTCCTCCCCCTCCTCCTCAACGCGCTGAGATATAGACATGAGGTTGCTCTGACTATCCAGCGACATACTGTCTTCCCCCGCCTCCGTTTCCGATTCCAAAGCGTCTGCCTTTATGCTTTGCAGGGAACTTCTCAAGAGGCATAGCAGAGGAATGGTGACGCTAATGATTGCAGCATCCCCGCTCACCATCTGGGTAGACTCCTCAAAGTTTCCAAGGACCTGGCAGATGGCTGCCAACCAGGCCCACTCTTCTGTAAAGAATTGAGGAGGCTGACTCCCACTACGCCGCCCATGTTGGAGTTGGTATTCCGCAATAGCTCTACGCTGCTCATAGAGCCTGGCCAACATGTGGAGCGTAGAGTTCCACTGTGTGGGCTCGTCGCACAGCAGTTGGTGCACTGGCAGATTAAACCGATGTTGCAGTGTCCGCAGGGTGGCAGCGTGCGTGTAGCACTTGTGGAAATGTTCGCAGAGCTGGCGCACCATTCCGAGCAGGTATGACAAGTGTGGGTAGCTTTTCAGAAAGCGCTGAACCACCAAATTAAACACATGGGCCAGGCATGGCACGTGCGTGAGGCTGCCGAGCTGCAGAGCCGCCACCAGGTTACGGCCGTTGTCACACACGACCATGCCCGGTTGGAGGCTCAGCGGCGCAAGCCAGCGGTCGGTCTGCTCTGTCAGACCCTGCAGCAGTTCGTGGGCCGTGTGCCTCTTCTCTCCTAAGCTGAGTAGTTTCAGCACGGCCTGCTGACGCTTGCCCACCGCTGTGCTGCCACGCCGCCTGACACCGACTGCTGGCGACGTGCTGCTGCTGACACATCTTGATTGCGAGACAGAGGTTGCGTAGGAGGAGCAGGAGGAGGGTGTTTTAGTGGAGGAAGCATACACCGCCGCAGATACCACCACCGACCTGGGGCACGCAATTCGGGGGGTGGGTAGGACGTGAGCGGTCCCAGGCTCTGACTCTGTCCCAGCCTCCACAAAATTCACCCAATGTTCCATCAGGGAGATATAGTGGCCCTGCCCGCCTGTGCTTGTCCACGTGTCCGTTGTTAAGTGGACCTTGCCAGTAACCGCGTTGGTGAGGGCACGTACAATGTTGCGGGAGACGTGGTCGTGCAGGGCTGGGACGGCACATCGGGAAAAGTAGTGGCGACTGGGAACTGAGTAGCGCGGGGCCGCCGCCGCCATCATACCTTTGAAAGCCTCCGTTTCCACAACCCTATACGGCAGCATCTCCAGGCTGATAAATTTGGCTATGTGCACGTTTAACGCTTGAGCGTGCGGGTGCGTGGCGGCGTACTTGCGCTTGCGCTCAAACAGTGGCGCTAGCGACGTCTGGACGCTGCGCTGAGAGACATTGCTGGATGGGGCCGAGGACAGCGGAGGTGAGGGTGTGGGTGCAGGCTGGGAGACGGTAGTGCCTGTGTCCTCAGAGGGGGGTTGGATCTCAGTGGCAGGTTGGGGCACAGAGGGAGAGGCAGTGGTGCAAACCGGAGGCGGTGAACGGGCATCGTCCCACCTTGTGGGGTGCTTGGCCATCATATGCCTGCACATGCTGGTGGTGGTGCCTCCCCTGCTGATCTTGGCGCGACAAAGGTTGCACACCACTGTTCGTCGGTCGTCAGGCGTCTCTGTGAAAAACTGCCACACCGTAGAGCACCTTGACCTCTGCAGGGTGGCATGGCGCGAGGGGGCGCTTTGGGAAACAGTTGGTGGATTTTTCGGTCTGGCCCTGCCTCTACCCCTGGCCACCGCACTGGCTCGGCCTGTGCCCACACCCTGACTTGGGCCTCCGCGTCCTCACCCCGTCCACGTCCTCTAGGCCTACCCCTACCCCTCAGCATGGTGTATTACCAGTAGTGCAGAAACAGAACGCTGTAATTAAATGTGCCGCTTATTGGCCTGTGGTTGGAGGCTGACTTCGTTTACGGAACGCCAGGAAACAATTTGGCGCAAGCCTGCTGTAACACTTAGCTGGCTGCGTATGATTTTGTAGAACTACTACACCCAGCACAGACAGACCCAGAACACTGAGCACTGTGACAGGCAGGCCAAATAGATTTTTTCCCACAAATTTTTTTGCAAAGGCCCACTGCCTATATTCAATCAATAATATGTCTTGTGTCCCTGCCTACGCACTTCTGTCCCTGGAGTATGTCACAGAACTGCAGAGTGTTGCACTGTCAACTGCAACACAGCGGTGATTTCAGAGCCCAGACAGAGCCAGGAAATAATTTGGCGCAAGCCTGCTGTAACACTTAGCTGGCTGCGTATAATTTTGTAGAACTACTACACCCAGCACACACAGACCCAGAACACTGAGCACAGTGACAGGCAGGCCAAATAGATTTTTTGCCCAATATTTTTTAGAAAAGGCCCACTGCCTATATTCAATGAATATGTCTTCTGTCCCTGCCGCCACACTTCTGTCCCTGGAGTATGTCACAGAACTGCAGAGTGTTGCACTGTGGACTGCAATACAGCAGTGATTTCACAGCCCAGACAGAGCCAAGAAATAATTTGGCGCAAGCCTGCTGTAACACTTAGCTGGCTGCGTATGATTTTGTAGAACTACTACACCCAGCACACACAGACCCAGAACACTGAGCACAGTGACAGGCAGGCCAAATAGATTTTGTGCCCAAATTTTTTTAGCAAAGGCCCACTGCCTATATTCAATCAATAATATTAATATGTCTTCTGTCCCTGCCTACGCACTTCTGTCCCTGGAGTATTACTGCAGGGCGCAATGCTCTGCACGGCCGATATACCAAAAAAAAAAAAAAGTGCAACACTGCAAAAAGCAGCCTCCACAGTACTGCACACGGTTAGATGTGGCCCTAAGAAGGACCGTTGGGGTTCTTGAAGCCTAAAATGCTCCTAACGCTCTCCCTGCCTAAGCACTTCTGTCCCTGGAGTATTACTGCAGGGCGCAATGCTCTGCACGGCCGATATACCAAAAAAAAAGTGCAACACTGCAAAAAGCAGCCTCCACAGTACTGCACACGGTTAGATGTGGCCCTAAGAAGGACCGTTGGGGTTCTTGAAGCCTACAATAACTCCTAACACTCTCCCTATAGCAGCTCCAACACGATAGCACTTTCCCTCAGCTATGTCAGAACGCATCTGTGGCGTACTCGGGTCAGGTGTACTCGGGTGACACCTGATCTCGCCAGCCACTCACTGCAGGGGGGTGGTATAGGGCTTGAACGTCGCAGGGGGAAGTTGTAATGCCTTCCCTGTCTTTCAATTGGCCAGAAAAGCGTGCTAACGTCTCAGAGATGAAAGTGAAAGTAACCCGAACATCGCGTGGTACTCGTTACGAGTAACGAGCATCTCGAACACGCTAATACTCGAACGAGTATCAAGCTTGGACGAGTACGTTCGCTCATCTCTAACTAACACCAAAAATTGGTTTGAAGCCGGAGGTGTCACAAAAGTAGCCACCACAGGTATACAGTGACCCTGTTAAAGTCTCATGAAATGCATTTCACTTCCTGTGAATCCATGATCTCGGATAACTGTGGTAATTTGTAGCACGAGAGATAATACATATCGCCCAGCGCTGATCCCCAAACCCCAAGGAGGAGGAGGCATAATAAGCCTGAGAAACCGTGACCGAGGTAGGACCTGCAATACTCTGTGTGGGAAGCACGTGAGCAGGCCCAGGGCCAGGCTCGGTCCCAGCCTCCACTTGGTTGACCCAATGTGCTGTGAATTACATAGCTATGAGAAATCCATGTGTCCCCACACAATTCATTCGGTGTATGTTTCAGATAGTTTAACACTGCGCTGGGAAACCTTTGTGCACCCACAGCATAGGCGAGTGCATGAAACCCAAAGACAGTATTATACATGAAGAAATGACAGTGCCCAAACATGGCGCATTCCACCCCCCCCCCCAAGACCTTGGCCTCTTCCCTACACCCTCACTAATCATGGGCATAAAGTGGACTCAGATGCTAGTACAGCTGTGAACGTCTCATTAAATGAGTTACGCTTCATTTATTTATGCAAAGACTGGAAGAACCACCAAGAAGTTCCACAGACCAAACTTGGCACAGTTGCACCCCCCCCAGGACCTCAGCTTCTGCCCTACACCATCAGCAATCATGGGCATAAAGCGGACTCTGATGCTAGTACAGCTGTGAACGTCTCATTAAATCAGTTATGCTTCTTTTGATTGGTCCAAACCAGTGTCTCTGATAACTGTGGTAACACAAGAGCAAATACATGTCAACCAGCGCTGATCCCCAGACCCCAAGCAGGAGGCGGAGGTGGCATAATAAGCCTGAGAAACCGTAACCGAGGTAGGACACGCAATACTCTGTGTGGGAAGCACGTGAGCGGGCCCCGGGTCAGGGTTGGTCCCAACCTCCACCTGGTTGGCCCAATGTGCCGTGAGTTACATAGCTATGGGAAATCCATGTGTCCCCACACAATTCATTTGGTGTATGTTTCAGATAGCTGAACACCGCAATGGGAAATCTTTGTGCATTCACAACATAGGCGAGCCCATGAAACCAAAAAACAGTGTTACACATGAAGAAATGACAGTGCCCAAACATGGCAGAGTTTCACCCTGGCCAGGACCTCGGCATCGACCCACACTTCTGCCCAAGTCATTCTGTGTATTTGTGCCAGACAGCTGAACACTGCTATGGGAAACCTTTGTACACCCACAGTATAGGCAGACCCTTGAAACATATGTGTAGGAAGAGTATAGGCGGACCCCTGTAATATTTCTGTAGCAAGAGTATAGGCGAACCCCTGAAACATTGGTGTACCAAGAGTATAGGCGAACACCTGAAAAAATTTGGTTACCAAGAGTATAGGTGAAGGCCAGATAAATTAGTTTGATAACAGTGTGGGCGAGGGCCTGAGTACCTAGAGTACAAGTGTACCCCTGAAAAATTGCTGAACCCTGAGGGCAGGTGAAACCCATAAACATTTTTTAAAGATACAGCTCGTTGTTGCTTAATTTGTAGCAGAGCCTGGAGGCAGCCCTCTGAAAAAATTGGTTTAGGTTAAACTTTTAAAACTTGTAAAAGTTTTAAACAGAGCCTTTTGGGCCGCAGAAAAATTGGCAGTTCAGCTTGATGACATGCTGTTTTAGGAGGAGGAGTAGGAGGAGTAATATTATCCGAGAGGGATAGACAAAGCTAATTCTCCCCTATTTTGGGGTGATAGAGGATGCATTTTTCTCCGGTTGCAGCGAAAAGAATCTTTAGGAGAAGAGAAGTCTGGGGAAATCCAGCCTTTGTTCATCTTTATGAGTGTAAGCATGTCGGCGCTGTCAGTTGACAGGCAGGTCTCTGACAAGACGCTAGCGGCAGTGCAGGCCAGGCCAGCACCTCCAGGGCATACAGCACAAGTTCGTGCCACGTGTCCAGCTTTGACACCCAATAGTTGTATGGAGCAGAGGCATCATGGAGGATGGTGGTACAGTTGGCTATGTACTCCCTCACCATCTTTTTACAGTGCTCCCTACGACTCAGTCTTGACTGGTGAGTGGTGACATAGTCTTGCTGGGTCAAGAAGGGTGTACACGTAATAATCCATGTTGGCCAGAATGCGTCTAACGCGCGGGTCACGGGAAAGGCTACCTAACAGGAAGTCAGTCATGTGTGCCAGAGTCCCAGTATGCAAAACATCACTGTCCTCATTAGGAGGATGCTCTTCCTCCTCTTCAGCCCATACACGCTGAACAGATGAGAAGGAAGCAGCATGGGTACCCTCTGCAGTGTGGTCAGCAGTCTCTTCCCCCCTCCTCCTCCTTCCCCTCCCCCTCATCCCCCTCCTCCTCCTCCAAAACACGCTGAGATATTGATATGAGGGTGGTCTGGCTATCAACCGACATACTGTCATCCCCCATCCCCTGTTCTAACCGCAAAAGGTTGGCCTTTATGCTTAGCAGCGAACTTCTCAGCAGGCAAAGCAGCGGGATAGTAACGCTAATGAAGGCCGCATCGCTGCTCACCATTTGGTTAAACTCCTCAAAGTTTCCAAGGACCTGGCAGATGTCTGTCATCCATGCTCACTCCTCTGTAAAGAACTGCGGAGGCTGGCTACCACTCCGCCGCCCATGTTGCAGCTGGTATTCCACAATTGCTCTACGCTGCTCGTACAACCTGGCCAAAATGTGTAGCATAGAATTCCAGCGTGTGGGCACATCGCACAGCAGTCGGTGCTCTGGTAGCTGAACCCAACGCTGCAGTGTCCTGAGGGTGGCAGCATTCGTGGTGGACTTGCGTAAATGTGCGTAGACGCGGAGCACCTTGCCGAGCAGGTCAGACAAGTGGGGTAGTTTTTCAGAAACTGCTGAACCACCAGATTGAAGACGTGGGCCAGGCATGG
This sequence comes from Eleutherodactylus coqui, assembly GCF_035609145.1. Classification (NCBI taxonomy): domain Eukaryota; kingdom Metazoa; phylum Chordata; class Amphibia; order Anura; family Eleutherodactylidae; genus Eleutherodactylus; species Eleutherodactylus coqui. Next base: position 95,508,374 of record NC_089849.1, read on the forward strand.
CATGTGTGTGAGGCTGCCAAGCTGCAAAGCCGGCACCAGGTTACGGCCGTTGTCACACACGACCATGCCTGGTTGGAGGCTCAGTGGCGAAAGCCAGAGGTCGGTCTGCTCTGTCAGACTCTGTAACAGCTCGGGGGCCGTGTGCCTCTTGTCACCTAAGATGATTAGTTTCAGCACGGCTTGCTGACGTTTGCCCACCGCTGTGCTACCGACTGCTGGCGACGTGCTCATACTTCTTAATTGAGAGGTGGAGGTGGCGGCCTCCAACAAGCTCACCCAATATACCGTCAGGGAGATATAGTGGCCCTGCCTGCCAGTACTTGTCTACGTGTCCATTGTTAAGTGGACCTTCCCAGTAATCGCGTTGGTGAGGGCAAGGGTAATGTTGCAGGAGACGTGGGGTATGGGGTGGGGACGGCAAAATAGTGGCGACTGGGGACCTCGTAGCGCAGGACCGCCGCCGCCATCATGTTTTTGAAAGCCTCCATTTCCACAAGCCTGTATGGCAGCATCTTCAGGCTGATTAATTTGGCAATGTGCACGTTTAAAGCTTGTGCATGCAGGTAGGTGGCAGCGTATTTCCGCTTTCGCTCCAATGCTTGTGTTAGCGACAGCTGAACGCTGCACTGAGAGACATTGCTGGATGGAGTGGAGGATCGTGGAGGTGAGAGTGTGGGTGCAGGCCGGGAGGCACTCATGCCTGCGTCCTGGGAGGGAGATTGGATCTGTGTGGCAGGTTGTGGTACAGGGGAAGAGGCAGTGGTGTGACCCGGAGGTGGTGAATGGCCTTCGTTCCACCTTGTAGGGTGCTTGGCCATCATATGCTTGCGCATGCTGGTGGTGGTGAGGCTGATCTTGGTGCAGCACAGGTTGAACACCACTATTCGGTGGTCGTCCATGCTCTCGCTAAAAAACATCCACACCTTTGAACACCTAGCCCTCTACATGGAGGCTTGCCGTGAAGGGGTGCTGTGGGAAACAGTTGGGGGATTCTTGGCTCTGGCCCTGCCTCTACCCCTGGCCACCCCATTGCTTCTTCCAACCTGTCCCGCTGCTGCACTTGCCTCTCCCTCTGAAGCCCTGTCTTCAGTAGGCTTAGCAAGCCTGGTGGGGTCAGTCACCTCAATGTCCAGCAGCTCTTCCTCCGAATCCTCTGTGAGCTCCTCCCTCGGACTTACTGCCCTTACTACTACCTCACTGCAAGACAACTGTGTCTTATCATCCTCATCCACAAAAAGTTCTTGAGACAGTTGCCGGAAGTCCCCAGCCTCATCACCCGGACTCTGGGAACTTTCCAAAGGTTGGCATCGGTCATGACAAACTCCTCAGGTGAGAGAGAAACCACTTTTTTCCACTCAGGGCAGGGACACAAAAACAGTTCCTGGGAGTCTACCTGCTCAGAATCTGTCATTTTCCTGGAGTAACGAGGCTGGGAGGAAGGAGGAGCAGCCAGAGGATTCAAAGGTGCAGTCCCTAGGCCAGGAGTAGTGGACTGCGTAGACAACTGGGGGTTTAATACATTGCTGGAAGCGTTATCTGCCATCCATGACAGGACCTGCTCGTGATATGAAGCTGGGGAGCATAGGGACTTGGCGCTCTCCTCATCCCTCAGCAGCCGGTTGTGATTCACCCTGCCCAGGACCTCGGCCTGTGCCCACACCTTCACTTGGACACCCGTATCCGTTTCCACGTCCTCCACCCTTACCCCTACTCCTCATCATGTCAGATTAAGGATAGAGAAGGGGCCCAAATAAATTACCCCACCGTATAGTGCTGAGAACTGTGGCTAATTCACTGCACACAGAGACTGGTAGATACCGGAGGCTCTATGCCGTGACCGGAAAAAATTAAACCGCTGTCTTGCGCTGATACCTATGGGTCATTTACCACTCACAGAGACTTATAGATAAGAGAAGCTGTATGGAGTGGGAGAAAACTAGAAAGCCAGTGGATAGTGCTGCTAAGTGCGGCTACTTCACCGCATCCAAGGAAAGGGTATTGTGAAATGCTCTTCACAGGGGCAGAAAGCTGTAAAGCCAGTGAATAGTGCTGATAACTGCAGCTACTTCACCGCACCCAAGGAAAGAGTATTGTGAGACGCTCTGCACAGTGGCAGAAAACTATAAAGCCAGTAGATAATGCGAATAACTGCGGCTACTTCACCGCACCCAAGGAAAGGGTATTGTTAGACGCTCTACACAGGCACAGAAAGCTATACAGCCAGTGGACAGTGCTAATTACAGCGGCTAGTTTACCCATTGCTGTTCTGCAGTGGCCCAGGAAATATTTGCGTACTATTTAGCGATGAGACCTCTGCCTAATGCACTGCACACATAGAACGGTATAGCTGAAATGATCTGCAGTGGCCCAGGAAATATTTGCGTACTATTTAGCGATGACACCTCTGCCTAAGGCACTGCACACATAGAACGGTATAGCTGAAATGATCTGTAGTGGCCCAGGAAATATTTGCGTACTATTTAGCCATGAGACCTCTGCCTAATGCACTGCACTCATAGAACGGTACAGCTGAAATGCTCTGCAGTGGCCCAGGAAATATTAGCATACTGTTTAACGATGAGAAATCTGCCTAACGCACTGCACACATAGAACGGTACAGCTGAAATGCTCTGCACAGGCCTAGAAGCTTAAAAAAAAATTGGTGCACTACTGCTCCCAGCCAGCCACAACAGTAATGCACACAATGAGGAGTAGCCCTATGAAGGACCATTGGGGTTCTTGAAGAGAGGATGCTACTCTAACACTTTCCCTATATCAGCAGCAGCACTTTCCCTAACCTCTGCCAGCATGCGTCTGAGGCGAGCCGCGGGTGGGACCACTTTATGTACTCAGCGGTCACCTGATCAGCCCAGCCACTCACTGCTGTTGGCGGGTAGAGGGCTGGCACATCACAGCAGGAAGTGGTAATGCCTTCCCCGCATGTTTATTGGCTAAAAAATGGCGCTAAACATGCGGGGAAGGGAAATGAAAGTGACTTGAGTACCGCGTGGTGTTCGACTCAAGTACCAAGCATCTCGGGTACCCTAAGGCTGGGTTCACACGGGGCGGATTTGTTGCGGTTTTTCCATTGCGGTTTTGCCGTAGAAGAACTGCTTCTGCGGCAAAACCGCTTCAAAGGTTATTTTTGTCTTGCGTATTTTCTGTGCCGAAAATCTGCAATCATTTTTTTCCGTAGTGCTTTTTTACTTTTACAGCGTATTTTGGTGCGGTTTTGGCTGCGTCCATAGAGGTTTATGGACAAAAAAGCGCTGCAGAAAAGTCAAAAGAATGGACATGCTGCGTCTTCAAAAACCGCGCCACAGTTGGATTTCCGCACAGCGGCAGTGCGGAAAAAATCCGTCCTGTGAGAACAGCTTTTTGCCCAAACACATTTGTACTAAATTGCACTGCAAACGCAGCAGTTTTGATGCAGTGAGGATATGCAACGGCAAACCGCGGCAAAACCGCAGCAAATCCGCCCTGTGTGAACCCAACACTATACTCAAATTAGTATCAATCTCAGACGAGTGTGTTTGCTCATCTCTACTAAAATTCTAATACAGAATCACACCATTCACAATAGGTGATAGTCAAAGCTTACTTCCTCCCCCTCCCTGCATAACGGAACACTCTCCCATTAACATTGACTCCCCACCTGTCTACTGTGTCTACAGGCTAAGTGTTTATAGGGGTCCCAGAGGAAGAACATTAGGGCAGCCTCACAAGGGCAGAAGCGAATATACGCTCACTATCACAAGGCGCATATGCGCTCTGCAGGACTCACAATCCAGAATTTTGCACCCAGTTTGGCGCTTGTTACTGTACTTTATTGCGTTGCAGTCCCAGCAGCGAATCCTACTTAGTAAGCAGTTCAGCTGACTCAGTAGGTGGGTCAGCTGACCTAGTAAGTCCAGGTGCTTTTCTTTAAACCTGCAAAATCACGCAGTGAACCACGTAATTTTGGGCAGACGTGGGCCTTCCATGTGTTACAGTGCAGAAAAATAGAGCATGTCACATGTTTTTCCCCGCGCTCAGAATGTGCAGGGAAAAAAGCATCTGAAGGAACTCACTGAAGTGAATGGGTTCTATATGCTGCGTATGGCGGGTGCAAATTTTGCAGCTGCATTTGCGCTCATGTGAGGCATGAGCGTGGCATTTTTGTGGAATTAACAATGCTTTTATTGCACACATCAGTGTCTTTTATTCTACTTTTTCCATGCGGAAGGGCATGTTCATTTGTCTGTGGGAAAAAAATGCAGTCATTGAAATAGCTAATTAGTCTAATGAGTTCCAGAGCAGTTCTTTTTCTTGCACAATTAGGGTGCGTTCACACGAGCGTGTTTTTGTGCGTACTAAGGTGCGAACATATACGTCCGCACCTAGGTACGAGCAAAAACACGCGTGAACACAGCTGCGTGCTTGTTGTCAATGGAGCCATGGCTGCTGCTGGCGGCTCCATTGCAAACAATGCTCTGCCAGCCCCCTGCATTCTTTTTCAGGGAAGGACTTTACATATAAGCCCTTCCCTGAAAAAAAAAAACATTTTAGTGCAAAACAAAAAAAAAAACTTACCTCTCCACCGCTGCCGTGACCCCCGCGGACATAAATAACACATCTCCCGCATGCGGGAGATGTTTCCTTCACCCCTGCTAGTTGAAAGAATTCCCTGCTGCTACATTTGCCACATCTGTGACAGATGCAGCAAAGGGAATTCTTCAATTCTCAACCGCAGCTGTCACACATGACAGCTGTGGTAAAGAATCCTGCTGCTGGCATCCCATCAATGGCTTTTTAGGGCCATTCAATCACAATCAGAGCTACCAGCAGGTGGGGATTTTAAATCCCCAGCTGCTGATAGCTCAAAACAGCAGTGCAAAGCCAGGGACAGTGGCAGAAGTCGCCGCTGAGCCCCGCCAGCTGTCAGTGGCTTTGCAGGGAAGGGCTTCGTAAGCCTTTCCCTGAAAAGCCAATTAAAAGTAGTGTAAAAAAAAAAAATTGCTCACCTGTTGGCCGCTGCTGTGTCCCACGCGGGGATGAAGAATACATCTGCATGCGGCAGATGTTTCCTTCATCCCCACTAGTTAAAAGAATTCCCTGCTGCTACATCTGCCACATCTGTGGCAGATGCAGCAGAGGAATTCATTAATTCTCTACCGCAGCTGTCACACATGTCAGCTGCGGTATTGGATTCTGCTGCCGGCAATTGATTTCAGGGAAGGGTTTTGAATATAAGCACTTCCCTGAAAATCAAGTAAAATGGGTTTAAAAACAAAAAAATAGATACTCACCTCCCTTCAGCTGCCGGGGCACAGCCCCGTCTTCTCCTGCTGTCCCCTGCACTGTGGTGCTGATCTATCAGCAGGCAGGGATTTAAAATCCCCGGCTGCTGAAAGAGCTGAATTTGAGGTGCTAAGCCAATCACAGGCAGCTCTCGCCCGTGATTCCTTCAGGGAGATACAGGATGCCAGATACAGACGCCCTGCTTTGCCATTGCCTATGATCCCTATAACCAGTGATAAAGCATTGCTGGACAGAAGTTCTGCAATGCCTTACCATTGCGATCATAGGTGCTATGGTTCAGGTCCCCCTCAATAAACAGTGTAAAAAATGTAAAGAAATAGTGTAAAAAAAAAAACATTAAAAATTAAAAAAAATCTTTTTTGCTCATTTTCTCCTATTTATATAAAAAGGTTAAAAATAAAAAATACACATATATGGTATCATTATGTTTGTAACAACACAACTATAATTTCAGCAAACTAATAATCCTGCGCTGCAAAAACGGAGGCAAAATAATTATTTTATTCATTCTTCCTCCAAAGAAGCAAAATAAAAGCAATCAAAAAGACACTTGTCCCCCAAAATTGTACAATTAAATACAGCTCGTGACGCAAAAAACAAGACCTCATAGAGCTCCGTCAATTGAAAAACAAAAAGCTATGCGACTTTGACTGCAAAGCACAAAAACATGTGAACTTGTGTGAAGGAGGCCTTAGGGTGCTATTACACATGCCGACTGAACTACATCCAGAGTCTGAAAAAGAGAAGGCGCTCGGGAACTCACAGCTTCTGACGTAAGATCTGTGATTCACCTTGTGGTGTCTGAGGGCAATACCCCCTTAGTGCTTAGTCACATGGGTGCATCCGGATTAAGGAAAAGACGGACGCACTGCAGGTGCGGAGAAAGAACACATGACCGGCTCCATTGTCGATCATGTGTTCTTTCTTCTGGCACTGCAGAGAGTCCTCTGCACCTACAGTGCGGCCTTCTTCTTCATGCAGGAAGACAGGCGCATCGGCGCCCAGGTGCGCCCATGTGACTAAGCCCTTAAGAAAAAACACCCTGATCGTTCTGAATGATTTAGAAAGATCAGTCAACAGTCTTTGGGCTTGTAGTGTGGAGTAAATGTTTACATTCTAATTACGCAAAGGAATTAGTCTAAAATAAGATGGGGAATCCAGTGATTTATGAGGCTTGGGAATAGTAACCATGGTGGTTTAAACCATTTCATCAGGTAGGGGGCCAAAGGAGATCACTCTATTGGTAGTTTGTTAAATGAGGAAAATGCATAGAAGAGAATAACTTCTAGTATTCATTGGTGAAGCCATCAGAACCTGAGGATTTAAACGGTTTAAGAGAATTGATTGTTTTTGTAACCTCATTGGAGGGAATGGGGGATTAAGACTCTGGAGATGTGAATCACAGATAGTTGGAAGGTTAATTTTATGTAGGAAGCCGTTAATCAATTGAGTTGTAGGTTGGGGAATAGAGACGTCATTTTTTAGATTATATAGCTTGGAATAATAGGTGCTAAATTCGTTGGCAATGACTTGGGGATGGGTGATTTTATCGGCAGAGCCATCCAGACTAAGTAAATATGGAATTTTAGATTTTAGCTGTTTTTGTTTGACAGAAGTGGCCATTAATTTTGAGTGGTTTTTGATGAATGAATAGTAAGATGTGCAAAAGAATTGTAATTCTTTTTCATAGTCTTCTGGAAGAATTATTCGAAGATTATTTCTCAGTTTAAGAAGGTCGTTATGGAGGGATTCCGAATGTAGCAGCTGTTCAAGTTTAGCAGTTTGTTTGAGGAGGTCGTTGATGTGGGATTCTTTAAGTTTTTTGTGTTGTGAACTAATTTTAATTAAGACCCTACGTATAAATGCTTCATTAGTGTTCCAGATGGTGGACACATCTATTTCTGATGTTATAATCTTATTTTAAAGAGTGTTTTTCAGAAGGGAGATATTATTCCCCCATGACCTAACATTAGTTATAGGTATATCTAAAGAAAGGGATAAAGAGAGAAAGAAGTTATCCAACCACATAGTAACGCCAATTTGAGACAAGCTAACAGAGAATAGAGTACATTTGTCCAACAAAAATCAATCAATCAAGGAAACCGATTTCGACCTGAAGGTTGCGAGTTCAATCCCCGCTTCGTTCAGGTAGCCGGCTCAAGGCTGACTCAGCCTTCCATCCTTCTGAGGTCGGTAAAATGAGTACTCAGCTTGGTGCAGGGTAATAAATTTAAAAAAAGTACCTGAAAGCGCTGTGGAATAAGTTGGCACCATACAAATAACAGGATTTATTTATTTTATTTATGGCTAGCAGAGTATTAGGTACATTTTCTGGAAGAGGAATTTACACACCTGAATATATCATAGAGAGCTTCTTTATGTAACCATGGATCAAGAAAAGAGGAAGTTCTATGAGAGCGTCAAATACAGTCAAGGTCTCTGTCTGGAATAATGATGAATCCTCCACATTTGAGTTAACCCTCATGTATCAGGGAAAAGTTAGGGCTCTCTCATACAAGCGTTTTCTTCTGGGTGTCTGTCCCGGGCAGGGAGCACACAGCAGTATGCAATGCATTGCATACTGCTGTGTGCCGACAAATGCTCATGCACTATCTCGGGGTGTATGTGCACATAATACGTGCCAAGATAGTGCTTGTTGCTTTGTTTTTGGTTTTTTTTCACATACATTTCACGTACTGTGTATGAGGGACTGTTAAAAGTAATGTAAAGTTAGTTACCGCGTATTATATGACCCACAGTCTGATATGCAGTAAAAAAACGGTCCTCTGAGAGAATCCTTAAGGGAAAAATGCAGGCTAGAATAATAAATAAACCTTTTATACTCCCCATTAAATAAGGATGAAATTTACATTTTCCTTAATCCCTTAACACTTCAGGACATACATTTACATCATGGAGATTCAGGGTTTGTATGTAGGGGGATCAGGGGGAAATTTCACTACGAACAATGCAGGTGCTGTCTGCTTCTCACAGCTGACACCCGCCTGCAGCAGCACCAATGACCACCACCACTGATCGCAGCTGTTAATTCATCAACTCTGATAGTGGCATTTAAATTCCCAGATCGGCGTTCGGGGGTCCCAAATAGCCCCCAAAATAAGATTGTAATGACATCAAGTCTGCTATTGGAGATTGTCTATGAAGCTATGTCTGCCACCTATGTACAATACTATAACTACTATAATACTGCCCTCTATACACAAGAATATAACTACTATAACACTGCCCCCATGTACAAGAATATAAATACTATAATACTGCCCCCTATGTACAAGAATATAACTACTATAATACTGCCCTCTATGTACAAGAATATAACTACTATAATACTGTCCTCTATGTACAATACTATAACTACTATAACACTGCCCCTATGTACAAGAATCTAAATACTATAATACTGCCCCCTATGTACAAGAATATAATTACTATAATACTGCCCTCTATACACAAGAATATAACTACTATAATACTGCTCCTATGTACAAGAATATAACTACTATAATACTGCTCCTATGTACAAGAATATATCTACTATAATACTGCTCCTATGTACAAGAATATAACTACTATAATACTGCCTCCTATGTACAAGAATATAACTACAATAATACTGCCCCCTATGTACAAGAATATAACTACTATAATACTGCCCCCAATGTACAAGAATATAACTACTATAATACTGCTTCCTATGTACAAGAATATAACTACTATAATACTGCCCTCTATACACAAGAATATAACTACTATAATACTGCCCTCTATGTACAAGAATATAAATACTATAATACTGCCTCCTATGTACAAGAATATAACAACTATAATACTGTCCCTGATGTTTAAAAATATAACTACTATAAAACTGCCCCCTATGTACAAGAATATAACTACTATAATACTGCCCCTATGTACAAGAATATAACTACTATAATACTGCCTCCTATGTACAAGAATATAACTACTATAATACTGCTCCTATGTACAAGAATATAACTACTATAATACTGCCCCCTATGTACAAGAATATAACTACTATAATACTGCCTCCTATGTACAAGAATATAGTTACTATAATACTGCCTCCTATGTACAAGAATATAGCTACTATAACACTGCCTCCTATGTACAAGAATATAACTATTATAATACTGCCTCCTATGTACAAGAATGTAACTACTATAATACTTCCCCCTATGTACAAGAATATAACTACTATAATACTGCCCCCTATGTACAAGAATATAACTACTATAATACTGCCTCTTGTGTACAATAATATAGTATAATACTGCCACCTATGTACAAGAATATAACTACTATAATACCGCCCCCTATGTACAAGAATATAACTACTATAATACTGCCCTCTATGTACAAGAATATAACTACTATAATACTGACTCCTATGTACAAGAATATAACTACTATAATACTGCCCCCCTATGTACAAGAATATAACTACTATAATACTGCCTCCTATGTACAAGAATATAACTACTATAATACCGCCCCCTATGTACAAGACTATAACTACTATATTACTGTCCCTACACACAAGAAAATAAGTACTATAATGCTGTCCCTATACACAAGAATATAACTACTATAATACTGCCCCCTATGTACAAGAATACAAATACTATAATACTGCCCCTTATGTACAAGAATATAACTACTATAATACTGCCTCCTATGTACAAGAATATAACTACTTTAATACTGCCTCCTATGCTATGTACAAGGCTGTAACTACTATAATACTGCCTCCTATGTACAAGAATATAACTACTATAATACTGCCTCCTATGTACAAGAATATAGCTACTATAACACTGCCTCCTATGTACAAGAATATAGCTATTATAATACTGCCTCCTATGTACAAGAATATAACTACTTTAATACTGCCTCCTATGCTATGTACAAGGCTGTAACTACTATAATACTGCCTCCTATGTACAAGAATATAACTACTATAATACTGCCTCCTATATACAAAAATATAACTACTATAATACTACCCACTGTGTACAAGAATATAACTACTATAATACTGTCCCTATGTACAAGAATATAACTACTATAATACTGTCCCCTATGTACAAAAATATAACTACTATAATACTGCCCGCTATGTACAAGAATATAACTACTATAATAAGCAGTATTATATTAAGTATATTCTTAAATATGGAGCGCAGTATTATAGTACCTATACTCTATTACATAGGGGGCGGTATTATAGTAGTTATACTCTTTTTCATAAGAAGCAGTAGCAAGTATCATTAATATGTCAATTGTTAGTGCAAAATTTTTAGATAACCTCATTAAAATTTTCGTGTTTGAATTACTTCCTTAGTGTCTCATCTCGGAGAACTGCTGTTCATTTTTCCGGTAAGGGTCGTTAACTCTAGAGACTTGACAGCGGCTAAGATTTTTTGAAGGATTTTCGTCTGGGGACTGTGAGCAGCCTTAGCCTCCATCCATCATTTTTTGCATTGTTTTTGCAGAGCCGGCAGCCAGTATAGTGCGTGCTCGCCATTAGATGTGTTTTACTTACTGCCCTGTAAATATAAACTATCTGTTTTTTTGCTGAGTACTGTCTGGTTAAATGAACGGGTTTCTGAAACTGTTTATCAATCACCTAAATCTTGATTAAACATCTCCTGGTGGAAGCTGCTTTCTCTTGCAGTCTTCAGGCATGTCATCTTGGAGTTACCTTACAGCGGAACTTTACTATGATTTCAACAATTGATCAATGTACAGCCACAGCAAAACTTTCTCAATCGTTGACATTCATCACAAAATTGCCAGCCCCAGAATGCAAACTACATTTTCGCCAGGAGCATCTATGCCCCCACATTGCCGACCACATATGTCCACCATAGTGCTTGACACTAGCAGTCCCAGATTGTCAGTCTCAAACAATTCCAAGAGTGCATGCCCCTAATGCCTTTAGAGTGCCAGTTAGATATGCCCCCCGTAGTGGCCCAAACGGTCTTCCAGAATAGCCACACATTCATAGTCCTGTCACAGTTTGCTGTGTGCTTCCAGGAGGCATAGAAAGTGCCCTACATCAGAGAAACTCTGTTTCTCCCCTTCTCAAGCTAAAGCTTGGCAACAGCTGTCCTCATTTGCTCACTGGTTGGTAGAGAGGAGGAGAGAGAGTTCAGAGTTGGAAACAGCCGTATCAGCCAGTATGCTGACCGGGCGGAGAGCAGCAAAAAGTGTGGGAAGAGTCAGAGGAGTCTCAGAAGAGAGTCTGTGTAGGTAGTCATCGTCGGAGGTCGTGCAGGGAGGAGCTCTGCAGTGTGAGCAGCTGAAACACGCATTTTCTTCAGAGCTACCCGGACTTGTGTTAAATTATTTACTCCATTGACTGCCGTAGTCCCGGATGAAGTGCTGGCATCACGTGACAAACCTCCATTCATCCTAATAAGAAATTGATATGTATTTTGTGCCACTGTGTTGCGACTGAGTAGGACACCTTTGCTGCCATTGTCGGAAGAGATTGCAGAGCTATCTTGCAATTCCTGTGGTCTCCCCCACTTTGGCACATCTCATTTGGACGCTGCAACCCCTAGAATGCCAGCCTGAGATAGTAAACTGGCCACCTAACAGTAGTGCACACTAAGACTCGTCTGGGCCATTAGAGTAGGATTGATGATGATGACATTAGAGCAGAATCTAGGGTCTTTGTCTAAGATCTAATTGACATATAGCTGTGTTCTATTTTATAGCTTAGCTGTCAGTGGTTAGTAGTGGAACATGAAGCAAACAATTGAAGAGCTTCAATGGATATGTGCTGCTAAACGTCCTGAGCTGCATAGAGAAGTAAAATGGTATTCAGGTGCCTCTTGACTATCATGCTATTAGGCACCTCCCCATTGCCCACCTACACAGTGTCTGTGCCTTTCCATTCTCAGTTTCCCCTCCATTTCAATGCACAGGGTGTGGAGTTATCACCCTTATTTTGATTTTTAGAATATTACAGACATCACTTCTTTCAGCTTCAGCCCTAGCTAGATAAAACTAGCTCAACCCTTGAGGCTTGGGTTTTATCAAATCACTTCCCGATGAGCACCATACATGTACAGCGCACGTTTGATGTCATTGTATATTGTGGGCTTGAGAGCTGAGCTCGCTCCATACATGGCAGATGTCGGCTGTCTTTTACAGCTGTGAACCAGCTGCAGCAGCTAGGATCAGCGATAACTCTAATCCCCGTTGTTAATCCTTTGTACCAATGTTCCCCAACTCCAGTCCACAGGGACAGCCAACAGGTCATGCCGCCTGCCCCATTGACAACAAGGTGAGACCCCTGGATGTGACACAGCCGCAGCAGGGGATAGCAATCCTCTCCCCATTGCTTTCAATAGAGCTGCGCTATTTATGTGCGATTTTAGCTTTGGTCACACGTGTTTTTCACATGCATCTGACGTGTTTTTTTAGCGCACCTATTTGCTCATCTGACTGAGGCCTAAGGGCTCTTGCACACTTGTGTTTTCTTGTGCGTTTTTTCCCGTGATATCGCTGCAGGTTTTTTTACGCGGATGTTTCTAATGTCAGAAACACATAAAGTCACAAGTTTGTGCTTTGCAATTTTTGTGCAATGCGTTTTTAACATTAGAAAGTCCCATTGACATTCGCGTGAAAAATACGCAGCGATATCGTGTGAAAAAAACGCGCAAGAAAAATGCAAGTGTGCAGGAGCCCTAAGATTGGTATGGCTGTAATTGTACTGACCCATAGAATAAAAATAACATTTAATATCTACCAAACCATGAATGCCATGAAAACACCCATCCCCCGAATATAGCAAAATTGATCTGTTCTCCATTTCACCTTGGAAATTTTTTAAAAATAGATAATATGGAATGTTAAATGACACCATTGAAAATTACAAATTATCACACAAAAACACGACCTCATGTCACCAGAAAAATAACAAAAGTGATGATTTGTTTGAAAGTGGAAAGGAAAAAATGAAAACAAAAAAAATGAAAAAGGGCAATTCAAGAGGGGTTTAATAATCCTTACAGGTAATCGTGCAAGAATAAAAAGAATCCAGACAACATGTCTATATAATACATGAAAAGCACAATGACATGGAGACATCGCCTTAACAGAGTGGAGCATAGTGAGGTATAGGGTGTATTGCTCCCTGTAGATCTGTGACGCTATGGCTTGCGTTATATAACCATTTAAATGAAGACATCTGAGGGATGACCTAATAACTATGTATAGATATATGAGGGGTCCATATAAAGATCTCTCCCATCATCTATTTATACCCAGGACTGTAACAAGGGGGCGCTCTAATAGCGATGTATAAATATATCAGGGGACAATACAGAGATCTCTCCCATCATCTATTTATAATGAGGCCTGTAACAAGGGGGCACTCTAATAACTACGGATAAATATATTAGGTGACAATACAGAGATCTCTCCCATCATCTATTTATACCCAGGACTATAACAAGGGGGCGCTCTAATAACTATGTATAAATATATCAGGGGACAATACAGAGATCCCTCCCATCATCTATTTATACCCAGGACTGTAACAAGGAGGCGCTGTAATAACTATGTATAGATATATTAGGGGACAATACAGAGATCTCTTCCATCATCTATATATACCCAAGACTGTAACAAGGGGGCGACCTAATAACTATGTATAAATATATCAGAGGACAATATAGAGATCTCTACCATCATCTATTATACTCAGGGCTGTAACAAGGGGGTGCTCTAATAACTACGTATGGATATATCAGGAGTCAGTACAGAGATCTCTACCATCATCTATTATACCCAGGACTGTAACAAGGGGGCACTCTAGTAACTATGTATGAATATATCAGGGGACAGTACAGAGATCTCTCCCATCATCTATTTATACCCAGGACTATAACAAGGGGGCGCTCTAATAACTATGTATAAATATATCAGGGGACAATACAGAGATCCCTCCCATCATCTATTTATACCCAGGACTGTAACAAGGAGGCGCTGTAATAACTATGTATAGATATATGAGGGGTTCATATAGAGATCTCTCCCATCATCTATTTATACCCATGACTGTGACTATAACAAGGGGGCGCCCTCTACATCTAGAGGAAAGAAGGTTTCTACACCAACATAGAAGGGGGTTCTTTACTGCAAGAGCTGCAAGAAACTATGGAACTCCCTGCCTGAGGACGTGGTGATGGAGAACTCACTGAAAGAATTCAAGAGGGACCTGTACGTCTTTCTTGAGCGATACAATATTATGTGTTATAATCATTGATAATTACAGTAGAGTTGGTGATCCGGGGATCATTCCGATTGCCAGATTGGAGTCAGGACGGCTTCCTCTGGATCAACATTAGGGTGTAATAGGCTGAACTGGATGGACATATGTCTTTTTTTCGGCCTCACATACTATGTTACTAAGTAGGCAAACTCTTCTGTTCAACTTGTTCAACTCTTTTAACTCTTCTTGGTGTTTTCTGCAGGTTTTTAGACATCACAGAGGTCTCCTTGAAAATTCACATCACAAAATCAGATGTGCTGCAAGTATATACCGTGCGCATCGTGGGTCATCATCAGGTAAGGAAGCCAGTGTCACACTATTAGAAATAGGTGGAATACTTAGGTTTACAGGGTAATTTCCATCTGGGACTTTTATAGCGTATTCTTGGGAAATGCTATAAAAGTCCAGTAGGTGCAGGTCCAAACCTTTCATGCCTGGGCCCTCACCACCCCTGGTCAAGCTGTATGCAGTGGCCAAGGTTTGTCAAGAGAATAAATACAGCTGAGTGGGCTTTGCTATGCTATTTCTGTAACTTCTAAAGAAGTCAATAGGAGCTCCACAAGCAGCAGAGCACAGCGAGCTATGCCGTTTGCGTAACTCATATTGACTTCTATAGGAGTTATGGAAACAGTAATCCAACCGTGCTTGACTATCTCTCCAGCAGAAGAGGCATGATCTTAGTCTGTGACAGTGGTTCAGCTTGGCACATGGCTTTTCCTTGTAGATCACTTAGTGTTTGTGTCACCTCCCTGCTACAGGTGTATCTGTAACATGTGGCCTGTTACCTTTGCAGCTTGCTGTGTGATCTGTGCCTTGCTGTTCATGTCCGTTTGTACGTTTATTTTGTGTCAGTTTGGTTTGCTGAGTTTGTTTGCTATGTTTGCGCTAGGTTGGCCCCTAGAGCTCTCTAGTAGATGTGTATTGCTAGTGTAGGGACTTCAAGATACGAGGGGCCTTGCCCAGGCTTGCAGCTTAAGTTCATTGGCCAATGTACGAACTAACACCTCGCATTTATATTTAGCTTATCATCTGCTATTAGTGTTTGCATTGTGGCTGCTGTATGCTGTGTATTCTGGCTCTGTGTGTCCTGTTGTCCAGTTCCTGTCATGTGGCATGTGAATGCATCCTGTTCTGGTGCGTGGCTCCTAGGATCAGCTAGGGCCCAGATCCGAAGACCGCTGGGCTGCCCTTATTGGGGCAATGTCCCCGCTTAGGTAGGGCACTGTCATCTCCCGTGTAGAACAGGGTCAGTTTGCCAGAAACCCGTGTGCGTATCCAGTCCCCTTTGGTCACGATCGTGTGGGCCCTTTGCTTAGTCTGCCCACACGATCGTAACAACTTCCTGGACCATTTTGCCCATGCAATAGGAACAATGCAGCAAAAGACGGCTAATTAGGCATTTTGAAATCTGTAAAACAGAAAACACTTTGCAAGTCAGTCCATGACACACATTGTGCCTTCGTAACCCTTGGCACCCTTGGCAACAAACCCAACTTATGGGGGGAATCTCTCCACATCTTACAATGACAATACAGCTTCCTTATATTAACCTGATCTACTCCTAAAATATGTTGTCAATGCAACCACTACAGCTCCCAACTTGATGGTGAGCAAATACCTGACAGTCTGCTGCACACAAAGTCGTTAGTCTATGTATTAACATGGTTTCAGTTTTGATCTTTAGAGTATTGAAACATTTTTGGACATATCTGTTGATGTTGATACTAGGTGGGCCTGACCCTTCCCTTAGTTTACCCTTGGATGACCTCTTCATTGTTTACAAAATCTAAAACAATTGTGGGTTAAAATTGGTTTTGGCACCCGTTTTCATAGACATCTACGTACTTATTGGATTAGCTTACAATATTGTGATACCCATCAGAGATTGGTGGTAACGCAGGGGTATACATAGAACTCATGGGATCTCATAGCAAAACTCCGAATTGTAACCATGGTTAGTGTAAAAAAATAAATCAATGCATAGCCTATTCTCAGGGGCCTCATGTGATACAGAGTGTTAATGCAGCAGAATGTAGTCCTAAGCTCTTACTTGTGACCTGAAGGTTGTGGGTTCAATCCCGGAATGGGTCAGGTACTCAGCTCAATGTTGATTCAGCCTTCCATCCTTGCAAGGTTGGTAAAATGAGTACCCAGTTTGCTGGGGGGTAATACACAAGGTTAATGCAGCAGAATGTAGTCCTAAGCTCTTACTCGCGACCTGAAGGTTGTGGGTTCAATCCCTGCATGGGTCAGTGTCCGTGTACTATCCTTTTTTTTGTCTCCACATTCTTGCCACAGCGCACACCCATGGCTGTGTGAATAAGCCCTGAGTTATAATGGAAAGCAAAAAAAAAAAAGGTTGCTACACAAGGTAAATTCAATTATGAATCTAAAGTTACTAAGACTCTGGAGTAACTTTTAATTGATTAAAATTTGGCTGACTCAGCAGACCTGTTCCACTAATTGTTCATATATCCTTGCAGCTATTCCTCTAGTGGCATTGTGCTCTTGGAATATATTTAAATATTTTTTATTTTTTATTTTTATTTCTCTTTTTCCATAAAGAAATCTTACAGTTTCATAATGTAATCCTCACACCAGCCCCACAATCAGCTTTGGAATGACTTTGATGACAAGTTGACAAGTGTAATGGGATCTTACCTTGCAGAACACCTGTGAAATGACAAAAATTCAACTTTCCAATACAATTATGCCTGCAGAACATGTGCTTATCCCTTTTCACACATAGAGACGGACAAGTACCAAGCCAAATATCAAGTCACACTTAATTACTCTTCTTGGTTAATCTTGCACATAGGCTCCAGGACTGATATAATGTCTCTCTCTGCTGTGACAGGATGGGGAGATGTAACACGCTTTAAGTCATTGGCACATAATGGACAGACACATTAAAATATGACTCTGCAGGACCGTCGCTGAGAAGATTTGTGTAGTGTGCAGAATTTGCCAGGCAGCAAAGTTCCTCAATGCCCCTTTCAAGGTCCAACTAATGATACATACAGTTCTGGAAGGATATAAAAATGTTCTTATTCTCTCAAATGCATGCCAAAAGATATTCACGGAAAATAATTGAGGCTTTAACCTTCCATTTAGTCACACTTCGCCTACGCAGGAGTTAAGAAAATCATGGTGTCACTAAGGATTACTAGCAAGGTTCCACCACCCTTAGTTTAAGTTACTAAATCTACTGGTTTAGACCTCCAACACCAGGTGTCTCATAGTTTAGTTCTTTAGACCAGTGTTTCTCAACTCCAATCCTCATGCCCCTCCAACAGGTAATGTTTTCAGGATTTGCTCAGTGTTGCACAGGTGATATAATTATTGTCCGTTCTCAGACATTGCCATAGGTGTTCATACTATAGGATATCCTGAAAACATGACCTGTTGGCACCCTGAGGACTGGAGTTCAGAAACACTGGTCTAGACCTTTGAGTCTAGTGATTGAGTTCTCCACGTCTTGATGTATATTGGCTTGTTGCAAGATATATTGTTCCAGTGCTTTTTATCCTTCGGTCCTGGTGTCCAGTGGATTAGGGCATTTAGTCCTGGTGTCCTGTGGATTAGAGTTTACAGTTCTTGTGCCCAGTAGTTTAACCGTTTCCAATCCAATTTGTATCCTGGTTTTCCTACCGTGTTTCCCCAAAAATAAGGCACCCGCTGAAAGTAAGACATAGTAAGACATTTAAAGAAGTCTAAAATATAAGGCACCCCCTGATAGTAAGGCATAGTAAAGTGTGTTTGTATGTAAGCATGCCCGCCGAACAGAACACCAGAGCATGCAGCTGTGATGCTTTTTAGCCCGCCACCGCTGTCCCCTACCTTCACCGTCTGTTGCAGAGCAGCTGCATGCAGGACATGAAGACAGTCACCTGCCGCCGATCCCGATGTTCCCTTCCGCGGCCATCGCTTGTAAATGTGCAGGCATGACAAGAGGCCCGTCCCCTGCTGCCATCCCCGTTGTCTCCTACTGCCAGATGTATCGGTAGATCTGCAGTCTGCCGTGACCCCTTCTCCTGTCGCCGTTATCCTGTCCCTGCTGTGCTGTACAAGTGTGCTGTCGTGAGCTCCCCTTGCTGGCTGGAAAAGTCCATACTGTATATTCTGTTCCTGCTGTACACGTCTGCTGTGATGAGCTCCCCCTGGTGGCCGGAAGCTGCAATACCATCCCTGATTACAAGTGGTACAGAACCTTCTGTCGGTGATACGGTACCGGTAATTAAAGTCTGCAGACAGGTACATTACTTTACAGCCCTTATTTTTTTATGGCTCTGTGTGTGAGTCAGGCAACCTGTGTGATTCTTAAGGCTGGGTTCTCGCAGAGCGTATTTCCAGCGGAAATCTCGCGGTTTTGTCACAGCGATAAACAGCGAGATATCTGCCGGGAAAGCGCTGCTTCAAAACCCACGGCACTTAGCCACGGGTTTTGAAGCAACCTGGCTGCACGCTTTTCAGTTTCTGTGGCCGGTGAATCCGCACCACAACACCAACTTCTCCCAGCTTTGCCGTGACAGATTCGCTGTCCCATGTGGATAAGATTTCTGAGAAATTTCGTCCACAAAGCTGGCCAATTGAGGGATTAGCGGCCACAGACGGATTTTCCGCGGCGAAATAAGACCCCCCCCCCCCCCTAAAAATAAGACATAGTGCATATTTGGGAGCAAAAATTTATATTAGACACGTCTTATTTTGGGGGAAACAGGGTAGGGGGCTTACTCTTTTCTGAAGTTATACAACGGCGCTATATGCTGGCTAAAACCAGTACTGCATGAGGTGACACACGTTGGATAGGCTCTGACAGCAGAGAGGCTGGCGATATACAGTAAGAAAACCACGACGGACGTCTTCCAACAACAGAGCCGTACAGCCTTAAATCATAATGTCTTCAGAGGTCAGACAGTGGATTGGAAAGGGTTACCTTTGGTACTAGTATCAAGTGGATAGAACCAATCAGGGGCGTAACTATAGGGGATGCAGGGGATGTGGTTGCACCTGGGCCCAGGAGCCTTAGGGAACCCATAAGGCCTCTCTTCTCCATATAGGGAGCCCAGTAGTATGAATAAAGCATTATATTTGGGGGCCCTGTTACAGATTTTGCATCGGGGCCCTGAATCTGGAGCCACTGTCTCTAGTGTACAGCAGCTTAGTACCCCAACACCAGATATCTAATTACTTAGCTCCTTGGTTCCTAATGCCTAGTGGTTAATTCCTCAGTTCCTTGTGCCTAGCTGTACTTTGCTGTCTCCAGTGGTTTACAGTCCCTGGCCCTGATGTAAAATGATTTTTGGATGTCTAGTGCTTTAGTTTTGCAGTTCCTGATGTTTATTAGCTTGTTACTTGGGTTAGGTTTACGGTTATGGGCAGCCAACTGTTTTGTTCCTCCAGTCCTGGTTCACATCATTGCCTTGTTATGGTAGCACCGTGGCAGGCTCTGTTGGCTAGCTCTACTATAGAAGCATGCCATGGCTGGCTCCGTTGCAGAGTCAGTGAGTCGAGAGCTTTTCCTATGCATGGCAAACAGAACTTAAGCAAATAATATAACGATAAAAGCGAAATGTTTTACTCACTTTTATTTATGTCTGTTACACTTCCATTGATTTCAGTCACTAATGGGGTAAACAATGTGACTTATCTTCACTGTTTACACAAATCATTTTACTTTAAGAGTTTTTATTGTCGGGACTAAATTGCCCATGAAATGAAGACTTACAGTATCTTCTCATTTAATGTCCACAATGAAAGGTGGAAAGAAAATAACAATTTGAAGTTTTCAGCTACAAAGTCATTAGGTAGATTTACTGAGTAATATACTTTTGGGAAGGCAATTAGCAGATTATCTTTTTAGTGCTCTGACTTTAGACCTCTGGACTGAATTACTGTTCAAGCTTATACAAACTCAAGTAAATTCTCTCTCTAAGGTGTCTCCACAATGCTGAGCGTTGCTTTCGATGAACGTCACAGAGCTTGGCAATCGTTCCCTAAATTGTCAAAATGCCAGGAAGGTTTTGTCCATTTGAGGTGCTTCGGAGTTTAGATACTGAATGAGACTTTAATTAGCAATAACTGCACTTCCTCATATATTCAGGGCAGTACTTACATTTCACAGGGACCCAATGCATCACTTTTCATAGAACCCAATTACTTCAAATGATCTTGAATGTTAACTTTAAAAGACATACTGACAGATCAAAACTATTAGGAAAAGACGGGCAGAGGAGACAATTTCTGTGTCTCCCCTGCCACCTACTGTTCACTACTGGCCACTGGTCACTAAAATGTTGTCCAGGCCCTAGCTATTATATATACACTTTTTAATTGTACCTATCTTCAGGCATGGGGCCTTGGGCACTACCCAAATTTCTGAGTATCCATTAAAGGACTTATCTATAATATTAACTCATTCAAATGTTTCCCTGATGAGGGGTAGCTTGAATAGATCCAGTGCAAAAGCTTTATCTAGGCCCTCTTCCTACGGCTCCTGATGCACCGACTTTCAGTCATTGGTGCCAAGTTGTAACTGCTATTATTCCCTGTACTGACTGGAAAAGCAAGTTTTCAAATGCACCCATCCTACTTCATGTCTGAAGCCAGGTTCCCCTACTCCTCCAACCATGACATGGCTGCATGTTGTTTAGTTATTCTTTTCTGTTTGAAACTTCCTGTAGTTCTTCTGCTCTTGTTGGCCATGTGATGTCCTTCTGACCACCTGAAATTTGCTTAGCTTTATGTCCTTGTAAGGGACTCACCCTAGTGTGTAATGCTGCCATAACGATGTAATGGGAGACATGAGCCAAAATTGTTGCATGCAACAAAATTTGGCATAGTGAAACCAAGCATGTTCACTGGACTGCCTGATTGAATGATGCCCTGAGATGAAAAGCAGCTATTTTAGTTGTGTAGTGCCTGCACTGGAAGAGGCTGAGAGAACTGCTGTCTACCAGACCAGGAGGAGGAGGAGGGAGAGGAGCCACAATAGCCCTGGACCTTGGAAGGCCTATCAGCGACGGGGAGGAGACAGAGAGAGGAGCAGAGAGTAGCACTCCCGGTTACACACAGTACTGTGGTGTAGACCAGGTAAATAGAAGCTGCCACTTCTGCACATCAAACCGAAAGTGAGGCCGGCCTCAGTAAAGAAACTAGGTGTGAGCACGAATTGGGATAGATACTAGGCAGATCTATTATACCTGGAACTAAGTATATTGTAAAAGGGACTGAACTGTGAGAAACATCTGGCACACTTGAGGAAGCGTGGAAAGCTTCATATTTTGGGATTGAGATACTGCATCACAAAGGAAACAGGGTGGTATAGATCTTCACCTTGAGAGACTGTGTGTTATATTTTGTACTTTGTATTCCTCTTAAACCAGACTGATATTAGTAAAGTAGTGCGGCTATTGCTTAGAAAGTATTAGTGCATTGTGTCTAGATAATTGAAGGTGAAAATTGAATAGCTTATCCATTACTATTTCATGGTTCACTTTTAAAATATATTGTATACATGGGTTACTCCATCCGCTGTGTCGTATCCTGGTACCTGGGCGCCTGTCACGCTGCCCATTACATTCTCTCAAAAGTCAATTTTTCTACAGCATAATTCCTGTGTGATGGACCCTATCACAAGAACTTTTTAGAATGGGATACAGACACTCTGTTACAGTTACTGCTGGTGATTAGAGGACCCTGCCACACAGTTATAATGAAGAGATGACAGTTCAGCCTCATGACTGTATACTTATGCACTGTAGTTTATTTAGATAGATATACAGAGTAGTAATAATCACAGTATCCTCCCTGCAGGCAGAGATGGTACAGTCTCTAGTTGGTCCTGTGATGATGTGCTGATGCATCATGGGATTGATAGCACAGAACAGTGAAAGAGAAGAAAGGGAAAAATCTCAGCATCGTGATTGTGCCTGATAAGCATTAGACAGGAGGCTGCACTGCATGCAAAATACAAAGAAAACCTTCAGAGTGTGACAGTCAGGTGAGGAAGCAGGGATAGAAAAATGTGTTTTCATCGGAGTGGCCCTTTAAAAAGAGGCAGATTTCCAAAATATTTTTTCATGTTAGTAATAAAGTGGTCAACGCAAGCTGTTGGGTATAAAAAAGTTGTTCCTGACAAAAGTGCTGAAACCCTCCTTCCTATTATTCGACGGGTGGTGCACCCAGGTTCTACGGTGCACAGTGATTCCTGGGCTGCCTACAACAATATGCAACCAACGCTGAATTACAGTCATGAGCTTGTCAATCACAGTGATCAAAAGTTTCTATTCATGTCTACAACTGGTGCCCACAGGCAACATATAGTCTAACTGGAATAACTCCAGTGTATATCGGCCGCCGTTTTCACAACTGGACGATATACGCTACGATCTGATGCATTGGATTCCAATGCATAAGCTTACATGGCCGCACTCCCGCAGCATAAAAGTGCCCGGTCGGGCCAATATAGCGCCGGGCGCTTTCACGCCGGGCCGAAAAGATAGTCCTGGAACTATCTTTCTAGCCGGAATACGTCGGCCTCTGCATGGGCTCCTATGGGAGCCAATGACAGCAGCTGGATAAGGGAGGTGGGAGGGAGTTTAGCAGCATGACTGCTAAACTCCCTCCCTCTTTTCTCCTCTCGCAGAATTAATGTGGAGAGATTGGGTCGCCAAAGAAGTATTAACACTCTGCTTCTGCATAAGGGCGCCCACCCACTGGCGTTTGCGATTTTCGTGCGTGAAAAACGCAGCGTTTTTGGCGCGTTTTCCGCGGCGTTTTTTGCGGCGTTTTCGCAGCTTTTTCGTGTTTTTTTCGCACCTTTTCCATTAATTTCCATTGACATTCATGGGTGCATTAAGAGAAAAATAAGGACACATATGCAACTGACAGTTCCTATGTTAAAAATCGCAACGGACCGAAAAAAAAAACGCCAGTGGACAGGAGTACATTCAATTCTAATTGCTCTTGAGAAAAAACGCAAAACGCAAAGAAAAAAAAATCGCCAGTGGGTGGGCGCCCTAATACAGAGAAGTTTCCTGTTTAGGATTGTGCAGTGTAAGGCCGCATTCAGACGAGCGTGTTTATGTGCGTACATACGTTTGCACAAAACCACGTGTCTATTAGAACCATTGGTTCCCTATGGTGTGTTCACATGTCCGTGTTTTACAGGCGTGCAAACACGGGGACCTGCAAGAGATAGGACATGCGTGCACCATAGGTCCGTGTTGTGTGTGAATATTCCCCGCGGGGAGTCCCCTCATCACTGAACACTGTGACAGCACAGTCACTGTGTTAAGTAACAAGGGGACTCCCTACGGGGAGACTTCTGAATTCCCTGCCACAGATGTCACAGCTGTGGCAGAGGAACGCGATGTTCTGCCATTGCTTTCAATGTGGCCACCACTGCTGCCGGCGGAGCTATTGAAAGCAATAGGATGCCAGCAACCCTCGCAGTGATTTTCGGGAAAGGGCTTTAAATATAAGTGTAACATAAAGTATCTACGAAAGGAAAACGGAGTTCTCTAAAAAGAATGTGCTTTTCTTATTAAATAAACTCTGCCATCACATATCCCACTTAAAAAGAAAAAGTAGGAGGACGCGTTTCAACTCGTAACGCCGAGCCTTGGTCATGTGGGAAGCAGTCACAGCAGCAAGTATATGAACTATTTCTTCTTTAAATATAAGCCCTTTGCTGAAAATCATCCCTAGCTGGTGTAAAAAAATAAATAAATACTCACCTCTCCAGCGCTGTAGGGGCTCTTCGCGGCTTCTCTGCTCTTTCTTTAAAGTCCCCGCCTGCTGAAAGGGCTGTGTCTGATTGGCTGAGCGCTCAGCCATTCATTGAATGACAGCTGAGCACTGCCTGTGATTGGTCACAGCGCTCAGCCAATCACAGGTAGCTCTCGGCCATTCATTGAATTCTATATAGAGGCATCTGTAAGCTTTTTGCAGTGTTGGGCGCTGCAAAAATGTCTCCCCCTCCCTTCTCTTTCACTGCTCCCGTAGAAGTCTATAGGCCCTGCTGGCATATATTAGGCAAAAGACAGTTCCAGAACTATCTTTTGGCTGAGCGTATATGCGCTGGACGCGTATATGTTCTATTTTTTAAGCTGCCGGTGTATTTATGTGCCGTATATTTTCCTGTGTGAACGGCTGTATTGGAAACTAATGCTTCACATGGGTACTGTATATGTGCCCAGGCGTGAAAACGTAGTGTATATGCGCTTGTGGGACTAAAGCCTTAGGCTGTGTATCTTCCTGGTGATGGAGATACACAGCTGTGACAGCTGTGGCAGAGGATCACAATGTTCTCCCATTGCTTTCAATAGGACCGGCGCTTCTGCATTCCCATTGAAAGCAATGGGCTGCCGGCAAGCCTGCAGGGATTTTCGGGGAAGGGCTTTAAATATAAGCCTTCCCTGAAAATCATCCATAGAATGTGTTGAATATAAAAAAAAGATATACTCACCTCTCCTTAGCTGCAGAGGCTCAGGCGCGTCCAGCTTCGTCATCTCTCTGCACTGCTCTGAACCTCTTTCAGTAGGTGGGGATTTAAAATCCGCGCCTGCTGAAACGTTTGTATCTGATTGGCTGAGTGCTCAGCCAATCCTAGCAGCACTCAGCCATTCATTGAATGACAGCTGAGCATGAAACCATAGAAAATCATTGGTTTCATCGCTGTCGCATCGCAGGGAAAAAAATCGCAAGTGGGTGTTCACCCTTAGAGCTCAGAAGAGAAAACTTTTTTTTTGTCTTTACCTAAAATGTAAAAATCTGTTTCCTTGTCTGAATGCAAAATAAGCACAGGAAGTCCTGTTTTCTGGACACTATGGAGGAAATTTACTAAACCCGTTATTTCTGACACCAGGCTTGATATGATTTACCCCAACACAAGCAGAGGTGCATGTATTGGCACATCCCTGCAGCTCCATGCACCTTCTCAGAAATGTACGCCATGTCCAACCTGGCATAACGTTCTGTTATACTTTGTGCCAGTTTTTGGAATAAACTATACTGAAAACTGTCAGTCCGGGGCGGCCACACCCACTCCTGTCAAGCCCTGCCCACTTTTTGAAAAAGTGGTGGGGATGGTGCCGAAAGCTAAAAAGTCACAATGTGTTGTACATATACGCATTTGCACAAACATTTGCATATTTTTTACGCCACAAAAATGACGTAAATGCTTCCCTAAACGTGCCCCCATATGTTTTGGTTTTTGTACTTCTGTGACGGGATCTCCTCCTCATTGAGGATCTCTTCCAGCACAAGGAATTCTCAGCAGATTACAACAATCTAACCATTTACTCTCGGTAACCTAGAGACAAGAGCTCATTGACTAATGTATTCTAGGACGGTGACTCACATTATGTGTGGGGGACTCTAGGCGGGCGTTTACCAGTGCAATTAAACAAGCTTCCTGGAACAGTCATTTCCATATCTTTGAAATGGATGCCATCTAATATAGCGAACATTAAGTGCAGTTTTCCAGAGACAGATGTACAAATAGAGCCAGAGATATAGCCAGCGAGAGGAATGTTGCATGTAAAGAATGGGAACTCAATGTCTTTATAATGCATGAATAGGAGGCATTAAGTAGCCTTGAAAGCTACGGTATAAGTCATTATTTGTGTTAGCCAATAAAGGGATTACCTTCATTTTTAAACAACAGCATTTAACATTACATGTGTGAATAAGTGGCTGAACACCACATCAGATAACTGTAGTTAGAGTGCCTTGCAGAAGTATTCAACCCCCAAAGTGTGTTTCCAGTCTGGAATTCAAATGGATTTTTTTTTTTTTTTTTTTTGGGGGGGGGGGGGGGGGGGGGTTGTACCATGTGATTTATACAACATGCCTACCCCTCTGAAGGTGAAAAATACTTTTACTGTGACCCAAGCAATTGTTGAAACAAAAAAAAAAACAGAGAACTTTAAAGGGCCACTCCTGCGAAAATACATTTTTCCATGCCTGCCCCCCTCACCTGATTGCATGTCACACCCTGGAGGTCTCCTCTGTGTATTGCAGTCACTTCCATGCAGTGAGGAAGTTTCATTATTATTCCCTTCTATATTCATCTAAATAAGCTATAGACCATAAGTGTACAGCCAGGAGGATGAGCTGTGATCTCCTCTATTATACCAATGTGACAGGAGCTGTGTGATCATCATCAGTACCTGTGACAGGAGTGCCTATGCCCCCTTATAGGCAATGTCTGGGGTAGGAACCATGTAACAGCATCACACAGACTGAGAAATTGACTGGAAACTGAACATGTAACCCAAAGTAGATCTGAGCTGATCAGAATTGAGGTCTGGTGCTGTGTGACTTTGGCTAGTGGGGGGACTAGAGCAGAGGGTATTTGGCCACCCCGGGTCAAGTCTTTGCAGATGAAAGCATCCCCGCAGCATGATGCTGCCACCACTGCCACCACACCATTCCTTTGGGAATGGTGTTCTTGGGCTGATGGTGAGTGTTGGGTTTGCACCACATGAAGCGTTTCCCATGATGACCGAAAAGTCAAATTTTAGTCTCATCTTAACAGAAAACCTTCTTCCACGTATTTGAGGAACCTGGCACATGATGTTTGGTGAACTTCAAACGTGTTTTCTTATTTTCCTCTTTAAGCAATGGCTTTCTTCTGACCACTTTTCTGTGGAGCATATGGTTTATAATGTTGAGCTCCTTAAGAGGTATCGTTGGTGAGTTTGCTAAATCTCTGAATAGTGCCCTTCTTGCCCGGTCTCTGAGCTTTGATGGGCGGCCTTTTCTTAGGTTCGCAATTGTGCAACTTTTTTAATGGATTTATTGGTGCTCCATGGGATGTTCAAAGTTTGGAAATTTTTTCGAAAACCCAACCCTGATCTGCACTACTCCACAACTTTTCCTCTGACCTGTTTAGCAAACTACTTGGTCTCCATGTTGCTTGCTCAGTTAAGTTGCAAACTGAGGGGCCTTTCAGAGCAGATGCATTTATATTGACACATTGTGGCAGATCATGTAACATGTTGATTGCACACAGGGGACTTTATTCAACTAATTATGTCACTTCTGAAGTTAATTGATTTGATGCGAGCTTATCTAGGGGTTTCATAGCAAAGGAAGTGAATGCCTCGGCACTCACAACTTTTCATTTTTAATTAGTTATTTTTTAAACAAAGAATTTTTTTTAATTCCGCTGTAATAATTTCGACAATTTTGTCAGGTCCATTACATAAAATCTAAATGAAAATCAATTTTAATTCCAGGCTGTAATGAAAAAAACAAGAAAACACCAAATGGGTGAATACTTTCGGAAGTCACTGTACATAGATTCATTTTACTATCCCACTGATTTTACGTATAATCAGGTATTTTTGAGTTCTTCCCCCGTTCAGAGCTTACAAAAAAGCAACTCCCCACCCTCCCGGGCTCTGGACACTATACAAAGGCACCGTTTAAGACGGTTTTCATCAGAACCCAAAAAGTTGCATACTATATATAACACAAATGTGACCAAATGTTTCTACTTGAATTCTGCCATACAGTACTTACCGAACACCACTATTCAGTGCCCCAGAATACCGCCACACAGTACCCAAACATACTACCATATAGTGCCAATATAACACTTACATATATCTTCTATTTCTAAGGGCAAATAGAAGTACAGAAATCCATTTTTCATAAACAGAAGCACAATTGACAATTCCTAAAAGCAGTTCTAGTCCCCCACAAAGTGTTTTTCCCAGAGGGCTTTTAGCTCTGGGAACTGAGAATAAGAAGATCTTTTATGCGGGAGCCAGAGGGAATAAAGTGAAAAAAGAGCTGTAAAGCTATTCAGCCAGCTCAACTGACACGAGAACGTGAAAATCCTCTTTAAGTGAATGCCCACTTTTTAATATCGTGGTTCTCCTTTCCAAAATTCTGTATTGATTCATTTCATAATATACTTATCATGTGGATGGAGCTCTATTTTACGATGCAGAGATCTATATCTAATGCACAGGCATGGCAATAAGTGATAACATTTTGGCTGCCTGCAGACACTTGTATAGGGAGCTTTTGAGTTTACTGCATTTTTATTCAATGCACAATCTTTGTAAAAAAAAAATATATATATCCCACCTCTGGAAGAAGTTTCCTGCAAAACTCTTCTTGCAGTTCCATCTTAGGCATATATATAAATGATGAGAGTTGTGGTGATTAGATGTCACCCCCCCATGGTCTATAAAAGGCTCTCGGAGGCTCCATGTGTGTAGTGGCCTCTTCTTCCGCTTGTGTAGAGCTTGTTGACCACTAGAAGCCTCTACGATGCAGAGAAGAGATTTCACCGCGTTACTAGAGTCTGAGAGGGGCGCATTATTGGGATGTGAGAAGCTGGATGGTCGTATCTACGAATTGTTCCCCACTGGGCCGTTCTGTCCAGACTGTTAGGAGGTGTTGGGACCAGTGGATGTGTGAGGGCACACAAGTCGACCGGGCTCAGGACCCTCCAACAGACCACCAGTAGAGAGGAGTGTCTGACCAGACTGTTAGGGGGTGTTGGGACCAGTGGATGAGTGAGGGCACACAAGGTGACCGGGTTCAGGACCCCCTACAGACCACCAGTAGACAGGAGCATCTGACAAGCACAAGCAGCTCCAACTGTTTTTTTCTGCCATCCAGAGACAAGGGGTGCCATTGTTAAAGCCAGCCCCTCTTTCTATCAGAACCATTTCCAGGCACTTGGTCTAATGGCGTCCCTTACATTACTGCATTTGACACCCACCCACCATATCCTCGCTTCGCCGTGGTGTCATGAACGATGGAACTGAACTGCTACGGAGTAGAGCCAGGTTAACTTCAGTGACAATTCCAGGTTTGGTTTGGGTATTGCCGACGGCTGTGTTCTTGTTTGGAGACCTTGGGGTGAGCACCTCGATCTTGTCTTTGCTGTGGAGTGGCACACTGCCTCCTGCTGGTGTGATGGTCTTGGGTCCATCGTACAAGACACCTGTAGTAGTGGTTCAAGGAACAATGAGAGCTCAGCAATATGTTCAGGACATCCTGCAGCCACATGTGTTCCTCTCATGGCGGCTTCCAAGAAGCATTTTCTAAGGGGATAATTCTCTCCTGCACACACAAGGGGGTCACAGGAATGTCCCCACAACATTGCCACACTTCAGTGGCTTGCCTAGTTTCCATATTTGTCACCAATAGAACATATATAGACCATTTTGGGATGCCAACTTGACAGCCTACAAGTTTGCATGATCTAGAGACTCAATTACAGTAAATGTGGAGCAATATGCTGCTGGTAACCATACAGAACCTGTATGTCTCCATGTCCATGCATATCATATCTTGTATCCAAGCTAGAAGTGGCCCAACAGGGTACTAGAGCTTCCATGCCCACTGGCATCACATCTTGTATCCAAGCTAGAGGAGGTACAATAGGGTACTTGAGGCTCCATGCCTGCCCATATCACATCTTGTATCCAAGCTAGAGGCAGTACAACAGGGTACTCGAGCCTCCATGTTCACCTGTATCACATCATGTATCTAAGCTAGAGGTGGTACAACAGGGTACTAGAGCCTCCATACCCACCTGTATCACATCTTGTACCCAACCTAGAGGCGGTACAACAGGGTACTAGAGCCTCCATGTACACCTGCATCACATTTTATATCCAAGCTAGATGTGGTACTACAGGGTAATAGGCCTCCATTCCTGCCTGCATCACATCATGTATCTAAGCTAGAGGTGGTACAACAGGGTACTCGATCCTTCATGCTCCTTCATATCAAATCTTGTATCCAAGCTAGAGGTGGTATAACAGGGCAATAGAGCTTCCATGCCTGCCCATATCACTGCTACGGATTTTACAGAAAGTGTGGATCCACTAGACCAACCTACCAAAACTGAGGACAGCCTTGGAGTGGTTGATAGCTGACTCCTCAGATAGGCAAACTGTAGACAGGAATTCAGAACAAACTCAGATACAGGCAGAACTGAGAAGGCCTAGACAGGAATCAGAGCAAAGAAAGGGACCTCATACTCACGGACAGACACAGGCAAGACAGATGCCAAACACCCAAAACACTCATCAGAATACCCATACAATTAACCAGATGGAATTGCTATAAAAGTATGAGAAATTAGTTCGTAAATTGGCCAGGTCACTTAAGCTGCGAGCCCAACTTCAAGGGTCCTCATTGTCTCACAGTCCCTACTCTAATGAGATAACTAACCCCAGGATACTTGCCTATAAGCCAAGCGATCACCCTGATTAAGGGCGGCCCTGCGTTGGTACAACAGGGTACTAGAGTCTCCCTTCAAAGACTTAGCTTTCCACCATAAAACAGTTTTCCTTTTGCTCTGATATTGTAATCACTTACTTGTATCAATGTTATATGAGGGGGTGCTGATAAGTCTTTGGCTTTGTGTTCTTTCTTTTGTTTCTATGGTAACGAATGTTACATCACATGAAAGCCTTATGTGTCTAATATATGTTTTCTAAATGTTGCGTTTGTGGCTTATGGCAACAGTGATCTAGGCATGCGGGAAAACAAAATGGCGGAGTCTAAGGCGATATTCACAGCAAATGAGAGCAGAGGAGGGATAAAATTCTTGTTTCTGCAAGTCCGCAAAGGATATTCATGGTGATACGTCGCAGACATTGGGCGATCAATGCCCTTCATATTCTATAGTTAGGAACTGGGTTGCCAAATTTAAAATGGGCCACTTGAGCACCAATCATGAGAATCGTCCTGGACGACCGTGAGAGGTTGTTGTCCTGGAGATCGTCGATGCTGCGCACAACCTCATACTGGAGAATCGGCGAATTTCAGCTAAAGGAATAGCAGACATCATGATTTCTGGTGAACGTGTTTGTGTCATTATCCATGAATATTTGAACATGAAGAAGCTATCTGCAAAGTGGGTCCCCAAATGTTTGACAACCGATCGGAAAAGCATGCGAGTGAAAACTTCCCGGTCCATTTGTTAGCTTTTCCGAACTGATAAGAACTTCCTGGATCGACTGGTCACTATGGATGAGACCTGGATTTATTTGTATGAGCCTGAAACCAAGGATCAGTCAAAAGAGTGGAGGCACAGTGGTTCTCCTCGCCCAAAGAAGTTCAGCCACTAAGGTGATGGCGTCTGTGTTCTGGGATAAGGAGGACATGCTGCTAGTGGACTACCTTCAAAATGGTTCCACCATCAATGCAAGGTATTACATTGAACTTTTGGACCAATTGAAGGCAGCTCTGAAGGCTAAAAGGCGGGGCAAGCTGTCCAAAGGAATCTTGTTCGTGCAAGACAACGCCTCCGCTCACACTGCACAAGCCGCCACGGCAAAACTGGTGGAGCTAGGCTTCCAGCTGGTTGACCACCCACCTTATTCACCAGATCTAAAGCCCTCCAACTATCATCTGTTTCAAAACCTGAAGAAACACCTCAAGGGGACCAAATTTCACACCCTTCCTGATGCCATGGCTGCTACGGATGACTGGTTTGAGGCACAACCGAAATCCTTCTTTTTGCAAGGCTTACAGAACTTGGAATACCGATGTAAGAAGTGTGTTGACATCAGTGGAGAGTATGTGGAATAATTGTCAAGTTTCGTCTTCCTATCTCATATCTGTTCTGGGTAAAACCAAAGACTTATCAGCAGACCCTCATAATCACACAGAAAGTTTCATTCCGTTCCAACAACTCCTTCTAGGGATGATTTTTTTTTATTAAATGAGTGTATAAAAAGTTCTCCCTCTAGTGGCTTCAAGCAGCTTGAGCTTTATCCTGTAAGTCTATGTCTATGCAGGGGATTTGGAGCTCTGTGTCAGAAAAAAACAGAGATTTAACTCCTATACAGATCATATATTTTTATTATCAAAGGAATTGGCTTAAAATGTTGGACTCATTTAGATTAAAAACAACAAAGTGGTGTTCAAGGATAGACGTTTCGAGTACTTTAAGTAAGTTGATATCTTTTGTTGAATGAAATCCTTGGACCTTAGAAGTAATTGAGATTTCAGACTTGAGTCATTTTATTATTAGATACAGAATCAAATTAAAATCTTCCAAACGTGCAAATGAAGAGAATTAAATCCGAGCCAAGGACAGGTTGAGTGGATGTCATGTTAGTAATATCCTCCCTCCTCGTGATCCAGATCAAGGTTGGCATCACATGACCGATTTCCCGATGTGTTTTATTTATTGGCACATTGTTTTATTCAGCTCTGCTCATTGAGATATTTATTATGGCTGTGTGTTCTCTATGTTACACGCTCCGGAGGTATAAAACTTGCATGAGAATCAGTGATTCATCGTCGACTATTACCAAGGGACTGGCCTCTCCATAAATTTGCAATCTCAGATGTTCCACTTTTAATCTTGAATGTTATTTTAAGATGCCGACACATTACGATTTTCCTTTTTTTTCAACCACAGGACAGTCATATATCATAAATCACCGAACAGAAGGAGGCATGCCTGTGGTAACATGACGTTTGGTTTGCAACTGAAATAACCCACTTCACACACAAAGATTATATATGAAAATATTTGTATACCACAACCCAGAATGCCTTTCTTCAGCTAAGTTGACAGGGACTTTAGTAGATCTCATACATTAATTATTCCATGTATATGTATAGACAACATTAAAAAGTGTGCTACAAATGCTGTGTAAATCATTAACAAGAAAGACAATGATTCCATGTTGTCGACAGAAGTTCCAGGAGTCCATAGGAACCTGAAAGTGACTCCAAGTTTCTTTCCAATGTCTGTTGGGGTTGGAAACAGAGAGTAAGGGCGGCCATACACGGTATAGTAGCTTTACACAGAGCGAGTCATCCCGACTCATCGCTCCTTTATTGCTCCTATGCTTTCGCGCAAGATCAAGAGTTGTTCTGTGAATGAAGTTGGAGTTATGCCAGAGTTCTCTCACGGCCGCCCACCTCATTCGCTGTGAACAGGCAGTCATTCAAAGATGAAAGTCTGCCTGCTTACACTGAACGAGAACCCGCTCACTAGTCATTTCATTTTCCTTGACCCATTTCTCAGTACTCTGTTGAGTCCCATGTTCACACAGGACAACTATTGGTGAAAATCACACATTTGAATAATTTTTCGGTCAATAGTTATCTCGTGTAAAGTCATCATCACCACTTGTCCATGGGTGTGTGTGTGTGAATGCTTCACATGCTTCGCCCCTGATCACATGATGGTGACATCATCACAGGTCCTAAAGTATATATAAAACACAGAGCCTAACAGCAACCGTGTGCTCACAGGACCTGTGATGATGCCACCCTCGTGTGATCAGTCACATGGTCTCTGAGCTCCACCCCTGGTCACATGATGGTAACGTCATCGCAGGTCCTAAACTAGCAGAGTCTGATCACATGACAGTGATGCCATCACATGTCTTTCATCCTTGTGCACTGAATGAGAGATTATGGGTGGACTACATCCCCTACAAACCACCGAGGCCTCATTTGCTATGGATACAGCAGTACTCAGTCTGGCAGTTTGTAGCTGGCTGTGAGACAGCTGCACACCTGTGCAGAGACTCCAATAAATGTCACCTCACAAATGTCCACATACATAGCTCGCAGTGCATATTGACCAACAACATTGAAGCATAGTCCATCACCACTAGCTTCACATCTCCTGAACGTGATATCATGTTATCTCAAGTGCTGATGCTGCCAACACCAGTCCAGGCTTCATCTAATAGTTAACGGTTGTCCAGTGTTGAAACTAACCCTGTTGTCACCACAGAGGGTTCAGCGCAGCTTACATGACACGACAAGCCACAAAATCAGTACTCAGCTATTGAATGACAGCTGAGAGCTGCCTCTGATTAGTCACAGTGCTAAGCCAATCAGAGGCAGCCCATTCAGCAGGTGGGGATTTTAAATCCCTGCCTGCTGAAAGCACTTCACAGAAGTTGAGGAGAAGATGCTGCTGGATGTGCCTGAGCCCGGCAGCTGCAGAGAGGTGAGTATATATGTATTTTTTACCCATTTTAGGGATGATTTCTCAATGAGGGCGGCACTGCTGCTGCCAGCCCAATTGAGCATAAGGTGAAACCAACAGCATCCAGGGGTTACACATCCAAAAAAAAACAGAATGCCGCAGTTACTTGGTTACCCTGCTGCCCTATATTTACCGCTTCGCATTTTTATGTGCAGGTAGATATCAGGCATGTGACCACTGCCAATGAAAAGCATTTGGGTTCACAAGGGGCAGATTTGCCACGGAAATTCCGTGCGGAATTTCGCCGCGGCAAATCCGCATGCGGACACTAATCCAGGGATTAGCCAGCCATGTGGATGAGATTTCTCTGCAGAAGGGACGGCAAATCCGCTGCGGCTAAGCCGCGCTCTCCTCTATGGGAGCGCCGGCCGCAGCGGAAGGGCGAGTGGCCGGGCCACTTCAAAGCTGCAGTGGGTTTTGCAACGGCGGTTCTCCCGCCGGAAATCTCACGTTTTTTCGCTGCGACCAAACCGCGAGATTTCCGCCGAGAATCCGCCCCGTGAGAACCCAGCCTAAGGGCGAGCACCCACTGGCGTTTTTTTACCTGCGTTTTGCGTTTTGCGTTTTGCGTTTTTCCTGCACAGGCATAGAGATAACATGTGTTCCTGTCCACTGGCGTTTTTTTTGCATTGCGTTTGCGTTTTTAACATAGGAACTGTCAGTTGCATATGTGTCCTTATTTTTCTCCATGGAAATTAATGGCAAAGCCGCGAAAACGCCGCGAAAAAGCCGCGAAAAACGCAGCGGAAAACGCGCGGAAAAAACGCGGGACACGCGGCGAAAACGCTGCGTTTTTTTCCCGCGGGAAACGCAAACGCCAGTGGGTGCTCGCCCTTATAGATGCACAGCGAACAAACCCCATCTGACTGAGGCCTTAAACAATAATATGAATTTATTTACAGAGGAAACTGAAATCTATGGGTATTTGCCAATACCTCCAAATTATCTACAATGTCTACTGGAGTCATACACCAGTACATGACACCCACTTAGCTACAGTGTCTGTTCAAATCTAAAAAATACCCTTCATGTCTGATCTTGTCAGAGGCTATCAATGCTTTTCTCTCCCCAAACATCCTATCTCACTCTGTGTTGCTCCATCAGCGATGCTTTATACTACTCTTCTGGTTTTGTTTTACATGGACTGCTGTGTATATATACAAACCAACCACATTAATAGGAAGTCAGTGAATGAAAGGAGAGAATGAAAATGAATTACAAGCAATTACACCAGTTAATAAACTATAAAACATTAAATGTGACATCTCATTTTCCCATGTAGTAATTTCCTTCACCCAGGATTTCTGGACCTTTGGGGTCTGACTACTCAGCTTAAAGGGGTATTCCAATACTTTACAAACTTCTAACCTTTTATCACAGCCTGCCTAAGTGAGGCATTCAACAATGAGTGCTTGTGCTTCAATCATGGGGTACTATTGTGTCTTGTCTCCACTGGAAGCAAGGGGTGGAGAGATGGGTGAGCTGTGTTGAGATGCAGGTGACACCCACTGCTGCTGATTAGCTGGCTGTCCCCGCTGCTCTGCCAGCCATCATCTCCGGGTCTCCGCTTCCATCTCCTCCCCTCCGGACTCTGGCTTCCATCTGCTTTGAGAGCCAACCACCCCGATGCTGTGTCCCCTGTCCAGCCCTCCAGCTGCCATGCCATCTTTTCTCTGTTTTTCTGCGGCCGCTGTTGTCACAGTTCCCTGCCCTGTCCCCGCTGGCCGTCACTCTCCTCTGCTCTCTGTGCCGACCACCCCACTGCTGCTGTCGTGGGCCGCTGCTGTCACACTTCCCTGGGCCCGCTGGCCTCCAATCTCTGCTGTTCTAAGTGCAGACCACCCTGCTGCCCTGCCATCATCTCTGACCCGCTTTGTCGAACACCCTTCGCGGTCCGCTGCTGTCACAATACCCTGCCCTATCTCCGCTGACTGACCGCCCATCTACACTGCTGTCAGTGCTGACCACCTTGTAAAGTGCCCTGTCCCTGCTTTCCTGCAACATCGGGGAGCTCACATACTGAACTGCCCAGACAGGAGCCCAGCCAATCAGCAGCTGTGGACGTACCATATACCTCCCACAGCGGTTTCCCAGGTCTCCACCCAATAGTACCCAATCATGGTATGGCACATGACCCCTGCTGTCCTGATTTTGAGATGTGTGCTGGAGGAGGATACAGAGTGAACAGGCAGATATGCAGTCCAGGGGATTATGGGAGATGTAGTAGAGATGCACAGGAGGACTGTGAACAGGAAGCACTGCTGTAAACGGCAAATGCTGCAGAATGAAGAGGAGAGCAAAAAAAAAAAACAGAGGAAAGGTAATGGATGAATTTACTATAGCACTATGAGATGATTTATGAGTATTTTGGAATTTCACTTTGGTCTCAGAATGCCCCTTTAAGGGCAAATCTTGTATGCTGACTGGTTCTACTTATTAATGTGAGATGGAGATCTTTGAAATCATGAGTAATAAGAAACTTTGTGGAAGTTCAAAATAAGTTTTATTAAATAAAAATGAAACTTTTAACAATCAGACTGTGGATTTACCCTCC
This sequence comes from Eleutherodactylus coqui, assembly GCF_035609145.1. Taxonomy (NCBI): domain Eukaryota; kingdom Metazoa; phylum Chordata; class Amphibia; order Anura; family Eleutherodactylidae; genus Eleutherodactylus; species Eleutherodactylus coqui. The sequence goes on from NC_089849.1 coordinate 95,545,565, forward strand.
TCATATTCACTGTCTGTGTTTAATTAAAGCTGAAAGGGTTTCATCCTATATTACTTATGTTCAATATCCTTGGTCTTACTGAAGAATATGAAGTACAGGAACACTTCAGCTTGTAGCAGATGAGGATACACAGAAGCTGCGGAGTTGGGATCTGTGCTGCAGGACTGAGTACAGTATTAATAAAGAGCGCGCTCATCTTGTAGGGGCCGTGATCTGCCGCTTCACAGGATGAAGTCAAGTCATGATGAGAGGTGAAAAGTTTGAGGTCGCAGACCAAGAGTCCGATAGTAGAGAACTTGGTATTCTCCAGTAGTACAAAATATTTCAGGAGATTAGTGTACTGATCTTGAGGGAGGTCACAGACTGAGAGTTACACAAAATTTCACAAAGTAAGGGCGCCCACCCACTGGCATTTTTTTACCTGCGTTTTGCGTTTTTCCTGCACAGGCATAGAGATAACATGTGTTCCTGTCCACTGGCGTTTTTTTTGCGTTGCATTTGCGTTTTTAACATAGGAACTGTCAGTTGCATATGTGTCCTTATTTTTCTCCTCATGCACCCATGAATGTCAATGGAGATTAACGGAAAAGCCGCGAAAACGCCGCGAAAACGCTGCGTTTTTTTCCCGCGGAAAACGCAAACGCCAGTGGGTGGGCGCCCTTAGGGTGGTTTCACACAGGCAATAAAATAGCGCAGTTTTCGCAAGATGCGAGAGTGAGCCAGAACGCAGAATTATGAAACCAATGTCTTTCAATGGTCTTCTTCACATTTGCAATGTTTTCGCTCATGTGATGTTGAGAGAAAAAAAAATTGCGGCATCTTTCTGCGTTTTGTGTTTTTTTTTTATCTCCCATGTTTCCCTATGGAGCCTTCGTTTTATTGCATCGCAAAGCACAAACTTGCGATTTTCGTGCGATGCGTTTTTATTTATATATTTTTTTATTATTTCAGATAGAACAGTAGATACTAACAGCCGAGGCAAAACGTTGAGACCTACTTTATCATCATTGATGATGAGGGAGGAGCTCCACGACTCATTCAGATGTTTAAACGCAAATAGTAGACAGTATTCTTTCTATTCACTAAGGCATAGAACATTCTCTAGGATTGACATGTTCTTGGTGAATTTTTTCCTCCTGCCTAGGGTGAGGGGGGCCTCAGATGAGACCGTCTCATGGTCAGATCACACACCAGTTTTTATGACCTTGGAGTTGTCCACTTTGAGCTGCAGACCAAGGATATGACGCAATAATACCTTTTTAATGAAAGTCCACCCCTTTAGGGAAAAGCTGCGAACAGTCACCCAAAAGTACTTCCTAAACAATGATACACCTGAAATGGACCCATTCACAGTATTGAACGCCCACAAATCAGTAATTAGGGGCATAATGATCCAACAGGGCTTCTTATACAAAAGGGAAAAGGCCAAATCATTAAATACACTCCTATCATTAATAAATAAACCTTGAACCCAACAGATGCAGACCACAGAGACCTATTCAGGGCGAAACAAAAATTGAGAGATGACTTGCTTATGAAACACGATAAGCAATTTAAATCTTACAAAGCTACTTACTATATGGCTAACAACATATTTAGTAGATTCATGGCCAATAGAGTAAAACAAAAACAAATATAAACAAGGATCCCATTCTTGAAAGAAACTGGATCAGTCCACAAGATCAGTGATCCATGGCAAATAGCAGAGGCTCTCAACCAGTTTTATAGAAGACTCTCTAATCGTAAAGAAAACCCCCTAATAGAGCAACCCTCTGAAGAAAAAATAAAAACATTTCTAAAGAACATAAATCTCCCCATGATAAGCCAAGGACATCTAGCAGCTCTCAACCTTCTAATCACTAGCCAAGAAATCCTGAAAATAATTATTTAATTTAATTAGAATTAAAACCTAAAAAAAAGGAAGCACCAGGCCCAGCAGATTGTCATGTGAATATTACCAAACTTTTAAAAAAGAATTGACCCTAAGTTTAACAAAAATATTTAATGAAGGTAGGTCCCGCGGAACTCTTTCGCTTGAGATGCTGCAGACCACAATAATGGCAATTCCTAGACTGGATAGTGATCCCACCTATCCTGCAAACGTCAGGCCAATCTCAATGCTAAACAGTCATACAAAAATGTCTGCAAAAATTCTAGCCCAATGTTTACTAAAAATCATACCAACAACAGTCCAGAGTGACCAAGTGGAATTTACCCAGACCGCACAAGAAGAATTATAGATTTGGTGACTATGGCGGTGGACCTCCAAGCTGATTTAGTGAATCCTGAGCAGGGGGTTGGACCAGATGACCTGGAGGTCCCTTCCAACTCTACCATTCTATGATTCTAAGCGCCTTCTTTGCTTCTCACGTTGGATGCAGAGAAGGCATTCAATAGGATCCACTAGGTATACGCGTTTTCAGTCTTGGAGAAGTTCGAATTTTTTATTTTTTTTTGAAAGAACCTGTTGGATTGGATTGCTCCTGTCCGCAGCGCAGCCTGTATGTATAAGATCTGCTGCGGGAAGCTTTCTATAAAGTGTTCTGGTTCTTTTGAGAAGTTCGAATTTAAGGGTGAGATCCTGAGAGCAATTAAGGCCCTCTATTCTGCCCCATCAGCGAGCGTACCGGTAAACGGAACCCTCTATAGCATCTTTAAAATCACAAATGGTGTGCGTCAGGCAGTCCCTCTCTCATTCCTTTTGTTTGTGATGACAATGGAGCCATTTGCAGAAACAATAAGAACAGAGGCTGACATTAGGGGAGTGCCAGTTCCGTTTCGGCAGCATAAGATAGGGCTCTTTGCAGACAACGTAGTGTTGTTATTGACCCACCCTCTAACATCTCATCGGGCGGTAACCAGAATAATAAGTAGCTTTGGACAGATCTCATGCTATAAAGTTAATTCTCACAAGTCTCTAATAGAAGGCCTCCATATCCCTAGCTCTCTTAAAGAGCATATGTTAAAAGAATTACCTTACTTATGGGAGGGAGAGTCGGTTCCCTACCTGAGGCTGAGAATTTCCATACCCCTTAGTAGTATGCCTGCAACAAATTTAAAACTATTGCTTGATACAATTCAACAAAATGTAACCAAACTTACCAAAGTAGAACCCTCATGGTTGGGCGGAATTGTGCTTTATAAAATGATGTTGCTCCCAAAGATTCTATATGGCTTTCATACCATGATAATCCCATGCCCCCAGAGATACCTAAAAGCACTTCAAAAACAAATGCTGTCTTTTATCTGGAATGGCAAGAGACCAAGGATATCAGCCTCCATATTACAGTATATTCCTCAAGAAGGAGAGGAGGAATGGGAGTTCCAAACCTAATTCCATGTAATAGAGCTAATTTCGTTGTTAGGACCAAGAGACCAAGGCGTTGTCCGGGCTTCTGACCCTGTTTCTTTCAGCAGTCACAGGGTTACTGTGTCCAGCTCTTCCACCAGTTGGTAAATATTTGTAATCAAGCTCGTATGTAAACCCTGCAGTCTGCATCCACCATGCCTGATATGATTGCTTGCAAGCCCGTCTCAGTCTGTGTCTGAATGCAGTTCGTGGTGCACCTAACCAGTGCACTGTCTCTGAGGGTGCGGTCACACGAGCGTAGGCGTATTTATGTTCGCATGTGCGCAGCGTTTAATCGCCGGAAAGAACGTTTTTCGGCGATCATGACCAGAGCTAGAAAGTGTTTTATCGTTTGTTCCTACTTTGCAAACTATCTTTTCGGCCATCGAATATGCGTTGGCGCGTATTTCGGTCGCGTATGTTCCGTTTTTTTTCGGGTTGTTGTTTTTACGCGCCGTAAAATCGCCCGTGCGAACGAATGTATTGGAAACCAACGCCTCAGATGGTCACGTTTATACGATTGAGCGCAAAAACGCACCGTTTATGCGCTCGTGTGAACGCACCCTTAGTGTTTTCCCAGATTCCTATGTGCCTACTTCTGGGTTCTGTCTATACTTTATATATCTTATCGCTGCTCAGGTCTGCTTCTGGTTCCACTTGCTGATTACTCCTGTATATCTGTGTGGCTCAGTGCATTGACCCTGAATCACCTCACCACCAGATGGGAGGGACATTTAGGAGCTAGGGTCAGGAAAGGTGGCCTGGACCTCTCTACCATCTGAAGTACTTCCAGGACAGGGACACCTCATCCATCTACCGTGTTTCCCCAAAAATAAGACAGTGTCTTATATTAATTTTTGTTCAAAAAGGTTTAACTTTTTTACATGTATAGCTGCCTGGACACTATTTAAATTGACCTTTTTAATTAACTGTTAGCAGGGCTTAATTTTGGAGTAGGGCTTATATTTCAAGCATCCTCAAAAAGCCTGAAAAATCATTTTGCATCCTCAAAAATTCTGGAAATTCATGATATGTCTTATTTTCAGGGAAACAGGGTAGATCAGGGAAAGACCCATTTCTATACCTGCACCGAATTCTCACTCTTGTCCTGCCAGCACCTAGGTGTCAGCTGCCTCCCCTGCCTGGGGGTTCCATTTGGCAGGGAGACACAGTGGATCCACTAAATCCATAACATTAGGTCAACAAATTAGATTCTGGTGCTTCCCCTTAAATTCTATTAGCTGGCCTTCTACAGAACAACACCTGGGAGGGGGCCGAAATCTCCGGACGGTTTTACTGGCAGTCTCATTGAACCCAAAGATTCAGTCAACAAACTGCCATACTATCAGGGCATCAATAGAAGCATGGGCCCATATAGTAAAGATTTCCAAAACTCACTTTCCTAAATGACAAGTGCCTCTTCCAATAGAGATTCTAGAATTACTCATCCCCAACCTGTCAATTAAACAGTGGATGAATTTGGGATATACAATGTGAGTAGAGATGAGCGAACACCAAAATGTTCGGGTGTTCGTTATTCGAAACGAACTTCCCGCGATGTTCGAGGGTTCGTTTCGAATAACGAACCCCATTGAAGTCAATTAGCGACCAGAACATTTTTGTATTTCGCCGATGCTCGCTAAGGTTTTCATGTGTGAAAATCTGGGCAATTCAAGAAAGTGATGGGAACGACACAGCACAGGATAGGGCAGGCGAGGGGCTACATGTTGGGCTGCATCTCAAGTTCACAGGTCCCACTATTAAGCCAGAATACCGGCAAGAGTGGGCCCCCCCCCCCCCTCCCAACAACTTTTACTTCTGAAAAGCCATCATTAGCATGGCATACCTTTGCTAAGCACCACACTAGCTACAACAAAGCACAATCACTGCCTGCATGACACTCCGCTGCCACTTCTACTGGGTTACATGCTGCCCAACCGCCCCCCCTCCCCCCCACAGCGCACACCAAAGTGTCCCTGCGCAGCCTTCAGCTGCCCTCATGCCACACCACCCTCATGTCTATTTAGAAGTGCGTCTGCCATGAGGAGGAACCGCAGGCACACACTGCAGAGGGTTGGCACGGCTAGGCAGCGACCCTCTTTAAAAGGGGCGGGGCGATAGCCCACAATGCTGTACAGAAGCAATGAGAAATAGAATCCTGTGCCACCGCCATCAGGAGCTGCACACGTGGGCATAGCAATGGGGAACCTATGTGTCACACACTATTCATTCTGTCAAGGTGTCTGCATGCCCCAGTTAGACCGGGCTTTTTAATTCATAGACACAGGCAGGTACAACTCCCTATTGTGAAGTCCCTGTCGACCGACAGCATGGGTGGCTCCCTGGAACCCACCGGCGGTACACAAAAATATCCCATTGCATTGCCCAACACAGCTGAGGTAGTAATGTCGTGCGTAATACAGGTGGGCTTCGGCCCACACTGCATGCCCCAGTCAGACTGGGGTTCTTTACAAGTGGACACATGTAGGTTACACTCCGTGTGCACCTACAGCATGGGTGGCTCCCTGGAACCCACCGGCGGTACACAAAAATATCCCATTGCATTGCCCAACACAGCTGAGGTAGTAATGTCGTGCGTAATACAGGTGGGCTTCGGCCCACACTGCATGCCCCAGTCTGACTGGGGTTCTTTAGAAGTGGACACATGTAGGTTAAACTCCCTGTGGACCCACAGCATGGGTGGGTGCCAGGAAGCCACCGGCGGTACATAGAAATATCCCATTGCATTGCCCAACACAGCTGAGGTAGTAATGTCGTGCGTAATACAGGTGGGCTTCGGCCCACACTGCATGCCCCAGTCAGACTGGGGTTCTTTACAAGTGGACACATGTAGGTTACACTCCGTGTGCACCTACAGCATGGGTGGCTCCCTGGAACCCACCGGCGGTACACAAAAATATCCCATTGCATTGCAAAACACAGCTGAGGTAGTAATGTCGTGCGTAATACAGGTGGGCTTCGGCCCACACTGCATGCCCCAGTCTGACTGGGGTTCTTTAGAAGTGGACACAGATGCGTTTACAACTCCCTGTGGACCGACAGCATGGGTGGGTGCCAGGAAGCCACCGGCGGTACATAGAAATATCCCATTGCATTGCCCAACACAGCTGAGGTAGTGATGTCGTGCTTAATGCAGGTGGCCTAAAAATTAATTTGATTACACTGTAGGCGAGGGCCCACAAAAATTGCTGTATCAACAGTACTAATGTACATCCCAAAAATTGGCCATGGCCAGCCAAGAGGGCAGGTGAAACCCATTAATCGCTTTGGTTAATGTGGCTTAAGTGGTAACTAGGCCTGGAGGCAGCCCAGTGTAACGAAAAATTGGTTCAAGTTAAACTTTCAACGCTTTTAAGCGCATTGAAACTTTTAAAAATTGTTTAGAAAAATTATTTGAGTGAGCCTTGTGGCCCTAAGAAAAATTGCCCGTTCAGCGTGATTACGTGAGGTTTCAGGAGGAGTAGCAGGAGGAGGAGGAGGAGGAGGAGGAATATTAGACACAGATTGATGAAGCAGAAATGTCCCCGTTTTTGATGGGGATACAGAACGATGCTTCCATCCGCGGGTGCAGCCTACGTATTGCTTACGTATCGCTGCTGTCCGCTGGTGGAGAAGAGAAGTCTGGCGAAATCCAGCCTTTGTTCATCTTGATGAGTGTTAGCCTGTCGGCACTGTCGGTTGACAGGCGGGTACGCTTATCTGTGATGATTCCCCCAGCCGCACTAAACACCCTCTCCGACAAGACGCTAGCCGCAGGACAAGCAAGCACCTCCAGGGCATACAGCGCGAGTTCAGGCCATGTGTCCAGCTTCGACACCCAGTAGTTGTAGGTGGCAGAGGCGTCACGGAGGACGGTCGTGCGATCGGCTACGTACTTCCTCCCCATCCTTTTACAGTGCTCCCGCCGACTCAGCCTTGACTGGGGAGCGGTGACACAGTCTTGTTGGGGAGCCAGAAAGCTGTCAAAGGCCTTGGACAGTGTTCCCTTGCCTGTGCTGTACATGCTGCCTGATCTCTGCGCCTCCCCTGCTACCTGGCCCTCGGAACTGCGCCTTCTGCCACTAGCGCTGTCGGATGGGAATTTTACCATCAGCTTGTCCGCAAGGGTCCTGTGGTATAGCAACACTCTTGAACCCCTTTCCTCTTCGGGAATGAGAGTGGGCAGGTTCTCCTTATAGCGTGGGTCGAGCAGTGTGTACACCCAGTAATCCGTAGTGGCCAGAATGCATGTAACGCGAGGGTCACGAGAAAGGCATCCTAACATGAAGTCAGCCATGTGTGCCAGGGTACCTGTACGCAACACATGGCTGTCCTCACTCGGAAGATCACTTTCAGGATCCTCCTCCTCCTCCTCCTCTGGCCATACATGCTGAAAGGATGACAGGCAAGCAGCATGGGTACCCTCAGCAGTGGGCCAAGCTGTCTCTTCCCCCTCCTCCTCATGTTCCTCCCCCTCCTCCTCCTCAACGCGCTGAGATATAGACAGTAGGGTGCTCTGACTATCCAGCGACATACTGTCTTCCCCCGCCTCTGTTTCCGAGCGCAAAGCGTCTGCCTTTATGCTTTGCAGGGAACTTCTCAAGAGGCATAGCAGAGGAATGGTGATGCTAATGATTGCAGCATCGCCGCTCACCATCTGGGTAGACTCCTCAAAGTTTCCAAGGACCTGGCATATGTCTCCCAACCAGGCCCACTCTTCTGTAAAGAATTGAGGAGGCTGACTCCCACTACGCCGCCCATGTTGGAGTTGGTATTCCACTATAGCTCTACGCTGTTCATAGAGCCTGGCCAACATGTGGAGCGTAGAGTTCCACCGTGTGGGCACGTCGCACAGCAGTCGGTGCACTGGCAGCTTAAAGTGATGTTGCAGGGTGCGCAGGGTGGCAGCGTCCGTGTGGGACTTGCGGAAATGTGCGCAGAGCCGGCGCGCCTTTACGAGCAGGTCTGACAAGCGTGGGTAGCTTTTCAGAAAGCGCTGAACCACCAAATTAAAGACATGGGCCAGGCATGGCACGTGCGTGAGGCTGCCGAGCTGCAGAGCCGCCACCAGGTTACGGCCGTTGTCACACACGACCATGCCCGGTTGGAGGCTCAGCGGCGCAAGCCAGCGGTCGGTCTGCTGTGTCAGACCCTGCAGCAGTTCGTGGGCCGTGTGCCTCTTATCGCCTAAGCTGAGTAGTTTCAGCACGGCCTGCTGACGCTTGCCCACCGCTGTGCTGCCACACCGCGCGACACCGACCGCTGGCGACATGCTGCTGCTAACACATCTTGATTGCGAGACAGAGGAGGAGGAGGAGGAGGGTGCTTTAGTGGAGGAAGAATACACCTCCGCAGATACAACCACCGAGCTGGTGCCCGCAATTCTGGGGGTGGGTAGGACGTGAGCGGTCCCAGGCTCTGACTCTGTCCCAGCCTCCACTAAATTCACCCAATGTGCCGTCAGGGAGATGTATTGGCCCTGCCCGCCTGTGCTTGTCCACGTGTCCGTTGTTAAGTGGACCGTGGCAGTAACCGCGTTGGTGAGGGCGCGTACAATGTTGCGGGAGATGTGGTCGTGCAGGGCTGGGACGGCACATCGGGAAAAGTAGTGGCGACTGGGAACTGAGTAGCGCGGGGCCGCCGCCTCCATGATACTTTTGAAGGACTCCGTTTCCACAACCCTATACGGCAGCATCTCAAGGCTGATGAATTTTGCTATGCGAACGGTTAACGCTTAAGCGTGCGGGTGTGTGGCGGCGTACTTGCGCTTGCGCTCAAACACTTGCGCAAGCGACGGCTGGACGGTGCGCTGAAGTACACTGGTGGATGGGGCCGAGGACAGCGGAGGTGAGGGTGTGGGTGCAGGCCATGAGGCGGTAGTGCCTGTGTCCTGAGAGGGGGGTTGGATAGCAGTGTCAGGTTGGGGCACAGGGGGAGAGGCAGCGGTGCAAACCGGAGGTGATGAACGGCCTTCGTCCCACCTTGCGGGGTGCTTGGCCATCATATGTCTGCGCATGCTGGTGGTGCTGAGGCTGTTGGTGTTGGCTCCCCGGCTGAGCTTTGCGCGACAAAGGTTGCACACCACTGCTCGTCGGTCGTCAGGCGTCTCTGTGAAAAACTCCCAGACCTTAGAGCACCTCGGCCTCTGCAGGGTGGCATGGCGCGAGGGTGCGCTTTGGGAAACACTTGGTGGATTATTCGGTCTGGCCCTGCCTCTACCCCTGGACACCGCACTGCCTCTTGCAACCTGCCCTGCTGCTCCCCTGCCTCCCCCTCTGAAGACCTGTCCTGAGTAGGCGTTGCAAACCAGGTGGGGTCAGTCACCTCATCGTCCTGCTGCTCTTCCTCAGAATCCTCTGTGCGCTCCTCCCTCGCACTTACTGCCCTCACTACTACCTGACTGCAAGACAACTGTGTCTCATCGTCATCGTCCTGCTCACCCACAGAAAGTTCTTGAGACAGTTTGCGGAAGTCCCCAGCCTCATCCCCCGGACCCCGGGAACTTTGCAATGGTTGGGCATCAGTGACGATAAACTCCTCTGGTGGGAGAGGAACCACTGCTGCCCAATCTGAGCAGGGGCCCGAGAACAGTTCCTGGGAGTGTTCCCGCTCCTGAGCAGGTGTCATTGTAGTGGAGTGAGGAGGCTGGGAGGAAGGAGGAGCAGCAGACAGAGGATTCTGATTTGCAGCAGTGGACGGCGCAGAACTGCGGTTGGACGATAGGTTGCTCGAAGCACTTTCTGCCATCCAGGACAGGACCTGCTCACACTGCTCATTTTCTAATAACCGTCTCCCGCGTGGACCCATGAATTGTGCGATGACTGTTGGGACGCCAGAAACGTGCCTCTCTACTAATCGCGCCGCAGTCGGCTGCGATACACCTGGATCAGGAGTTTGGCCTGTGCCCACACCCTGACTTGGCCCTCCGCGTCCTCGGCCGCGTCCACGTCCTCTAGGCCTACCCCTACCCCTCAGCATGCTGTATTACCAGTGATTTGATTTCACAGGCAGGAAATAAATTGGCGCAAGACTGCAGGCCAAATATAATTTTTTCCCTTTTTTGAAAACGAAAGGCCCCACTGCCTCTAGTGAATGAATAATCTAAGTTTAATAACTGTGCTGTTTCCCTGCTAATGTGTCACAGAACGTGAGGGTAGCAGAGTTATTAACTGTGGCAGAGCAGGTATTTTTTTTCCCAATTAAGGAAAGCAAATGGCGAAGCCAGGAGTAAAACGTAGCTGGGTGCGTATGATTTTTAAAGGTGTCACACGCAGCCGACACGTGTCCACCGCCCTTAGGACGGACAGAGGCCGGACAAATAGAATTATTTTCCGTTTTTTGGCACCAAAAGGCAGCACTGCGTATATTCTATGAACATGAGAAGTTTAATAACTGTGCTGTTTTCCTGCTAATGTGTCACAGAACTTGAGGGTAGCAGAGTTATTATAACTCTGGCAGAGCAGGTATTTTTTTCCCAATTAAGGAAAGCAAATGGCGAAGCCAGGAGTAAAACGTAGCTGGGTGCGTCTGATTTTTAAACGTTGCACACGCAGCCGACACGTGTCCACCGCCCTTAGGACGGACAAAGGCAGGACAAATAGAATTTTTTTCAGTTTTTTTCCACCAAAAGGCAGCACTGCGTATATTCAATGAACATGAGAAGTTTAATAACTGTGCTGTGGCCCTGCTAATGTGGCACAGAACTTGAGGGTAGCAGAGTTATTATAACTCTGGCAGAGCAGGTATTTTTTTCCCAATTAAGGAAAGCAAATGGCGAAGCCAGGAGTAAAACGTAGCTGGGTGCGTCTGATTTTTAAACGTTGCACACGCAGCCGACACGTGTCCACCGCCCTTAGGACGGACAGAGGCAGGACAAATAGAATTATTTTCCGTTTTTTTGCACCAAAAGGCAGCACTGCGTATATTCAATGAACATGAGAAGTTTAATAACTGTGCTGTGGCCCTGCTAATGTGACACAGAACTTGAGGGTAGCAGAGGACGGACAGAGGCAGGTCAAATAGAATTTTTTTCACTTGTTTTACAAGCAAAAGGCCGCACTGCGTATATTCAATGAATAATAACTGTGTTGTGGCCCTGCCTACACAATTCTTTCCCTGCAGTATCAATGGAGGGTGCAATGCTCTGCAGAGGCGATTTTGAGAAGAAAAAAAATATGCAGCACAGCTAACAGCAGCCTGGACAGTACTGCACACGGTTAAATATGGCCCTAGAAAGGACCGTTGAGGTTCTTGAAGGCTACACTCACTCCTAACACTCTCCCTGCCTATGCAACACTTCTGTCCCTAATGCCGGGTGCAACGCTCTGCAGAGGCGATTTTGAGAAGAAAAAAAAATTGCCACTGCTAACAGCAGCCAACACACAGCTATCAGTGGCCCTAATAAGGACCTTTGGGGGTCTTGAAGCCTACACTAACTTCCAATTCTTTCCCTACAGCAGCTCCGGTACAAACAGCACTGTCCCTCATCTAACTCACCAGGCATCTGAGGCGAGCCGCGGGAGGGGCCGACTTTTATATTAGGCGGACACCTGATCTCGCCAGCCACTCACAGCAGGGGGGTGGTATAGGGCTGGAACAACACAGGAGGAAGTTGTAATGCCTTCCCTGTCTTTCAATTGGCCAGAAAAGCGCGCTAACGTCTCAGGGAAGGAAGTGAAAGTAACCCGAACACCGCATGGTGTTCGTTACGAATAACGAACATCCCGAACACCCTAATATCCGCACGGATATCAAGTTCGGACGAACACGTTCGCTCATCTCTAAATGTGAGTCTAAACTAAAATACTTTGAAGCATTATGCAAAGAAGCAGTTCATGAGTGGGGACCTATTAAAATACCCACAAATCAAACGTTTTTTGGCAACTCAAGCACCACTAACACTGTAACACTACCTATCTATGCAACCTTTTATTTAAGCAGAACATTCCTAAAATATAAATAAAGACCCTTTATGACATTCTTAATGGGGAAGCCGAGGAGGAGGAAATCAAATTTTAAAAAGCACATCTCCTTAATTGAAATCCGAGCATGACTTGGAGAGGTGGGCCAAAGCATTCACATGGGCTCACAGGAGCACCTCTTGCACAGCTTCACTGGAAGTACACCATGAAGTGGTAACTAGATGGTACTATCCTCCTAGCAGGTTGGCTAGATTGTTCCCGGGGTCTACTGACTCTAGAGCATGCAGGTAGATGGGATCTCTTTTCTACACATTCTGGGAGTGTCCTCCTATCCTCTCCCTTTGGGCCTCAGTAATCCATAAGGTCACCGGTATAAACATTAAACCCAACCCCCAACTCGCCATCTTATTGTTAGGAATAGAAGATATTCTTTCCCAGTGCAGGAAAATTATTTCACATATTCTACTCATAATAAAGTTAATAATAGCCAGAGAATGGAGGTCCCTTATACTGGACTCGATCCAAAATATTATCAACACGACTGCAGAACATTGCTCATAATAAAAACTATTTGCTTTACGACAGGACAGAATGCAATATTGGAAGGAAACATGGCAACCTTGGTTAAATTGTATAAAGAAGGGGTTAGTCTAAAAATCAGAGTTTAGATCCATTTCTTTGTAGGGAAAACTGAAGTGAATGGAACAATGGGTTGGAAGGGACTACTTCCTTCCTCTTGTAAGATGATACATAGAGATGAGCGAGCACCAAAATGCTCGGGTGCTTGTTACTCGAGACGAAATTCTCGCGATGCTCGAGGGTTCGTTTCGAGTAACGAACCCCATTGAAGTCAATGGGCGACTCGAGCATTTTTGTATATCGCCGATGCTCGCTAAGGTTTTCATTTGTGAAAATCTGGGCAATTCAAGAAAGTGATGGGAACGACATAGCAACGGATAGGGCAGGCGAGGGGCTACATGTTGGGCTGCATCTCAAGTTCCCAGGTCCCATTATTAAGCCACAATAGCGGCAAGAGTGGGCCCCCCCCTCCCAACAATGACGCATGACGCAGTGTCCACAGCGCACACCAAAGTGTCCCTGCGCAGCCTTCAGCTGCCCTCATGCCACGCCACCCTCATGTCTATTTATAAGTGCGTCTGCCATGAGGAGGAACCGCAGGCACACACTGCAGAGGGTTGGCACGGCCAGGCAGCGACCCTCTTTAAAAGGGGCAGGGCGATAGCCCATAATGCTGTACAGAAGCAATGAGAAATCCAATCCTGTGCCACCTCCATCAGGAGCTGCAAACGTGGGCATAGCAATGGGGAACCCATGTGCCACACACTATTCATTCTGTCAAGGTATCTGCATGCCCCAGTCAGACCGGGTTTTTTTATAAATAGTCACAGGCAGGTACAACTCCGCAATGGGAATTCCGTGTGCACCCACAGCATGGGTGGCTCCCTGGAACCCACCGGCTGTACATAAATGTATCCCATTGCAGTGCCCAGCACAGCTGAGGTAACGTCCGATTAAATGCAGGTGGTCTTCGGCCCACACTGCATGCCCCAGTCTGACCGGGGTTTTTTAATACATAGACACTGGCAGGTACAAATCCCTAATGTGAAGTCCCTGTGGACACACAGCATGGGTGGCTCCCTGGAACCCACCAGCGGTACATAAATATATCCCATTGCATTGCCCATCACAGCTGAGGCAACATCAGGTTTAATGCAGGTGGGCTTCGGCCCACACTGCATGCCCCAGTCAGACTGCGGTTCTTTAGAAGTGGACACATGGAGTTACAACTCCGTGTGGACCTACAGCATGGGTGGCTCCCTGGAACCCACCGGCGGTACATAAATATATCCCATTGCAGTGCCCATCACAGCTGAGGTAACGTCAGCTTTAATGCAGGTGGGCTAAAAATTACTAGGATTACAATGTAGGCGAGGGCCCCAAAAAATTGGTGTACCAACAGTACAAATGTACTTCAGAAAAATTGTCCATGCCCAACCAAGAGGGCAGGTGAATCCCATTAATCGCTTTGGTTAATGTGGCTTAATTTGTAACTAGGCCTGTAGGCAGCCCAGTTAAAATAAAAATTGGTTCAGGTGCAAGTTTCAACGCTTTATTGACTTGAGAATTGAAACGCTGCGCCGGCGCACCTTTCCGAGCAGGTCTGACTAGCGTGGGTAGCTTTTCAGAAAGCGCTGAACCACCAAATTAAAGACGTGGGGCAGGCATGGCACGTGCGTGAGGCTGCCGAGCTGCAGAGCCGCCACCAGGTTACGGCCATTGTCACACACGACCATGCCCGGTTGGAGGCTCAGCGGCGAAAGCCAGCGGTCAGTCTGCTCTGTCAGACCCTGCAGCAGTTCGTGGGCCGTGTGCCTCTTATCTCCTAGGCTGAGTAGTTTCAGCACGGCCTGCTGACGCTTGGCCACCGCTGTGCTGCCACGCCGCGCGACACCGACTGCTGGCAACGTGCTGCTGCTGACACATTTTGATTGCGAGACAGTGGTTGCGTAGGAGGAGGAGGAGGAGGAGGGTGGTTTAGTGGAGGAAGCATACACTGCCGCAGATACCAGCACCGAGCTGGGGCCCGCAATTCTGGGGGTGGGTAGGACGTAAGCGGTCCCAGGCTCTGACTCTGTCCCAGCCTCCACTAAATTCACCCAATGTGCCGTCAGGGAGATATAGTGGCCCTGCCCGCCTGTGCTTGTCCACGTGTCCGTTGTTAAGTGGACCTTGGCAGTAACCGCGTTGGTGAGGGCGCTTACAATGTTGCGGGAGACGTGGTCGTGCAGGGCTGGGATGGCACATCGGGAAAAGTAGTGGCGACTGGGAGCCGAGTAGCGCCGGGCCGCCGCCGCCATCATGTTTTTAAAAAGCCTCCGTTTCCACAAGCCTATACGGCAGCATCTCCAGGGTGATCAATTTGGCTATGTGCACGTTTAACACTTGAGCGTGCGGGTGCGTGGTTGCGTACTTGCGCTTGCGCTCAAACACTTGCGCTAGCGACGGCTGGACGGTGCGCTGAGAGACATTGCTGGATGGGGCCAAGGACAGCGGAGGTGAGGGTGTGGGTGCAGGCCGGGAGACGGTAGTGCCTGTGTCCTGAGAGGGGGGTTGGATCTCAGTGGCAGGTTGGGGCACAGGGGGAGAGGCAGTGGTGCAAACCGCAGGCGGTGAACGGCCTTCGTCCCACCTTGTGGGGTGCTTGGCCATCATATGTCTGCGCATGCTGGTGGTGGTGAGGCTGGTGGTGGTGGCTCCACGGCTGATCTTGGCGCGACAAACCTTGCACACCACAGTTCGTTGGTCGTCTGCACTCTCAGTGAAAAACTGCCACACCTTTGAGCACCTCGGCCTCTGCAGAGTGGCATGGCGCGAGGGGGAACTTTGGGAAACAGTTGGTGGATTATTTGGTCTGGCCCTGCCTCTACCCCTGGCCACCGCACTGCCTCTTCCAACCTGCCCTGCTGCTGCACTTGCCTCCCCCTCTGAAGACCTGTCCTCAGTAGGCTTAGCAAACCAGGTGGGGTCAGTCACCTCATCGTCCTGCTGCTCTTCCTCCGAATCCTCTGTGCACTCCTCCCTCGGACTTACTGCAATTACTACTACCTGAGTGATAGACAACTATGTCTCATCGTCGTCGTCCTCCTCACCCACTGAAAGCTCTTGAGACAGTCGCCAGAGGTCCCCAGCCTCATACCCCGGACCCCGGGAACTTTCCAAAGGTTGGGCATCGGTCACGACAAACTCCTCTGGTGGGAGAGGAAGCATTGCTGCCCATTCTGGGCAGGGGCCCAAGAACAGTTCCTGGGAGTCTGCCTGCTCCTCAGAATGTGTCATTGTAATGGAGTGAGGAGGCTGGGAGGAAGGAGGAGCAGCAGCCAGAGGATTCAGAGTTGCAGCAGTGCACAACGCAGAACTCTGGGTGGTCGATAGATTGCTGGATGCACTTTCTGCCATCCACGACAGGACCTGCTCACACTGCTCATTTTCTAATAAAGGTCTACCGCGTGGACCATTAATTGTGAAATTAATCTGGGGACGCCAGAAACGTGCCTCTCTCCTAATCCCACAGCAGTCGGCTGCGATTCACCTGGATCAGGAGCTCGGCCTGTGTCCACACCCTGACTTGGGCCTCCGCATCCTCGCCCACGTCCACGTCCTCTAGGCCTACCCCTACCCCTCAGCAAGGTGTATTACCAGTAGTGCAGAAACAGAACGCTGTAATTAAATGTGCCGCTTATTGGCCTGTGGTTGGAGGCTGACTTCGCTTACGGAACACACAGCAGAGCCAGGAAAGAATTTTGCGCAAGCCTGTAGTGAGACGTAGGTGTGTATGACTGAGCTAGTGGAAATCACAGCGCAGAAGCAGTCAAGTGTCCAAAGGCCACTAGTAGGCCTTAAGTATTTTGCTTCTATTTTTTAAAGGCTGAGCTGAGACAGCAGACAGATACTGTAGGCAGCGTATATATGTATACTTTTTCCCTCTGGACGGGATGACAGAGGTGATGTAACGGGCAACGCAGAGCCAGGAAACAATTTTGTGCAAGCCTGCTGTAACACTTAGCTGCGTAATAATTAGGACTACTACCCCCAGCAGAGACGCAGTACACTGAAGACGGTCACAGGCAGCCCAAAGATAGTATTTTTCCCAAATTTGTCTGAAAAAGCCCACTGCCTATATAGACAGTATATCTCTTTCACCTTTCCCACTGTCCCTGCCTCACCAGTACTGGCCCTATACTATGTAAAATTACTGCAGACTGTTTCCCTCTGGACGGGATGACGGCGGTGATGTAACGGGCAACGCAGAGCCAGGAAAGAATTTTGCGCAAGCCTGCTGTAACACTTAGCTGCGTAATAATTAGGACTACTACCCCCAGCAGAGACGCAGTACACTCAAGACGATCACAGGCAGCCCAAAGATAGTATTTTTCCCAAATTTGTTTGAAAAACCCCACTGCCTATATAGACAGTATATCTCTTTCCCTGCCTCACCAGTACTAGCCCTATAATATGTACAATGACTGCAGACTGAGGATGCAATGCTCTGCACGCCCGATATACAAAAAAAAAAAAAAGTGCAACACTGCTAAAAGCAGCCTCAACAGTACTGCACACGGTCAGATGTGGCCCTAAGAAGGACCGTTGGGGTTCTTGAAGCCTAATATTACACCTAACACTCTCCCTATAGCAGCTCCGGCACCAGCAGCACTGTCCCTGATCTATGTCAGAATGCATCTGTGGCGAGCCGCGGGAGGGGCCGATTTTTATACTCGGGTGACACCTGATCTCGCCAGCCACTCACTGCAGGGGGTGGTATAGGGCTTGAACGTCGCAGGGGGAAGTTGTAATGCCTTCCCTGTCTTTCTATTGGCCAGAAAAGCGCGCTAACGTCTCAGAGATGAAAGTGAAAGTAACCCGAACATCGCGTGGTACTCGTTACGAGTAACGAGCATCTCGAACACGTTAATACTGGAACGAGTATCAAGCTCGGACGAGTACGTTCGCTCATCTCTAATGATACAGTTTGGTAAATGTATTCCAAAGTGCACTCCCCTTCCTTTTCCAACCTACCTTTCCCACATCTTTCTCTTCCCAGGTTTATGTTACAAATGTCTAAAAAAAAGAAATATCTACAGTCTAACCTCACGTCCTCATCGTAGGAGACGGGCAACAGTCAAGTAGGGGACTGCCTGACAGGGCGAAGTAGGGTAGCCGCTATGGTAGCCGTGAAGGCCTGTCAGGAACCTCGAATACGGCTGGCTAACGAGGCTCTGATGAAGGCCGGTAGTAGCAGTACCTTCCTTGCTGAAGGCAGATGCACCTGCTAGTTGAGGCAAACGGCAACAGCAAGCAACAGAGAGGGGCCTAGTACCAATACACTTGTGAAATGGACCTCTTTACTTCCCGTCGCCTCCTGTCCCAAAGCGTCGAAGTATCCAGGGAGTCCTGATCAAAAAACAATAGCTGTCATTCTAGATTGGCGATACGGACCCTCGTTGTCCAAGCAAGATAACTAACTAACTATACTACTTGGATATAGACATTAGGTAACCTGTGGGGCTGTTGAGCCGTGTCTCGGAGTTACGTAGACCTCAAACGTTGATCCAGGGATTATTCTGATTGCCATTATGGAGTCAGGAAGGAAATTGGCTTCTGCCTTGATGCTTTTTTTTTGCCTTCATCTGGATCAACAAGGGGGAGGGGTTGGGAAGAAACAGGATGAACTGGATGGACATTGTCTTCATTCAGCCTACTATGTTACCTGACTATTTACTACTCTGCATTCCAATATGTTGTAAAGCTTGAATGTTCAGCAAAAATGATTGAAACAAAAAAAAAAAAAAATAACTGAATAAAAAAATAGACCAAATACTCTCGTTCTTCTGCATTGTTGCCAAACTAATTGTTCCTCTTTTATTGCTCTAAATGAGGTCTGCGAACAAGGCTTCCAGAGACTTCACTATAGATTTATTGATCCTACCTGGAGAGATTGTAAGCACGTACAACACTCGCAGTAACCAGGTCACATTTATCAGAGCTAAAGTAATCGGCTTAAAGTCGGTCTTATCTCCAATGAAAATGTATTTATCAGGCGAATTACATCTGATTTTTCACAGTTTTTCACTTGTTCTATTTAGCACTATGACTCTCATGTTTTTGTAGACCATGAAGAGTCTAAGCCAGGGGTGCACAACCTGCGGTCTCAGGGCTACATGTGGCCACCATGACTTTCTCTGCAGTCTCCAACTATCTGTTTACAAGAAGGCTTGTCTGTGTCTAGCGGACGCTCAGGAATTTTCTATGCTAGAGAGGGGCATAGTGTGAGAGTCTCCTGACCCCTGTGTGGTGCACCAGAAAAGAGTATATGAGGTGGTCATGTATGAGCGGGACTATTCTCATTGTAGTTTATGGGGGTATCGAAGTGTGCTGCTATTTCAGCAGCTCCAGTAAACTACAATGGAGAGAGTAACATGCATCCATGGTCTCTTCTTTTCTGCGAATGCAAATAGGGGGGGGGGGGGTAATTGATCCCCATTCTCCCAATAGTTGGTAGCCATTTCAGGGGAACAGGCACCTAACTGACTAACTTGGTGATATGCAAATAAAGATTATTATTATTTATGGCATATACTTGCAATATACCATAAATTAATCAGATGATAATATCCCTTCAAGTTTTATTGTAGCCCTTATGGCTATTACCCAATATGGCTATTATACCAAAAAAGCTGGCGGATCCTTGGTCTAAACTCAGTGACCTTTGCCAAAATCGCTGTCTGACTTGTCCATATGATTTATAGGAAAAAAAGACTTTAAAGTAGAATTCCCTTTAACAGTTGAAATATGAAGCTGTTTCATTAATTATCTTGATATTTGCAACAAACATTTTATTATTTTTTTATTTTTTCCACTTCTCTTCCACATTTGGCTAATTACTTTTGTATTTCTCTGCACAAATAAAGCCCCCTTCTGTTTCATTAATTGTAATTGGAAATTGCTGGAGAAGAGAGATGGGGAAACGAGACATCTCTTGGCAGGAGGTTCCGCTTGTTCCCTGGGCTCTTCATATCTATTGTCCGTCCTTTACGAAAATGCTTTTGCGGCTGAACTCATAGACGTGTATTTATTTACAATTGAGCTAATGAGCAACCAAAGACGGGCTAGAGCAGGTGGATGAAGCAAGAGCCTCCGGCGTTGGAACCTTCCATATATTGTAATAGTTCTATGGAGTAGGCATAAACACAAAATGAAAATTAAAGGAGGCTCATCTAACCTATTTCCTATATATTGGGGCATTAGCCAAGCCTCATGCTTCCCCCGGGATTTTCTGTAGCAACAAATTAAACATTAATGTTCTCATCTACAGATCCTGTGCAAATACTGTAAGCTTTATGCACTGATCCTGACTTAAAGGGCTATTCCCATCGTATACATTTATGGCAAGAGTTTAGCAAAAAAAAAAATAGTGCTGGTGGAAAATGCAACAAACCATAACCTTCTGGTGATTTCCTGAGATGAATGCTTTAGAGAGTTGGATGGACATAAGACCTGCAAGTTAGGGGCCAAGTTTTGGAAATAAGTCCTAAATCTGAAACTCCACCTATTGAGATTTTCCGCATGCTGGATAGCTCCCTCTGATTCCTAGTCCTGTGTTTCTTGTCCTTGTCTCCTGTTCCTTGTTCCTGGTTCCGCTATTCAAATGAATGTTTGCTAGCCATGTCATTAGACCAAGCTAAAAAAGCATCTGTTATCATATCTGTAAAGCAGAAACATTAAAGCTTGGCTCTACACAAGGATTATAGATGTTTGAATCTGTGCTTTCTATGAAATGCCTACCAGCTCCAACAAATACTAAAGGATTCCTGTGAAATCCTGGGCATTCAAAGTACTACCATCCACACCCTATGGATACTGACAGGTGCCTGATGCTGAAAAGGATAGACAGAAGACTGCCTTCATCCCACAAGTGAGGTTGTTCAAGGTGCCATGTGTACCCTTTAGCCTCACCAACACTCCAGCAACTTTTTTGAGGTTTAGGAAGCTAGACCCGGGGGAGCTGAACATCAAGTGTTTCCTGATCTAGCTAGATGACATTTTAATCTTCTTAGCTACCTTTCCCAAACATCTAGAGAGATTGGACTTGATGTTGACCCAGTTTGAAGAGCATTGGTCGAAACTGAAGCCCAGCAAAAATCACCTGTTTAAAGAAAGCATGGAGTACATAGAGTCCTTGGTGACCGTAGAGTGGGTCCATCTTTTTTTGGACTGGCTGGCATCACTCCACAAAAGATATTGGTAAGCTGAGAGTATCCCTGTATGCTTTCCAAAAAGGGGTCATCCTCAGAGCAATGAAGAGAAAGGCCCATAGCTTGGGGAGCTGAGGCAGATTAGGCTTTCTGAGAGTTGAAGAAACTGTTACTTTGTGTCCCTAGTTTGTACTACACTGTACCAATGGAAACTTGAAAGGAGTTTTGACTCAGGGTTAAGATGGCTAAGAGAGAGTGATTGCCTATAGTAGCCAAACACTGAAGAATGAAGAAAAGAGCAATAAGAACTACCATTACCTCAAGCTGGAGCTGTTGGACTTTAACTGAGAAGTTTGCTGAAATCTTGTTGGGGGGCAGAGTTTGTACTGTGGACTGACAAAATCTAGACACTATTAAGCTGAGTGAAAACCAATGGAAGGAGCCAGTAGGCCCACTGATGAAGAGTTAGACGCGTTAGAGGCTCCAAACATAATGCTGATAGATGAGAGGTTATATTAAAGTTGTGCTTTTAAAGGAGTGGTTGTGTGCATGCACTAGAAAAAGGGGCACTTTGAACCCACAAAAATATTTGGTTAGTTGCAAAAGACTTATTACAATTCTCCAGTTCAGAGATTGACAATTGAGTTGTGCAGGAGCTGCTGAAGTTGTAAATTAGTCAAGGCAGGAAAATAGGAAGCCTTAAGCA
The DNA here is from genome assembly GCF_035609145.1 of Eleutherodactylus coqui. NCBI lineage: Eukaryota > Metazoa > Chordata > Amphibia > Anura > Eleutherodactylidae > Eleutherodactylus > Eleutherodactylus coqui. Next base: position 95,567,312 of record NC_089849.1, read on the forward strand.
ACATCCAGAACTTGTATACAGTTTATATATAGTTGGTTCTGATGGATTACCTGACAGTAGAAGAGTCCCTACAATGCCACAAGTAATTACTAGTTATTGTGGACCACTTTACTAAGCTTACAGTGGCTGTCTCCATATGAAACCAAAATGTCAGCAACACAGGCCTTGTGGAAGAATTTTATCTTGTCTTATGGGTAACCAGGCAAGTTGAACTCTGACTAATGTGACAAGACGTCCTGATTTAGGTAGGATAGTCCTGCTTTGGGACCTTGTGTCCTGCTTTTGGGATGTCGGATCCCCATTATAGTGATTACCAGCCAGGGTGCTGCAGTGCCGCGGCCAGATGCACACACTTCCAGCAGTGTGTGCATCCGGGATCTTTGTCCGCATCTCCCCTCACCTTTCCTCTTTGGTTCTGCAAGAGGGGAGGAGAAGGGAGGAGGCACTGCTGCGGGCACACACACTTCTGCCCGCCAGCAAAACTGAAGACCAGGAAGAAGTCAGTATGTGGGTCTTAGGGGGAGCGCTAATACTATGAGACTTCTGTGGAGGGTCACTATTATTGTTGGGGCTTCTGTCGGGTGTCATTACTATTGCTGGGGCTACTGTGGGGTGTCACTATTATTGCTGGGGCTACAGTGCGGTGTCACTATTACTGCTGGGGGTACTCTGGGGGTCACTATTATTGTTGGGGCTACTGTGGGGGGTTACTATTATTTCTGGGCTGGTATAGGGGAGCACTAATACTACTGGGGCCACTGTGGAGGTCACTACTATTGCTGGAGCTAATGTGGAGTGTCACTATTATTGCTGGGGCTTCAGTGTGGTGTCACTATTACTGCTGGGGCTACTGTGGGGGGGTCACTATTATTGCTGGGGCTACTGTGGGGGGTCACTATTATTGCTATGGCTACAGTGTGGTGTCACTATTACTGCTGGGGCTACTGTGTGTGTGTGTGGGGGGGGGGTAACTATTATTGCTAAAGCTACTGTGGGGGGTCACTATTACTGCTGGGGATACTGTGGGGGGGGGTCACTATTAATGCTGGGGCTACTGTGGGTGGTCATTATTATTTCTATGGCTACTGTGGGGGATCACTATTACTGCTGTGGCTACTGTGGGGGTCACTATTATGTCTGGGGCTGGTATATGGGGGGAGTAAATTCTACTGGGGCTACTGTGGGGGTCACTTATTGCTGGGGCTGGTGTAGGGGACACTATTACTAGTGAGGCCACTCTGCACGTGGCAGCAAACCTCAAGCTAACTTACGGGTATGTTTACAAATGGTGGAAATGCTGCAAAATGTCCACAACATAGATTTCCACAGCAAATTCCACATCAAAAAACTGTAAAATCATATGTCGTGATAAGCCTCACCCCTGACCACAACCCTATGTCCCACTCTGACCCTGGGAAAATGTAGTCACCTTAACTCTGACCAAAGGGTCTGATTTGGAGGTTGGGTAAATGATGAGCTATGCTGTCTATTATGTTAGGAAAACATACATTATAGCTCTGGAAAACCTTGGAAGTTCAGAAGAAGAGATGGCCAGACTACATTGCTGAAGTGGTGTGGGTGTACAGTAACACGGTGTATTCATCCTCAGGATACTCTCTATTCATGCTACTGTGCAGAAGAAATGTATGCTGTCCTCCCAACTTGATGATGGCAGCCTGCTATGAGAGTGAACAATGGAAATCAGAACCCTGGATGGAGGCTACCAAAGAAAAGTACAAGAAATGTATGATGTGGTGGTCCAGTGAGTAAGCCCCCATACTCTTATATTCCATAGAAATGTTAAAGAATTGCCCCTGCAGATTGGAGACCAAGGCAATGCTGGTGGAATCCCACCTCCTATAAAGTTGTGCATCAGTCCAAGATTTATATGTCAGTCTTTGAGATGAAACCTAAAGGCCCCAGAGGATCTGTGCGGACTATACATTGAAATATGTTGATATCTTGCACATTCCTGAGTTGAACACCAGAATTTACTACAGCTATCCCTCCTACAGTAGATTTAACAACTATGGGCACTATCACAGGAAAGACCAGAGCCATAAGAGAGGAAGGAAAAGTTTCCTGCACCATCTGGATGATAGGAGGAGTATTATCATGAAAAAAAGACTATTCCCAAGAAAAGCACTCACAATGGTGGAGTTTTAGCATGATGGCCTCCAGCTTTGAGGACTATGTGATATATGCCAGGCTACCAAAGAGCAACCGATAATCCAGGTGAAGAATGGGTAGCACTTCGAGATGCTGCTTCAGCATTTAAATGGGGCTCATTTGTATCCCTTAACAGTAGGCTCCAGAGTACTGGTCCGGATGGCCAGGGAATAACATTTGGCCTGGAGAGGAAGGGGAAGTGCAAAGTACTGATAATCAATAGACATGTGAGAGAAGATGCCATCAGCAGGACCATAAGAGCCAGGTTACCTTAGCAGCAAGAGTGCAGAAGTAGAATCATGGGAGAAAATTATAAAGCCTCATTGTTGAAGTACAGACTATTAGGATATACCAGAGTCGCTGGTCGCAAATGGATAATGCCTGATCTTAGGGACAGACCATCAACAATAGGACCTTTGGGAGAGACAGGCAAGTAATCTCCTCCCAGAAGACATCTCCAGAAAAGGGAACTTGGTGTATGCAATATCTATATATTTGTCCACTCTCAGACACTTTATGGAGCAGCCCTCTCCATTCTGTTCTGTCTTGTATACCGTTTTCTTCACTGTCCAACTTTCACAGCCGTAAATTGTGATTGGGAAAATGATTACGTTGACTATTCAGCATTTTGTTGCAATGTTTATGTCTTTGTTTTCCAGATCTTATCTATACTTAGCCTTGCGCTGTGACCTAGCGTGATTCATCGTTTTATGTCAAGTCCTAAATCTTCATTGCAGTCAATTTTCGATCTGCAGAAGATGAAGTTTTGAACTGTTTCGATTTGTTCATTGTTGATTTTGATTTTTCCTGTCCCGTTACCGGCTTTTGTCATGATCTTAGTTTTCTTCATATTCAAGAATAGGCCTCTTTTCTCACTTTCTTCTTTAAATTTTCGTATCAGTTGTTCAAGATCTTCCTGACTTTCTGCCAGCAAGGTTGTATCATCCGCATATCTGAGATTGTTGCTGTTTCTTCCACCAATCTTGACTCTGATCTAAATTGAATTGCCTCAAGATTGCCTCTGCATACAGGCTGAACAATGAAGCCTTGTTATATGCCTTTCTTATTGGAGGTCCTCACCATAGCCTCTTGGTTCGCATGTAACAGCTCTATGAGTTGCACCAGATGCTACGGAACTCCCATTTGTCTTAGCCATAGCCACAGATTGTCATGTTCAATGCAATTGAAGGCTTTGCTATAATTGATAAAGCATATGTACACCTCCTTCTGGTATTTCCGGACCTTTTCCATGATCCATTGCAGATTTGCAATTTGGTCTCTTGTTTCTCTTCCTTCGCGAAAATCACCTTGTGCATCAGGGAGTTCCCATTCCACTATCGCTGTCATGCATTTTTGTATAATCATCAGTAGGATTTTGCTTGCATGCGATAGATATTAGCTCTATTGTGGGGTAGTTTGAGCATTCGTTCGGGTCGCCCAATCTTTTGGGCATGATTTTGGACACAGAGTGCGGTTAGCTTCTGGACTGGCAGGGGCTTGAGCAACTCAGCAGGTATTAAAGCGATTCCAGGGGCTTTCCAATTTGGTAGCTGATTCAGTGCCCACTCAACGTCATCCTCCTGGATATCAGGTTCTAACGTGTTAGCTCTTCTGTTTGCGTTTAATGGTTTCCGCGATCGTTTGTGTACAGTTCTTCTGTATTTTCCCGCCATCTATGCTTGATTTGTTCAGGATCATGTAATTTCTTGCAAATTTGAACAAAAATTTTGGTTTTATTGCATGATGTAAAAGGAACATAAGACTTTTTAACATAAGTGAAGAACTCTCTGGTGTGTCCTTTTTTGTTTGCTTCTTAAAATCTCATGCAGCATGCATTCCCAAACCAATCATTGTCTTTCCTCACTTGGCGCTGAAACTGGGCATTTAGCCACTGGAAGTCGTCCCTGTTTCCAATAGCATTTGTTTCTCGGCGCTCGTCAGTAATTTGGATGGTGTCTGCTGATAGCCAGGTTGCTTTTTTTGTTGTGTTTTTGAATGGTATATTTTTGTTTGCCGTTTCGATTGTAATGCTTTTATTCTCCTCCCATAGTCCGCCTGGCTCTTTTTTTCAAAGGTATAAAGCAATTCAAAACAATTGTTTACTTCTACTTCATAAGCGAGAGGCGCTGAGTCAGTGTTGAACTTCTATGTTGTCGCTGTTTTTGTGCAATTGCAGAAATGTAGTTTGATTTTGGCAACAAACAGTCAGTAGTCAGAACTCTGATCTGCACCTAGGAACGTTTTTGCTGCTAGAACTGAACATTTCCACTATTGGGGTCATAAGATGTAATTGATTTAATTGCGGTGAACTCCGTTAAGAGGCGTCCAGGTATACAAGGGACATGTTTCTTAGCAAAATTGGAAAAGTCGGTCACATTATTTTGTTCACCTAAGCTGAATTTTCCTACTATTGGTGTTTCTTTTTCTGTGCCAATTTTTAAATTGAAATCACCAATAATATAAACAATGTCATTTTTTTGGGATTTGCTGCAAGGTTTCTTGCCTAAAGTTTTTTGATATATTCACCCGTTCCGTCAGTGGTAGAGGAATGCATTTGTATTATGGATATGGCGGGAGATTTTCCGTTGATGCGAATGATCATGAGTCTATCGCTCATGGCATGGAAACTATGGGCAGCTTTACTAATCTTTTTGTTTGTGATGAAGGCGATACCATTCCTTTAGATGTTTCCATTGCCTCAGTAGTAAAATGTAAAATCGTCAATGGTAAAGTACCCGTTCCCTGTCCAGTGAAGTTCACCGACCCCCTGAAGGTTTATGTTTAATCGTTGCATTTCGTTCTTTAGAATGTCTAATTTGACGCTGTTTATTCCATGTTTTTTTCATGTTCCAATTTTATGCATTTTAGTAAAGCGTGAGTGATCTCTTTAACCACAGGCAACATCAACAACCTGGCATCAGGATTGGTTTCCCTCGTCCATGTCACAAATTCCTGAGTTACTAGAAACTCGCCATTGCTCTTCCCCGGTAATATTGTCGGTGCTTTCCAGCCCAAGGGGCCTACCTTCCAGCACCATATCTTCAAACTTCTTTTTGAGCGAATCTATGAAGTGTTTTGGTATTATATAATGGAGTAGGTCACCATGTCTTTCTCCTCCCCATTATTCCAGTTTTGAGACTGGCGCATGTCTGTGTTACTAACTAAGTTGGTCAAGGGGGTATCATCTCTCCTTAAGGAGAGCACCCAAAAGTGTGTAGAAACATCTAGGGGGTGAGTTGGTTAGGGATGGCATCATCTCTCCCCAAGGAGAGCACCCAAAAGGGGTGTGAGAAGACACCTGAGAGGTGAGTGAGGAGACGTTTAAGGCCATACATGCTCCTCTGGGTAATTTATGCAAATAAGGAAGATGGAACAATACCTCTGCAGTGCCACCTGTTGGATGGCAGCGTTCCTTCAAATCAATGTACGACTTTTTAACAAGTCTGTAAAACAATGATTGGGAATAGGAAACTAAGCCAGAAATCCATACACAGACAGCTGTTTCTGGGTGTTTGCCCCTCATCAGTGTGCAGTAGGTTTCTGGATTGGCTGGTGAGAAGCCTGTGACGTGAGTCAAGAGGGGTTTCGTCTCTGCTTAAGGAGAGCACCCAAAAAATGTATGGAGACGCCTAGGGGTGGGTGGATCAGGGGATGACATTGTCTCTCCCCTAGGAGAGCACCCAGAAGGGGTGTGAGAAGACATCTGAGAGGTGAGTGAGGAGACTTATCATTGTTTTACAGACTTGTTAAAAAGTCGTACATTGATTTGAAGGAATGCTGCTATCCATTAGGTGGCGCTGCAGATGCATTATAAGATCTTCCATATTTGCACTGATTTAGTTGATAACACAACCATTCAGCTGGGCTGGTGTATACAATAGATAAGAGATAAATGATTGCTGTGTAAAGTCAAAGAGACTGACCCAGTGTTATATTTGCATGTATAAAGTGCCTTCAGAAACTGTTACAATTGCCAAAGTTTGAGTTATATGCATAAATGTCTCCAGTAAAGTGAGAGTAACTGCAGTCTCCAGTGTCTGCTGTCATTCACCTGCACCTTCCTCACATGCCATGTTCTAATACATATGAACGCCATGCTATTATGTCTAATGTTATACGTGACTCTCGCTGCTGCAAATGTTTGTGTTTCTATTGTCTATCTATAGTTAAGGCTTTTTCCGTCTCTACATCCCAAGTGCAATTCTGTCTCTGTCTCCGGTCACCATCCCAGCAGATTAGATATGAAAACACAATGTTGTCATTGCCACCCTGTTCTGACCTGAAGTAGTGAACAATTCAGTAACTCGCGAAGAAAATACCAGGTATTACGCTGCTCTGATTTCTGCAGGAATTACAGGGTTTAAATCCCATCCGGACTTTAGCTCGCAGGAGGCACAATTCCTGTAATCCTTTGTCAAAGACTTTTCAAAACATGAGAAAAAGCCACAAAGACGTCACAAAGGACCTTGAGACCAAAAAAGTAACTTTATCAAGGCTTAAAGGGCCAGACTACTCTTATATTAAGCTTATCCACTGTATAAACAAAGCTCTGCAATTGTAGTGACTCAGAAGAACACTACAAAACACTGTTGTAACATAAGGGTTAGTGCAGACAGGCACCTCATACCCTTAGTGGGGTTATTTCTAGTCCCTATTAGTCTACATTTACATGAGTGTGAATCTCATGAGATGCACACAACTCACGCGAATATGAGCTTCATTTTTTTGAATGCGGTTATACACACGAGTGATGTTTTCCCTCATTAATCAGAGGTCCCGCTTTCCCCAGGGTTCCTATGCAGGACAGCCTTTTGTCCCACTTTCAGGACGTCTGGTCACCATGAAGGTGATTACCAGCGGGGGGCCACGACTCCCCGGCTAGTAAGGCAAGGATGGGGTAAGTATATCAGTCTCAGGGGTCACTATTACTACTGGGGCTAATGTAGGGGACACTATTAGTGAGGTGAGAAGCAGTCATAATTAGAGAGAGGGGAGCATTAGAGGAGATGGAGTGAGGAGAAGAGCATTGTAATTACTGTGAAGGAAGAGAGATTGTGTAGTTGGGAGCAGTCAGAAAGCTGAGTCGGGCAGAGAACAGAAGGCAGAAAGAAAAGGTGGTGTTACATCTGTCTATTGGGATCTGTGGTACTACAGATGATCTGGGATCTGGGATTCTGCTGACTGGACATGTGTGTGTCCGTAATCGAGTCCGATAGCCCGCAGCACACCTCAGGATTTTTAAATCTATTTAAAGGGAACTTATAAGTCCAATAAATGTGCGCCAAAGCGTGGGGGTCAGAGCCTCCAAATCCCCCCTAGGTATAATCCAATATTTCAGAAAAGCGATGCGATGGCAGCATACCAGGCGTATAGAGTGAAAAAATACTTTATTCCTCCATACACTGCTACGTTTCGACCCTCTCAGGGTCTTTGTCAAGAAAAAATACTTTATTCCTCCATACACTGCTATGTTTCGACCCTCTCGGGGTCTTTGTCAAGCTTGACAAAGACCCCGAGAGGGTCGAAACGTAGCAGTATATGGAGGAATAAAGTATTTTTTCACTTTATACGCATGGAATGCTGCCATCGCATCGCTTTTCTGAAATATTGGACATGTGTGTGTCTCCAGTCAGCCAACCACTCTAGGTCAGTGCACATAAAGCTGTCTTCCCAGGTGGGGGTATGTTCAGCTGTCTCTGTTCTCATTCTCTCTCTCTGTGGTGTGAGCAGGTTCTATGTGTGGTGGCTGCAAGAAAGGTTTGTGTTTGTTTGGTTGTCTGGACTCCTGTTTAGTGTAGGGACTACCAGTATAGCCAGGAGCTGTGACGTGGCCCGCAAGCTTCCATATTTTGATCAAAATGTCAACTAATACCTGGCATTTATAGCGTTAACATCTGCTACTAGTGTTTGCATTTTGGTTGCTGTATGGTGTGATTATGGCTCTGTGTGTCTTCATACCCTGTCCAGTTTTCCCTGCCAGCGATGGCTTGTTTA